>NC_143568.1:18045000-18402500 GCF_054136105.1 Typopeltis vanoorti | reverse complement strand
CGTTTATAAATTGGCCTTCGTTTTAGCACTTGTTTTCTTTTGTTGGGCATGCCGAAAACCTTATTGAAATATTTTTTGTTTTTGTTTAAGACAATTGGTAAACGATCTTAATAAAGGATCAATCAAAATTACGCATTACGAAGCCCAACTTCGAAATATTGACACAGATGAAGGTCAGGAACAAGGTAGATTTATAAAACCTTGGGAACTGGAACACACGTCAGCTGTTTGGATGCCCGTATGCTCTTTCACACTACTGGCAGTCAGCTGTTGACTGACATGGCGGATCACCGGGATAGACAGTATTTGGAAACATTTGTTTATCAGAGACAAGCGACATCTGAAATTATGTGTGTGGAATTTTAAAACACTTAAGATGGAGGGGCGGATGAAGAAGTGACATGAGAAATTTAGCCTGATATCGACTAGAAGGCGATGTTAAAAATTTTTCGAAAAAAATATTATGATTGATACTAGGTTATTTTATGTTCATACATATTCGTCCATATGGTAGTATATGCGGCGCACAATAGTGTTTTTTATTTTATTTTATTTTTGTGCGGACTAAATTCATAATTGAAGAAATTTTTGTACATCTTTATTTTTTCCCCCGTTTGTCATATGCCAAATGCGAAGATCTAATCTATTAAAATTTCTGAAAATTTTAGAAATAACGCAGGCCGTTGCACTATTCATTGCATATTGAAATTGCATTATTTTCTTAAAGCGATTAAAATAGCGACGATTGCTACGAAGCTCTGGATTTCAACCCATTTTTAATTGCTGTATTCAGTAATTGAAAGAATTGCAATGTCCTATCGCATATATAAATGTTAGACTCTGTTAAATTACATTTGAAACTCTTCATTTCTTATGGTAAATGCATAATAAAAAGGAAATTGTGAAAGGAATTGGACTCGCGGTCCAACCTACGCATACTGACAGACTGGTTCTTTTGACCTTGTGTGCCACTGATTAGTACCTTCTCGCTGACTACTTCTAATTTGCTTCCAGTCGTACAGTAACATAATTTGACATAGGGTTGTTAACTTTATAGTTAAAGATATATGCAAATGTACAAGCCGACAGATTACATAAAGGCAAGGGGAAAAAAAATCCATATGCCGCTTGGCGCACTAAGTAGAATTTATGTTGAAAAGCCGTATTAAAAAATTTACATTTTTATTGAATTCAAACATGACTTAAATCACATTTCCAGTTGAATAAATATTATATTATATGCACGATTGCTATTCTGTGTTGGAAAGAATATTGATATTTAAGTGTTGTAGATAGGCAAGACCGTTTTCCATTATAATTACTATGCAATACCTCCAGGATAATCGTCATAGAATGAGCTCGTCAGCATTCTTCAAAGGCATACAGAGTGAACGTTAATGTATATGTAAAAATTAACAACGCTTAATTATTGGCTCATCACAATATGTTGGCATTCTTTAAGGGAAGGATATAAAGGAACGGGCTAATAGAACAAACAAAAGTGAACCAATAAGTTGTTTCACTTAGTTAATCCTGCTGTTTATTACTCCTGAGGATGTTAGAATAATTTAGTGAAATATCAGCTTTTCATAATGATCAGAATATTAAGCGCTAAAATGTCTTCAGACTCCAAGAGGTAGTAATTTTTAAAGTTTTCTGTATACTTCAAACATATATTAAAGAAATATTTCAAAACACGTTTTCTGGGAATTGCTTCTTATGGGATAATTAGAGTAGCTGGTAGTAAAGTATAATTGCCCTTGGTTTGTTTATGCCAAGTAGATAGGTATTCTCATTACTAGGTTATAAGTTTAAATTTCCTGTGGGCATGGATGTTTGAATGTCTTTAGGAGGTAAATGAATTTCACTGAATTCCTTGTTTATTCTCTTAGAGCAAAGCATTTTAATCCTTTTCTTATCCAGAGTACTAATATACTATAGATTTTACAATCTTTCATGGGTGTGAGTCGCAAAACAAAAACGTATCTCTCTCAAAGCATGTTATATTATTTCTACACATTCAATGACAGTTTTAATCATGAAGTTAATTAATGATAGTATACATTATAAGTTTCTAAATGGTGAATATTTTTATAAAATCAATGGTGATTCTCACAGATGTATTTGCTGCTGTAAATGCATTCAGACAAGTGACACGTTGACAGGTCTGTGGAATGTACCCTGTGAGGATAAACAAAGTGTGCAAAATTTGACAGGTGGAAAAGATGATTAGAATCTTAAGGAGTTCTACAAAATTGTTACAAAATAAATTTTTCAATACATACTGGAAAAAGAAACTAGGAATCACTGGAAATTGCTTAATAACGATGTCTAGTTGTTTTCTTGGACAGTGAATGACTAGAATGGATTGCCAGTGGCAGTTGAGTGCCCTGGCATTAAGGTTTTTTTTTAAGAGTATGATAGGTATCATAATGTGAATAATGGTTACTTAAATACTTGTCTTAGTGTCTTCCATAATGCAAAGCACATCTCCTTGTAGACATGTATAATACTATGCAAAAAGGGAAAGGCCACTACCCAGACTGGTTTGGACTTTGAGGTCTCATCAGTGGGAGACAGACCCAGAGATGGAAGCAATGGAGAACTCGTATTTACTTATACGAGTTGCCAAAGGGTGTCTCACCTTATTATTAAATTTCTCTGGATTTAGAGAAAGATGTTGGAAATTTTTCCCCACTTGGTCAGAATATAATAAATTTAGTTTAATCCTTTATCCAAGTGTAAGCAAACAAAAGCTTGCACCTGAAGTATCTTCAGGACTGAGGTAACTTGTGGTAAAGATGGACCAAGCTCTCATCACTACTTGCCTTAGTGTCTCCCATAATGCAAAACACATCTCCTTGCTTTCTCTTGCTTGCCAGAGTTGTGTACCAGGAAGTGGGTAGGCAAGTGGGGTTATACATGATGTACTGGGACTCTATTGTTTAACCTTTTTCAGTGGATTACAGTAGAATATTCATTTGTGTGCAAATGGTGAAACTGGGAAGAATTATTACTGACAGTGCTGATTGTGGCACTTCAGGATTTGAATTAGCAAGACGTGCAAAAAAAACTTCCAACATGATTATAGAATAGTAATCATGATTTACAGAATAGTAAAAAATAAGAGATTTTCCTTACTTGGTAAGGAAAATCTCTTAATACATACATAATTTTTGGCAATGTTTTGTAACCATTGTCACTGCATAAGTATTGCAAGAGAGAAATTAGAATCATTTGCAAATTATAACTTATGGATGAATAACTTATATAACTATTCATATTAAACTATAGACCAGTTTATATTTCTTCTGTAGTTAAGAAATCAGTGAAATAGTATACAACACTGGGCAGAGAAGGATAATGTTATCTTTGATGGTCAGCATGGATTTGTTAAGGAATGCTCTTGTTTCAGTAATCCAATTGCCCCTTCATAATAAAGTGATGAGCAGTTGAGGTGAAAGGGTGCTACATGATAAACTGATATTTAAGTTACACCATAGATAGATTAGCAGACTAATCTATCAGACAGATACTCTCCAATCCAGAGTTATGTACCAGGAAGTAGGTAGGCAAGTGGGGTTCTACAGGATGTACTGGGACCTCCTATTGTTTAACCTTTTTCAGTGGATTATGATAGAATATTCATCTGTGTGCAGATGGTGAAGCTGGGAAGAATTATTATTGACAGTGCTGATGTTGCAGCACTTCAGGATTTGAATTAGTTAGACAGATAGGCATAAGATGGATGTCAATTTAATGCAACTAAATGTATTGAAATTTGGGATCCACCAATGAGGGACTGCTTATTCAATTAGAGGAATTAATACGGGAAGTAGAAAAGGCAATGGATCTTGGATTTCCAAAAGAGTGAAAATTCCATTGTATAAAGCTCTGATCAGACTACATCTGAATTATTATTGTGCTCAGATATGGCTTGCCAGGATTTGAAGGGATAAATTAACCCTGGGGAGGGTGTAGAGGTAGATAACAAAGTTATCAGATAGCACACATAGTCATGATTTATGACTGAAGTCATGTGGATTGCAGAGTTTAATGGATAGAAAAAAACAGATGATATAATTCAGACATTTTAAACTGTGTGAGGTAGTTGCAGGATAAACTAAGATTTTTTATTATGATAAAACAAGCGGAAGTACAGGGATCTTTTCCCTGGGAGTGGTGAGCAAGAGAATGAGGAGTAGCTTTTTTGCATGGAGGGTTGTTGGATTGTGAAATTCATTACCTGATAGGGTGAGAGCATGAATGGTGAATGAGTTTTAAGGAGTGGTATGATAGACTTTGTTGTTTAAGATGTACTTTCCACAGTGAGTCTTTTGACCTTCATAGAGGTCTGGATTAGTGTTTTTCTTTTTAAACTTTCTCTTTTCATATGATTATATACTGCAATGAGCCCTGTGTTCCTTTGCCTATTAGTTTATATATTCTCTTAGTATCATTTTACTGGCTGGAGAGCCATAGAAAGCACTCTGTGTACTTTGCCATATTAAACTGACCATTATCCTTTGCCCATACTACCAAATTATTTAAATAATCATTCTGCTATAGTCCTACATCACCTTTAACTATTGTCCTCCCCAGTTTTTCATCTTCAGCAAACAACCGAATACTCTCCAACAAATCATCTCCCATATCATTAATACACAAACAGCAGTGGCCCTAATACAAAGTCCTGAAAAAGCACTTCACTAATCACCCTCATTCTCCTGGATTCTGTCTGCTAACTATCCCCATCCATGCCACCAATTTCACATTCATTCCCATTTTCTCCAACTTTTAATTGTTTTTGATGTGGTATTCTTCAAATGCCTTTGCAGAGTCAAATAGTATGGTATAGCCACTTATAAAATGTCAGTAAATTACTAAGGGAGAGCATACCCTTCATAAAGCTGTGTTGCATATTACAGAAAATCATATTCCTATCCACCCATTCTTGAATTCTACCTTTTTACCAACTTTTTTAATACCTTAGATATTAATCAGGCTGTAATTTGTCATTTCTGGCTAGAAGCCTCCTTTATGTAATGAACTGTCTTTTCCTCTTTCTACTCCCTTGAAACCTTACCAGAGCTGAGAGACAGATTAAATATCTTGATCATTGACATTGCCAGTTCTCTTGAATATTCTTGTAACACACTGACCAATATGTCACTGCTGTATTCATTGATATTTCTAAATATTTTAATCACTTTGCACCTCTAGTTCGTCTGCCTCAATTATAACAATCTGTCATACTGGCAACTGCAGTATGGATGATACTCTTGCAGAGTGATCACTTAGTAACTTATCTGTTTTATCTGCTTCTCACCTTTCTTACTGTCAGCATCAGTTTAAAATTTTCCTTCTATAATCATTCTTTCCACATAGTGAAAAACTTCATGTGCTTTCCTTTGGCCTGCTTAGCGAATTTCCTGTTATTAAATTTTAGTCATTCTTACCATGTTGGTTGCCTTTCTTTTCACCACTTTGTATTGCTCATGGGATGCTGATCATCTTTTTCTTTATATTCACTCCACGATATTTTCATTTTTGCAGCTCCTGATTTATGATACTCATTTATCTCTCTCCCTGATTGTAATCCAATATTGCTTCCTTCAAACAACCTGTACCATTTCTTCATGTACTATTAACATTCTTCTCTTGTAGCTTCTTATCTCATGATACTCTAATCTGCCTGCTAAGTTTGTAACTGACTTTGTAGTTCCATATATCCCTTAACTGAGAATTCCACCCATTTTAGCTATCAGCACAAGATTGTACAGTCACATCATCCCCTTATTGAAGTTGAAAGTTTTTTTCACTCGGTTATACTATAAATTAAAGATGCCAAGAAATTATATTCTTGGTTTAATTCTTTATCCAAATGTAAGCCAACAAAGTTTATTCATGAAGTAACTTCATGACTGGGCAACCTTATATATAGAGGCCAATGACTTCACATCACTTGCCTTAGTATCCCATAATGCAAAGCACATATACTTATGGGCATGTATAATGCTACTCGTTATGGGAAGAGTAACAACAGAGACCAGTTTTGACCTTTATTGAGGTATCATCAGTGGGAGCCAGATCCAGAAGTGATATCAAGGTTGGAGTAATGCAGAAGTTATTTCCATATGCAAGTAGCCAAAAGGTGTCATACCTTATTACTAAAATACTGTGGATTAGAGATGTTGAGAGACCCCTATGAGAAAAGGGTATATGTGGAACTACAAGGGGGGGGGCAGTGATTATGAAGAGCTCAGGAGACAGCTTGCAAGTGTAGCATGGATTGAGGAGTTAGCCGGAAAAGAGATCAATGCAGCTTGGGGGATTTTCAAAAACTATCTAGTAGATGCAATGTCTAAATGTATTCCAAGGGTGAGAAGGTTAAATAAGGTAGGTGTGAGATGGATGAATAAAGAGATTAAGCATGCGATACAGAGAAAAAGGACATTGTGGAGGCAGCATAAGAGAAGTGGAAATAACCAATTTCATGAGGTCTATCAAGACCAGGCAAGGAGGGTGACTTGGTTGGTGAGAGTAGCTAAAGAGAGGTATGAACAGCAGTTAGCTAATGAAGCCAAAAAGAATTGTAGGGAGTTCTTTCGATATGTAGCCAGCAAAAGAAAGAATGATTATGGAAGGATGACATTGATTGGAGAAAATGGCATAAAGACAGCTGTTGCAGAAAGTGTGGTGGAGATACTTAATGAGCAGTTCATAAAGATCTTTCAATCTTGTGAATGTGACTTCATGGAGAGATTGAGAGCAGTTGATGATGGGGAGGAGAGACTGACTGTAAGTGAGCAAGGTGTTTGGGGAGTTGAGTAAACTAGATGTAAATAAGGCTGTGGGACTTGATAATATATCGCCGAATATTCTGAAGGAATGTGCCAGGGAGTTGACACCTGCCTTGACATATTTTTTTAATATGAGTCTTGCACTTGGTCAAGTTCCTAAGGAGAGCAAGATTGTGCCACTTTATAAAGGAGGTGATTGAACTCAAGCATCAAACTATAGGCCTATCTGTATGTCAGGTGTTGTGGTTAAGTTGTTGAAGCTTGTGAGAACTAGGATCCAGAGTTGGGTTGACAACAATGGTATTATCTTTGATGGACAGCATGGATTTGCTAAAGGGAGGTCATGTTTTAGTAATCTACTTATTTATTACAATAAAATGACTGCTTCCTTGGACAGAGGAGAAGGATGCACAGTAATATACTTGGATTTCGCAAAGGCTTTTGATAGAGTACCTCATGATAAATTGACAGTCAAACTAGAGCAGATGGGGTTGGATATTAGATTAGTGCATTGGATTGGAGACTGGTTATCTGATAGGTATCAATAAGTTGTGTATGGGGGTGCGATATCCAGGAAAAGGAAAGTCAAGTTTCCTTTTCCTGGAAAAACCAGAGTGGAATGCCTCAGGGGTCTGTTTTTGGGCCATTACTGTTTAACTTTTATATTAATGATATTGGCAAAGATTTGGATGGAGATATTCAGTTGTTTGCAGATGATGCAAAGTTGGGACGAACCGTAAAGAGTAGTGAAGATGTTGTAGCCTTGCAAGAAGACTTGAATAAATTGAGTGATTGGGCAAGCAAATGGGGATGTGAGTTCAATGTTGCAAAATGTAAGGTTTTAAAATTTGGAAAACAAAGATGGGATGCAGAATTTATGCTTGGTGAGAATATATTGTTTGATGTAGAGGAAATAAGAGATCTGGGGGTGAATGTGGATAAGGATCTAAAATTAGGGGACACATCGCCAAAATTGTGAAGACAACACAAAGGCTTCTGGGAATGATGTGGAGGACACTGACGTGTAGAGGTAGGGAGATTCTTGTTCCATTGTATAAGGCTTCGATTAAGCCACACATGGACTATTGTGCCCAGATTTGGTCACCAGGTTTTCAGAAGGATGAAGAGATGGTGGAAAGGGTCCAAAGGTGACTGACTAAGCTAGTTTCTGACCTCTGGAATGTCGAGTATGAGGAAAGATTGAGAAGATGCAATTTGCAGAGTCTGGTGGACAGGAGGAAGAGGGGGGAGATATGATAGAGATCTACAAGTTGGTAAGGGGTTGTTATAGGATCAATGATGGAGAAGTTCTACAGAAAATAGTGGGAGATCGGGAAAGAACCATAGGTCATCCCTGGAAACTGTATAAAGAGGGTGTGAGTAGGGGAGTGAGAGGCAGGTTTTTTTCGTGCAGAGTTGTGAATGATTGGAATGCCTTGCCTGAGAGTGTGGTGTCTGCAAGGAGTTTGAGTGTGTTTAAGACATGGTATGATGAGATGTGTGTGATAAAAGGATCTCCCAGATGAGTCTTTGACCCCATGAGATCTTGGGATAATAATGTTGAAAGTTTTTTCACTTAGTTATACTATAAATTCAAGATGCCTCTTTTATATAAGTGTTGAATAAAGGTTTAAACCAAGAATGTAATTTCTTGACATCTTTAACATCCCCCTTATGCAGAGGTAGAATGGCTACCTTGGTTATATATATGTGTCTAGATACTATTACTACATCCAGCACTCTCTCTCTCTCTCTCTCTCTCTCTTGAACCACTAGTCTCCTCCATCATGTTTTGGGTAACTATCCTTAAGCGACTCTATAAATTCGGTTTCCATCTTGCCATGTGTGCTTTCCTCTTTCCAGCCTATATTCCCTTGATTGAAGTGCAATGTAATTGCATTGCCTATATGTTTTACCTTGGTAATCTAGAGTAGCATAGCATACACATCTTCTGTGCATCCCCAGTTTCTAGCAGCATCAAAAACAATATTTTGATATGTTAGCCTCAAATGATGTGAGATAGATGTCATCTTAGATAGCCTCAAATAAAATCTCTTATTTCTGGAACCCTCCTTAACTTCTGCTTTTGCAGGTGCAGGTCTTTCTGGGTGGTGACCTCTCCTCATAATGAAAAGCAGTATTACATCTCCTAGGAGCTATGTGTTTTTACATTGAGAAAATATCAAGGATAGTGAGGGATCTTGCTCCACCTTTGCTTCGAGTTATTTACTAACTAAATAAATTTACATAATACTATGATAGTACTACATGAAAAGTTTACATTGTTACTAACTTCATGTTAACAATTTTCCTCCAAATTAATCTGTTATCTATCAAGATTTATGTTATCAGTCTTCTAAAGCACTTCAAAACCAGGTGGTCACTTACACTTGGTGAAAAGTTTATTTTTCACTAGGTTAGACTATGATAAATTTAGTTTAATCCTTTATCCCGGTGAGAGCAAACAAAGTTTGCGCCTGAAAATATCTTCAAGACTGAATATAGTGTTGTACTATCTTACCTGGGTAAGTAGTACAACACCAAAAATAAACTTTCAACATCTTTCTCTAAATCCAGAGTAATTTAAAAAAACAAGGCAAACCTTTTGGCAACTCCTATAGGTAAAGATGACCTTGCTACTGCTTCTGCCTGGTATCTCCAACTCGGGCCTGGCTCCGACTGAAGAGACATCAATAAAGGTCGAAACTAGTCTGGGTAGTGGCCAATCCCTTAATGCAAAGCAGTATACATATCCACAAGGAGATGTGTTTTACATTATGGGGATACTGGGATAGTAGTGTTGGTAGCTTGCTCCACCTTTGCTACGAGTTACCTGGTGTTGTACTACTACCCAGGTAAGATAGTACAACACTATATTCAGTCCTGAAGATATTTTCAGGTGCAAACTTTGTTTGCTCTCACTGTGATAAAGGATTAAACTAAATTTATCATACTTACACTTGGATTCGCCGATAGTTCGTCGGCATGAAACTCTTAGACCGTAGTTTTCGATCTTAGAGTTCCGCATACTGGCTGTAAAATAAGGGATTTTTATCCCCTTAATTTAATTAATTTTGCCAGAAAAATTGCCATTTGGCTTTTCATCTTAGTTATCAATATTTGGCTAAGTTGATCTGGTCAATGTCAGTCATTTATTTCTGATGTTTTTGGCATTTAGGTACATGCATTTCAGCATCTCCTTGGTTACACAATTTACCTTTTTACATAAACCATTCCACTTAAATTTGAAACTTGAGAAACTGTGCTTGCCACTTCATGACTATTTCTGTGCTTCCACTTGTTAAAATGAGAAATTTGTGGGTTGGTTAGTAAACTGCCATATGTTCAGATTAGCTAATGGAATAAGAGGAGCTGAAGTTTTTATATACTGTATTAGTCCATAACAACAAATAATGCAGATAACCAGTCTTTGTTTGCTAGGGTCATATTAAAGATAATGAAGTTGACTAAGTTGATCTGATCAATGTCAATCATTTATTTCTGATGTTTTTGGCATTTAGGTACATGCATTTCAGCATCTCCTTGGGTACACAATTTACCTTTTTTTACATAAACCATTCCACTTAAATTTGAAACTTGATAAACTGCACTTGCCACAACCTTTAATTCTATGGCAGAAACAGTTTATTATTATTATTATTATTATTATGTGACACCTCCAGGGAGTCCAAAGACTCATCGAGGGAGAGTGTGGCAACAGCATCGAACGATTGAATCCCTTCCAACTACTAACCATGCTCAAACTGGCTTAACTTTTTTGCGTGAGCCATTAGTAGCAGAGACTCTACTAATCGACCAACCTTCACTGGCGAAGGTTGGTCGATTGGTAGAACCTTATCCCTGATTGCTGTGGATACTGGTATTGTGAATAACTTTAAGAAATGAATTATATTATGTTATATTAATGACATAATATATAACATAATTATATTAATGTTCTATATCAACTAATTTTAATTTTATTTATTTTAGTTCATATAGAACATTAATTCATATAATTTGAATTAAGTTTTCAAACCATACTGGGAATAAGGGAAAATAATATTATGGTGATACTCCTGTTTGCTGAATAGCAGGTATGGTTAAGTTTTATGGTTGCTATGCTTTGAATGTCATTGACCATTAGTTAGGTGACCATTCATTTAGTAATTAACTAGTGACAAATGTTAGCTATAATTGAAAAATTTGGAATAACTGTTATAATGTGTAATTCATATGTACATTTACGAAAAATTACTTTATAAGACTTGATATTGTGTAATTATCACTGAACATGATATATTTTTTTTGGTGTGTATTATATAAAGTAATAAAAAAAAAAAAATAAGAGGAATTCAAAGGAAACCTTGTGTGATTATAAGCAAGTAGAAGCCGTCTGGTTGAAGATTGAGAATTTAAGATCACAGGTTTCAGTTGTTGACCTAGCTGTGTAAGTCGGTACATCATTCAGTTGTTATTTGGAGTTGGTGCTCTGCTTTTTCACTCAGAAATATGTCGTCTAGCATATCTCTTTTATTAGAGTTAATGCCATAATCACTTGGTGGAAGGCAGAAATAATGCCTTCCACAAATAATGCAGAAATAATATTGATTTGGGAATTTGAAAAACATAAGGAATATTTTTACCAGAAGGGGAAGGTGTATGTGGAACTACAAGGCAGGTGATTATGACAAGCATAGGAGGAAGCTTGAATCTGTGCCATGACATAGAAACCTGCAAGGGAGCAATATTAGTAATGCAAGAGTGATGATAGTTAAAGGGTATCTGGAGGAAGCAATATCAGATTGTATATTGATCAGGAAGGTTAATCAGGTAGAAGTTAAATGAATGAGTAGCATTAAGCATAAGCTGCAAAAAAAAAAAATTGCCTTTACCACTGGACACCCTATTTTTTTATATATAAAAAAAAAAGGTGACCAGTGGTAAAGAAGGAAAAAGATTGAGAAGAAACTAGCCAAACAGTTCAAAGGTAATCCCAAAGAGTTTTCATTACATGGCAAGTAAGAGGAAGAATGACTATGGAATAATAAATTTAATGAATGCTGATGGTGTTGAGGTCACAGAAATTTTGAGTTAATGAGTGGCCATTTTGCAAGGGCCTAAGTGATTTGACAGGAACTGATGTGGGAACAGAGGTGGATGAATTGGGGGGGTTCTTAGGATGTTGTGGAATCTCCATGTAAATATAGTCATCCATGACTATATTTACTATAATCTATAATATCAGATTGGCATTTTACAAGAATGTGCAAGGGAACTGTTAGTTCCTCTGACTAGGCTCTTAAAAGTTCTAAGAGAGTGGAAAGAGGACAAAATAATTCCTTTGCATAAGGTAGGTTCTAAAACTACAGTAGAAATTAGGACTACTCAGTATATCAGGAGTGGTGGTAAAAGTACTGGAAAAGTTGGTCAAAAAGAGAAATTCAGTAATGGGTGGATAAGAATGATACTCTGAGTGGCAATATGGCTTTGTGAAGGGTTGCTCATGCCTTTAGTCATTTACTGTTTTTATAAAAGTGATGGCCAAGTTGGACAAAGGAAATGACTATGTGATGATTCTGCTGGATTTTGTGAAACATTTGACACAGCACCACATGGAACTCTGCTATGCAAATTAGAACAATGAGGATGGATATGACCCTTGCTATATAGATACAAGGGTGGCTGATAGACAAATACCAAAAAGTGGTGTGTGGGGGAACAGAATCCAGGAAAAAGCAGGTGACTAGTAGTGTGCTGCAAAGTTTTTTACAAGAATGTACAAAACTTTATTTTTTTTACTTAAGTATAAAGAGCTAATAAGCTTCATTTCGGCAATAAAAACATTACTTAAATTAAGGGGATGTTAAATCCCACATAGTTTTAAAACCGAATAAGAAACTCAAAGATCGGAATCAGAGAGTTTCTTGCCGAATATAGTAAACTATAAAGTATCGGCGACACTAGCGTTAGCCAATGCAAGTGATCCTAGTACATAGTACAATATCGGGGCAACTCGTTGCAAAGGTGGGGGAAAGTTCAGATCGCTATTCTTAGGTATTTTCCATAATGTAAAAACACATTTCCTAGGAAATGTATGCTGTTATTACATTATGGAGGGAGGTCACTACCCAGACCGGTTTCAGCCTTTTTTGAGGCTTCATCAGTGAGTAGCTAGACCTAATACCAAAGTGTATAGCGAAAAGAACTTATATACTCTGCGAACGAGTTTTCCAAACAGGTGCAACCATTAACTTACTTAAGTATAAAGAGCTAATAAGCTTCATTTCGGCAATGAAACGAAGCTTATTAACGAGTTGCCCCGGTATTGTACTGCGTACTAGGATCACTTGCATTGGCTAACGCTAGTGTCGCCGATACTTTATAGTTTACTATATTCGGCAAGAAACTCTCTGATTCCGATCTTTTGAGTTTCTTATTCAGTTTTAAAACTATGTGGGATTTAATATCCCCTTAATTTAAGTTTATTTTTTTTATTTTTTATTTTTGTACTATTAATTTTGTGTTATTAATTACCCTGACATATTGTCAGGGTAATTAATAACATTACTTGGCTATGGAACATGCTAACAAATAGAGATACATTATTCTTCTTTATAATGGTCTAATATGTCCATTACTGTACTCAATTCTGGTCACCTGGTTTTCTTGGAAATGAGAAAGTAGTGGAGAGGATTCAGAGGCAAATGACCAAGATATGAATTGTTTGTGGAATGTTCCATATGAGGATAGATTGAGGGTTTGTTGCAGAAGTTAGTTGATAAGTGAAAAAGAGAGAATATGACAAACATTTTAAGTTAAAGGGTCTTATAGGATTGATGCAGGGGAAGTGTTTCAGCACATGGCTAGAGTGAGGAGGGGATTACATAGTTCATCCCTGGAATGTAAGAGTGCTTTGAGGGGTGTATGAACTAGATTTTTTTTTACTTTAAATATTTCAGGAAATGACAACTTATACTAAAAGATTAATTAAAAAACTTTAATCAATACCGTCCTATATTTCGGCAATGTTACATTGCCATCTTTTAAGAACATAAAACTATGATATGTTCATGCAGGCACTAACAACGAGCAAATGAGGCTGAAGAAGGCAACTGGTGTTAGTCCTAAAGGTGCCCCCCCCCCCCCCCACCGGCACCTTTAGGACTCTAGGCTAAATTTGGTTGTCTTGGCTGATGTTTTAAGGATGCCAGCTTCCCAAATTTGGGCAGTCTCATGCACCCAAATTTGAGATTTAGGTGGGGGGGGGTGGGGGGGGGGGGGGGTGGGGGGGGGGGGGGGTGGGGGGGGGGGGGGGTGGGGGGGGGGGGGGGTGGGGGGGGGGGGGGGTGGGGGGGGGGGGGGGTGGGGGGGGGGGGGGGTGGGGGGGGGGGGGGGTGGGGGGGGGGGGGGGTGGGGGGGGGGGGGGGTGGGGGGGGGGGGGGGTGGGGGGGGGGGGGGGTGGGGGGGGGGGGGGGTGGGGGGGGGGGGGGGTGGGGGGGGGGGGGGGTGGGGGGGGGGGGGGGTGGGGGGGGGGGGGGGTGGGGGGGGGGGGGGGTGGGGGGGGGGGGGGGTGGGGGGGGGGGGGGGTGGGGGGGGGGGGGGGTGGGGGGGGGGGGGGGTGGGGGGGGGGGGGGGTGGGGGGGGGGGGGGGTGGGGGGGGGGGGGGGTGGGGGGGGGGGGGGGTGGGGGGGGGGGGGGGTGGGGGGGGGGGGGGGTGGGGGGGGGGGGGGGTGGGGGGGGGGGGGGGTGGGGGGGGGGCCGCCATTTTCCTTCATCCAGCTATCTCCAAACACAATACTGAATTTTGCACCCTGTTGTGTGTGGATGAGGGGGGTAATGAAATCAAAGTAACCAATCACCTTTCATTGTAGCTGGTTGTGTATTTTTGGAATGCTAAATTAAGTTCTCAATTATATACTTATTCTGTTTCCTCTACCCCCTTCCCAAGTTGTAGAGTTCAGGAAGGAAAACTGCTTTACCAGCAACTAAGCTAGAAACAATTCTTTTGGTTGGTGACTAGAACTTGAATTTACAAGTCCTGTTATAACACTACAGTACTAACATTACAGTACTGTTATAACACTTCATAAAAAGAAAAAAATCAATGATAAAACACCCAAGTTCAGTGAAATCTTCAGTTCTCTTGAACAGTAATTTTTCACTTTATTCTGATGTTAACACAAATTATGTCCAGTTAAGGCCACCATGTTGTTTCTCAAAGGCTTGAACCAACTTAAATTCTATATTTTGGTCTTTTCAGCAAGGGTACCTGGAATAATATTGGGGTGTGGCATCTCCATGGAGTTTCTCATCATAGAGAAACCCACTTTATCCATGGCACTGGATTCTCTTCACCCCATTGGTGTGTTCTTCAACAACCAATCCACTGTTTGGTCATCTTTGCAATGTGCCCTGTAAATTTTAACTTCCTATTCACAATCATCCTCAAATCACTGGTCTTATCAATTTCCTGAAGTTTTCCTTGAGTGTAGTACATAGCTTGTGATCTCCTCATTCTAAAGTGCATCTCATTACACATCCGTATTAAACTGACAGCCATTTATTTACCTTGGCCTATACTGCTAGTCTATTTATAACATTCTGCAGGATGTCTAAATCATTGATTATTGCTCTTCCTGGTTTTGCATCATCAGCAAAAAACAATGTTTTCCCTTAAATTATTATCTGTATCACTGATAAGCAAATTAAACAGCAGCAGGCCAAATACTAACCCCTGCATTATACCACTAGTCATTCACCCTCTTCCAAACTTAACTCCTTCCCTCTCCATGTCCAATACACTACTCTTTGATATCTGTTTGTCAACTACTTTATCCAAATCACCAGTTTCATCTCCATTTGCTCTAATTTGTGTAACAGAGTTCTATCTACTATCCTGTCAAATGCTTTTGCAAAGTCGCAGTGTCACAGCACAGACTTCCAGAAATCCACTGGCCATGGGCAAGTTATCAGAGACAAATAGTAAATGAATTTTCAGCTTTGGTGCATTCAAAATATATTGCCTTATTTTCTTTGCATAATTTACTTTGTTTTTTTAACATCTCACTTAATATAGTTATTTGATCATGGGTTTCCTCCAATGAATGTAATAAAGTTTTTTATTTTCAACCAGAAGAAATATATAGTATTTTATGTAATTAATTCAGTAAGTTAATTCATTCATAGATGATTTGTTCCTTTCAAAAGATATAGTTTAAATAGGAACACTTTCAAAGATACTTTGCTGTTTCTGAAATGTGAAGTAATTCTTATATATGACAACAGGTAGTGTTATTTATCTTTTGCCTTGCTATTAACTAAAGCCTACTGTAACTGCAGATTAATTTTGAAGACGAGCATTCTCAGACATTTTATTTTGCATAATTTTTAAGTCGTCACCATTCTTATAAAACTTAGACAATCCATTAAAAAAAATTTAATGACTGATTTTCATTTGTTTCACTGCCATTAGTAATTCTCCCAACACCCTCTTTAACCCTTAAGTATGTATGCAGTTGTAACATAGTATTGGTGTAAGTTTATTTTCAGTTCACAACATAATTAGCTTAGTGTAATTATATACTTACATGATGAAAAAGCATTTTAATAGTTTTATTTAAAAAACGCAATTATTTGCAAAGAAGAGTCGGAGACCAGATCATGTTATTGACATCATTATGTTGTGAAAAGTTAGCTTAGTTCTATTGCAGGTGTCGACCATTTTTCCATAGTTTGATAAACTCGTTTATCTCTTCAAACAATTATTCTATGGATAATTTTATCACATTCACCCTTCATTATGGACAATAAACGAAAGGAAATGCAACCTACACCTTTTTTAGTTTGAAGCACAAAACAAAGCACCAGAATATATACTAAAAATACTGAAGAAAAGAGTGTTATCAACTAAAAGCAAAAGCAATAAAGACATGAGAAAATGGCTTTGGTTGTGCTACGAAAACAGTTTATTCTTTCATGTATAAAAAATGTTCTGGGATTGCTGACAAATGCTAGGTTACTAGAATTTGTCAGCAGTGGAGATATTTAGGTTTCATATGACTTCAATTTTCACAAAAAAAAAAAAAAAAAAAAAAAAGCAATGATGTAAACTTGGACAGAAATTAACCAGGAATACTTGATCTAGCTGCTTTCCAAAGAAAGATGGACTCTAAAATGTTTGAACACCTAAAGTGTCTTTTTAATACAGCCTATTATAAAGTTAAATTCAATAAACCATCTCATTTACTGACTTCAAAAAACATACAACCAGTAGCATAATAAAATCAAACTGACATGAAATGTAAGTAATTGGCATCAATTACTGCTGATGTCATTAAACAAAAATTATTTAAGGAAGTCTGACTCCATTAATGAGATGTCTTATAGATGCTTATTCAGATATATCAAATGAGAAGAAACTCTTCCATTAAATAAGAAGTATACATAAAAATCGGAATAAGCTTTATATAAATATTTTTTTTTAACTGCAGTGTGTGCACACATACCTTTTTACCATAATTCATACTATGGGTGAATAACATTTTTTTTTTGTGACCAGTAAATTTAAGTGGTATTTCTCAAGCCCTGACTGAGCAGCCATTTCTTTCTTCCAACTCAATTGTCACTGTATATTATAAGAGTAAGTGCTAAGGCAACATATCCTTCACAAAATAATGTTTCCTTAAAGTATCATTTCTGTTCATCCAATTCTGAATTTTGTCTTTTACCAACTTTTCCAATACCTTAACCACCATGCATGAGAGCCAGTCTGGTTGGCTGAGTGGTTAGCATACCCACTCTCCAACCAACAGGTTGTGGGTTATAATCCTGCTGCCGGTGATACAGAGTATAATCCTTGCTGTCCTTACACCATTAAAAAAAAAAAAAATTATATATATATATATATATAAATTTTTTTTTTTTTTTTTCATATAGAGAGTTGTGTATGGTGGAGCAGTTTCAAGGAGGCAGAGGGTTACAAGTGGGGTCCCACAGGGCTCAGTACTAGGACCTATTTGTTTAACATTTATATCAATGATAGGGGATATTCAATTGTTTGCGGATGATGCGAAGCTGGGAAGGATTATTAGTAATAGTGCAGATGTGGTAGCCCTGCAAGAGGATTTGAATAAGCTAGATAGATGGGCAAATGAATGGAGGTGTCAGTTTAATGAGCAAAATGTAAGGTCTTGAGGTTTGGGAAACATCGATGGGATGCTGCATACTCTATGGGAGGAGTTATACTGGAGGAAGTAGGGGAGACAAGAGATCTGGGGTAGATGAGTGATAGAAACCTGAAATTTAGGGGACATATTGCAAAGGTGGTGAAGGCAACACAGAGGATTGCTGCAATTATGAGAAGGACACTGACCTGCAGAGATAAAAGGGTTATCATTCCGTTGTATAAGTCTCTGATCAGACCACACTTAAACTATTGTTCTCAGATTTGGTCTCCAGGATTTGAAGGGGATAAATTAACTGTGGAAAGGGTACAAAGACGGATGACAAAGATGGTTTCAGGACTGTACAATTTTGGTTATGAGGATCGGCTGAGGGAATGTGGACTGCAGAGTTTGGTGGATAGAAGGAGAGGTGATATGATTGAGACTTTTAAACTGTTGAGAGGTGGTTACAGGGTTGACACTGGGGAGTTCTTTCGCTTGTTTGAACAGCAGGAAGGAGTGATGACAAGAGGCCATCCCTGGAAGTTACGAAGGGAAACTGTGAGCAAGAGGGTGAGGAGTGGTTTCTTTGCATGGAGGGTGGTTGAACCGTGGAATGCATTGCCTGATGGAGTGGTGAGAGCGAGAACGGTCAATGAGTTTAAGGAGTGGTATGATGGACTTTGTGTTTCTTAGGAGGGACCTCCCCTCAATGAGTCTTGACAGACTTTATGTTCTTAGGAAGGACCTCCCACAATGAGTCTTTTGACTCCATGGAGGCCTGAATAATAATAATAATAATATAAATCATCTATGCATGAGATACTAATTGGTCCATAATTTGTTACTTCTATCTTGGATAGGCTGACCATATTTCCTTGAGACAAACACGGGACATTTTGATGGCAAAAACGGGACGTGGGTATGCAATATTCTGTATTCAAAAAGTAGGACAATAAAAAAAAAAAAAAAAAAGTTTTATTACATAAACATATTGAGTTTACCATAATTCTTCAGTGACAGAACCCATACAAAAATTTATGTAGATGTAGAGTGGGACTGTATTTCACCACAATTGTGCCATGAATATTTCTCTGAAATGATCTTAAGCAGCAAATTTTGGTCTTTCTGCACCTTATCATGAAACTTCTCACACCCCATGACACAATTTTGTCTTACAACTAACATAGCCCTCATTGTCTCAGCACTTAATCTAGATTTTTCCTTTGATCACATACTGTTCATAAAAAAAAATATTCTCTCAACAGGTGCTGTACTTCCTGGAAGACAAAGAATAAACTCTACAATATTACAAAAGTCTTCAAAGTCTAGGCATTTTTTGCTCATTTCAGAAAGAAATGTATAGCCATCTATCAGATATAGGAATGTTTTCTTTATTCCATATATCCAACTGCCTTACAATTATAGATTTCATGAGAGTCCACTGATCGAATACAAGAATTTCTTCTGTTTTTGGCGTGTGATGAGTTCCTCGTTCAGGCTGTACTGTATTTCTTTCCATTCAGGTGTCCTCCTTAGTAGCACCCACTTGAACTCCTCATTGTTTCCTAAACTGCACTTTCACTTGTGGACATATTCTAAGCTTGTTTCATATAAATTCTCAAATACCTCACAAAACTTATCCTCATTAATTTCTCCTGAATCGACTAACATTTTCGGTTGTTTTTTGACATCAGTAATTACATACACTTCACTTTTTCTGGACTCTGTTTACAAGATTTTCAATGTTCATGGCTACTTCTGTAGTTGAAATATTATATTTTTCAATTAAGCTAATTCATGTTTGGAACATAGACACTTGATCTCGTGCAAATGACAACTACAGTTTCAAACAGGGATCTTGAACACCACAATTTGGCAAAAAAAATACTACACAATGACTGGAAAATGTTTGTCTTTTTTTGTTTGATGGATCTAAACTGACTGTAAAGGCTTTTGTTTTATTCAAATCCTCTATTACTTTGCCCAATATGTATGGTGAAAAACGTTCGTAATAATATTAAAAGCAGGACAAAATTGACAATTTTATAAAAAATGATGGGACGGCTGGGAAATATGAAAAAAATTGTACTGTTCCGTTCAAAACGGTATGTATGGTCAGTCTAATCTTGGAGCTACTTTTATACAGTGGAAGTATTTTGTCCTGTTTCTGCACCCCAAATAATTTTCCAGAACTGAGGCTTGGATTTAAATAGCTTGGTCAGAGGAGCTGGCAGTCCCCTTTAACATTCTTGTAAATGAGCTGATCCCATTGCCATATTTGCATGAAACTTCTGCAATTCACTACTTCTATTTTTCTATTAGCCTATATCACATCTGGCACTGGAGATATGTTAAGATGAGGCAGAGATGAAATAGATGCAGAATGAAGTTAAGAGAATTCGGGATATGTATGGAAGAGTGAAAATGATAAACAAATAATGTTGGTATAAAAAAAAAAGTAACAAAAGATCCACAAATGGCATTGTGTGGTGATTCAATTATTAAAGGTGTGCTGGACGAGAGGATGCACAAAGTGTGTTTTACTGGAGGTAGAATGAATAGTGATTGAAGCATTAGATATGAGAAGTAAGTGAGCAAAAGAGTTGGTAGTTGTAATAGGTACAAATTACTTGACTGTAAACAAAGAACACGTCAAATTGGATTAGCAGGAGATTGTTGAGTCAGATAAAAGAGAATAGTGTGATAGGAAAGGTAATAAGCCTGTTGCCCAGGTATGACAGTGATGAGATGAGGCAGAGAGCAAGAATTATGAATAATATGTTAGTGGAAACGTGTGAGGCGAAAGGAGTGCAGTTTGTTAATGTGTAGATTGAGTTTGAAGGATAAAGTGAACTGTAGAGGAGCGACAAACTGCATTTGAGTGGTTTTGGTGCGAGTCACTTAGAGACTGCTGCTGGAAAGAGAAGTGAGTGCAGAGAATGAATCTGATCAAGTTGGAAGTGATGTGAAAGAACAGTAGAGATTGAAGAGGTGGTTATGAATGAAGAAGTGAGCCACATGAATAGAGAATGAGAGAACAGGTGTGCAAGACAGATGGAAACTGAGAGGCTCAGGGTGGACAGAGGAACATGGCATGCATTCACATGCTCCAAGAGGATGTGAATGCATGTGTACCCAAAGAGGGAAGGAGATGACCTGGAATCAAGGGTAAATGGTTGGATTTGAAGATTCTGATATGAATAAAGAGAAAAAAAAAAATGGCTCGAGTTAAGCATGGGAAGTCGCATCAAATAAGTGGTATCAGTGGAACTAGCTATAGATCCAAGAATAAGTGCTGTGTTTTTATACAAATGCTAGAAGTGTAAGAAATAAGGCAAATGAAATGGTTGCATTAATTGAGTCTCTGTTCACCCAAAAAATTGTTGGAATAAGCGAGACATGGTTGGATGAGGACAACATCTTGACAGGAATAGAGGTGGAGGTGTGTGACGTGTTTTGTGAGGATAGAAAGGGTAAAAAGGGAGGAGTGCTATTAATGATAAAGAGCCCATACAAAGTAGCGATGCAAGAGGAAAATAGTGCTAGTGGTTTGAGTGTGAGATAGAGGTGAATAGAATGAAATACTTAGTTGGATGTTGTTATAAATCTGATGTGGATGGTAGCGACTATGAAATGTATAATCAAATTTGTTTGGCTATTTTGATTATACAGAAAAGGGCGATTTTAATTATGGCAATATAGAGTGGGATAATGAGATAGCAACTGGAAGTAAAGAAAAAGAGTTTGAGTTTTTGAGGGTATGTAACAGAGGGCACATGAGGATTTGAGGGTCTTGGATTTGATCATCTCATCAGAGAATGGAATTATGAATGAGGTGTCAAATCACCCTCCACTTGGTGAGTGACCATGAAGTGATTACCTGGGTGGCTGCCAGCAATGTGAGCCCCCTGTGAGAAAATGGTACTTGTAGAATTACAAGGCTGGTGATTATGAAGAGCTCAGGAGACAGCTTGCAGATGCAGCATGGAATGAGATTAGCTGGAAAAGAGATCAGTGCAGCTTTGGGGATATTCAAGAATTATCTAGTAGAAGCAGTGTTTAAATGTATTCCAAGGGTCAGAGGGTTAAATAAGGTAGATGTGAAATGAATGAATGAATGAATGAATGAAGAGATTAAGCATGTGATACAGAGAAAAAAAAAGCATTATGAAGGCAGCATAAGAGAAGTGGTAATAACCAGTTCTGTGAGGATTACAAAGACCAGTTAAGGAGGACGACTTTGTTTGTAAGAGTAGCAAAAGTGAAGTATGAGCAGCAGTTAGCTAACGAAGGCAAAACGAATCCTACGGAATTCTTTTGATATGTAGCCAGCAAAAAAAAAGAAAAAGAATAATTATGGAAGGATAACATTGATTGAAGAAAATGGTATAAGGACAACTCCTGTGGAAGACATAGTGAAGATACTTAATGAGCAGTTCATAAAGGTCTTTCATTCTTGTGAATGTGACATCATGGAGAGATTGAGAACAGTTGATAATGGGGAGGAGAGACTGACTAAGTGAGCAAGAGGTGTATGGGAAATTGAGCAAACTTAATGTTAATAAGGCTACTGTGGGACTTGATAATATATCACCAAGTATCCTGAAGGAATGTGCCAGCGAGTTGACATCTGCCTTGATATATTTTTTTTAATGAGTCTTGCAGTGGGTTGAGTTCCAAAGGAGTGGAAGGAGGGCAAGTTTGTGCCACTTCATAAGGGAGGTGATAGAACTCAAGCATCAAATTATAAGCTTACCTGTGTGCCAGGTGTTGTGGTTAAATTGTTGGGGAAACTGGTGAGAACTAGGATCCAGAATTGGGTATACAACAATGGTATTATCTTTGATGGATAGCATGGATTTGCTAAAGGGAGGTCATGTTAACCACGCTACCGGCCAAGATCTATAGACGTCAAGGTTATCATGGATGCGAAGTGCATATTAAAATTGCAATACCATTGATATTACATTGAAATATATGATGGATATGAAGCGCATGAGGATGTGTATTTGACCCATAATGGCCGGTAAGGTGGTTAATCTAATTACTTTAGTACTACTTTACTTTAGTAATCTATTTACCTTATTATAATAAGGTGATGGCTTCCTTGGACAGAGGAGAGGGATACACAGTAATATGCTTAGATTTCGCAAAGGCCTTTTGATAGATTACTGCATGATAAGTTGATAGTCAAACTAGAGTGGATGGGGTTGGATATTAGATTAGTGCATTAGATCAGAGACTGGCTGTCTGATAGGTATCAGCAAGTTGTGTATGGGGGGGGGGGAGCAACATCCCAAAAGAGGAAAGTCACTAGTGTTGTGCCTCAGGGATCTGTTTTATGGCCATTGCTGTTTAACCTGTATGTTAATGATATTGAGAAAGATTTTGATGGGGATATTCAGTTGTTTGCAGATGATGCAAAGTTGGGACAAACTATGAAGAGTAGAGAAGATGTTGTGGCCTTACAAGAAGACTTGAAAAAAATGAGTGAATGGGCACGGAAATGGGGATGCAAGTTCATTGTTGCAAAATGTAAGGTTTTAAAATTGGTGGAACAAAGATGGGATGTAGAATTTATGCTTGGTTGGAGATATATTGTTGGAGGTGGAGGAAATAAGAGATCTGGGGGTGATAGTGGATAAGGATCTGAAATTTAGAGGACACATTGCCAAAATTGTGACGACAACACAAAGAATTCTGGGAATGATGTGGAAGACTGACTTGTAGAAGTAAGGAGATTATTGTTCCATTGTATATAAGGCTTTGATTAGGCAACACATGGACTGCTATGCACAGATTTGGTCACCTGATTTTCAAAAGGACGAAGAGATGTTGGAAAGGGTCCAGAGGCGACTAAGTTAGTTTCTGATCTCTGAAATGTTGAATATGAGGAATGGTTGAGAAGATCTAATTTAGAGTAGTGGATAGGAGGAAAAGGAGTGATATGATGGAGACAATTTAGTAAGGTGTTGTTATACGATCAATGTTGGAGAGGTTTTACAGAAAATAGTGGGAGATCAGGGAAGAACCAGAGGCCACCTAGAAACTATATAAGGAAGGTGTGAGAAGCAGGTTTTTTTTTTTTTTTTTTTTTTTCATGTAGAGTTGTGAATAATTAGAATGCCTTGCCTGAGAGTGTGGTGTCTGCAGAGAATTTGAGTGTGTTTAAGGCATGGTATGATGAGCTGTGTGTATGACAGAAGGGCCACTCGATGAGTCTTAGACTCCATGGGGTTTTGAGATAATATTACAGTGCCAGATGGTTGACCTTTGCAAAACGATGACTCAGTAACTGAACTATTTTGTTTGCTTCTGTTACGCCCTTACTACTGGAAATCTTTAAAACCATCCTCTACAGAGCAAAATAACTTTTCAGGATTTCATTTGATCTCATCAGCTAGATTCCTATTTAGCTTTGACTTTCTTTACCTTAAAAGTCATTCTTCTTGCCTATACCTTGTACTGCTCACAGGCTTGCTGATTATTATTATTATCTGACACCTCCAGAGAGTCAGACTCATTGAGGGAGGGCACCTACTCTACAACTCTCCATCATCTACACCAGCGCCATTTACTGTTCACCACTAGTATTTTCACAGACATCCATGCCCACAGTGGGATTTGAACCCGCAGAGCAGATATGCTAACCACTCGGCCAACCAGGACGGCAATTACTTTGTTCCCTTTACAACTTATTTTTTTTGTAACTCCTGCTTTAATGATGATGCTTGTCCATCTAATTCCTTATCCTCCTGACTCTGGATATACAGTCTGATGCTGCTTTCTGCAAACACTACTTGATCATCTTTCATGCATTGCTAACAACCCCCCCCCCCCTTCAAATTCTTATTTTATGGCACTGCTCTCAGCTGATTTCTAAAACTTCTGGATATCTGGCAGGGTTTCTCCCTGGTCAAGATAATCAAATCTTGACCAGGGAGAAACACTACCATGATAATCTAATCTTATTAAAGAACACTTAGGTCCACAGTAATAACTTTTTAATTAATAAATAAGGTTCAGATATTTCACACTAAAACTAATAGTACATCTTCAGTGTTACAAACAGATGGGAATGAAATACAAGTAATGAACATTCTGTGGATCACCTATTAAAATACATTGTTGTTGCGATCTAGGAAATGAAAGAAATTAATAAATAATTAATATTTAAGATAATTGGTTTTTTAATGTTTACATAAAATAAGTCTCCCAAATCTTCGAGAGAGAGAGAGACAGTCATTTCGATTTAAATTCGGTCGGTGTAAAATAGCTTCACAACTTTCTTTAAAGAGGCGTTCATATTTGAACCTTTTATCTATATAGGAGAATAGCTTTATCCCACTGGATATTATGGGTAGTGTTAATACTGTGTTGTGCTAGACCAGACTTCTGAGGTTTGTTGTAATCAATATAATATTGATGTTCTTGAATTCTTTTTTCCACAGAACAGCCAATTTTTCCACAATAAGAAACATCACATTCACATGGTATTTGATACAGCCAAAGATAGAGATGAGAGTTTATCTTTTGTAGAAGGCAATAAGGAAGAAATTTTGTTGATAGGAATATACGTGGGAATCAATTGGTACTTTTTTAAAATTCTACCTAATAGGTTCTGAGATTCCTAGAATGTAGGGGATTGGAACTCTGCAGACTGTTGAAGAAACCTTATATATTGGAACATAAGATTCAATTATCTGTTGGATTTGATTAGGGTGGTAATTATTAGATTCCATTAACTTTTTAATGATGGAAAGTTCTTGTTGTAAGATTTCTGGAGAAGAGCAAACTTTATGTGCTCTGTTAATTAGAGATTTAAGAATGCCAAATTTTTGAGATGTGTGGTGAGCAGACTTTTTATGAATATATCTCCCAGTAAATGTGGGCTTTCGAAAGACGCTTGTAGATAAGGTACCAGAAGAAGTTCGAGTAAGCAGGATGTCCAAAAATGGCAAAGTACCAGAATTTTCCTTTTCCATGGTGAATTGGATACGAGGGTGAAGGCTATTTATCTCTTGTAGAAAGGTGAAAAGCTCATCTTCAGTATGTGACCAAATGGCAAAAACATCATCGACATAACGATACCAAAGAGATGGTTGAGGGTGAATGGATGAAAACATAGTCTCTTCGAATTGTTTCAAAAAAAAAAAATAGTTAGCCAAAGGTGGAGACAAAGGGCTACCCATGGCAGTACCCTCAACTTGTTTGTAGGACTTGTTTTTCCAACTAAAATAACCTGAATAGATAACAAATTCGAAAATCTTTGCGATATCTGGATAGTAATCTTCATATAATAATTTGACTGTGTCGGCTAATGGAATATTGGCAAACAGAGATACAATGTCGAAACTGACTAGCAACTCTTTGATTTTTAAATCCTTGATTTTTTTTTAAGGAAATCTGTTGAATTTTTTATGTAGGATGTGGAATGTCCACTTAAAGAACGAGACAAGACTTTTGCAATTCGATAAGTATGAGAATCAATGGAATTCACGATTGGTCGTACTGGATAGCCTTCTTTATGGATTTTTGGGAGACCATATAGATAGAGAGGTCTTCTAAAGTAGGTGTGTAATTTATACACATAATTTGGGTCCCAACTGATGACCTCATCAAGTAATTTATTTAATTGTTTAATTTATGAATTTGTAGGATTATGCATAATCTCTTTGTAGGTAGAGGTGTCTTCTAAAAGACTGGATACTTTTCGTCTCATAGTCAGTCTTATTCATGATTACAATAGCTTTTCCTTTATCTGCCTTAGAAATATGTTATTATCTCTTCTTAAAGAAGTTAGCCCTTTGATTTCAGCATTTGATAAATTGCGTGGAGGTAATTTGCTTTTAAATAACGAAGTCGCAACTTCAAAACGAGGTTTATTAGCACCGTCACTAGAAAGTCCAGACAGATTGCGTTCTATATTGTGTAAAAAATCAAGATTTTTAAAAAGTACTAATTGATTCCCATGTATATTCTTATCAACAAAATTTCTTCCTTATTGCCTTCTACAAAAGATAAACTGTCATCTCCCATCTTTGGCTGTATCAAATACCATGTGAATGTGACATTTCTTATTTTGGACAAATTGGCTGTTCTGTGGAAAAAAGAATTAAAGAACATCAATATTATATTGATTACAACAAACCTCAGAAGTCTGATCTAGCACAACACAGTATTAACACTACCCATAATATCCAGTGGGGTATTATTCTCTTTCATAGATAAAGGTTCAAATATGAACGCCTCTTTAAAGAAAGTCGTGAAGCTATTTTACACCGACCGAATTTAAATCAAAATGTCTCTCTCGAAGATCTGAGTGACTTTTATTTTATGTAATCATTAAAAAAAAACAATTATCTTAAATATTAATTATTTATTAATTTCTTTCATTTCCTAGCTTTCGACAACAATGTATTTTAATAGGTGATCCACTGAATGTTCATTACTTGTATTCCATTCCTATCTGTTTGTAACACTGAAGATGTACTATTAGTTTTAGTATGAAATATCTGTACCTTATTTATTAATTAAAAGTTATTACTGTGGACCTAAGTGTTCTTTAATAATTATACTATGCCACAGGTACCTTTTTTTAAAAATAAGAATCTAATCTTGTTGTTCCATTCAGTAGTTAATTTCTGGTTTTGTACAGAGTTCATAGCTTTTCAGAAGTACTAATTTTTTGAATGCTGAGGTGATATTTGTAGTGTGTTTATGCCAAAAGATTTGAGGGTAATGTAATCAAGGAGAGAAGTCTCGTTTTGAGAGATTTGGCTGTTTTCAAAAGTATGACTGAAAGAAAGGGTGATAGTGTCACTAACATTTGAAATTAACAAGATTTTCAGTTCAGCATCCCATTGAAGAGTGGTTTAAAAATCAAACTTTAAAATTGTAGAAGTTGATATTCTGGAAGTCTGTCTTGCAGTTCTTTTCAAATGAGAAAAAAATGCAGTGTGCTGTCACCAGCACAGCTGTTGGATGTGCAGTCAACTGGAGAAGTCAATGATGTGTAGAATGAAGAGCTTTCTAGAATACCAGCATTAATTGCAAAGGTTAAGGATAAAGGCTTATTCACCATCATTTGTAATGCATCCAAAGGAGCCCAAAACCAGTTGCAGAAATCAGAAGACAGATGTTATGATGGAAGCAAAAGGCTTTTGTACCAAACATGATTTAATACCTTAGCAATATAAAGAGCAACCACTCAATTCCCCAAATTTTTCCATGGTATTTGTCTCAATACAAGATTCCCTGTGGATTGATCGACAGTATCAGCATAAGTCATCTATTAATTTAGAGGATTCAAGGTAGCTTAAATGTTGTGTTAATGGTTTTCTCCATTACTTTAGATAGATAGAACCAAAGTAAGTGAAATTAGATGGCAATTAGACAAAGATTTCTCATCCTTAGGAGTAGGTGAAATATGGGCTGATTTCCAGTTTGCAGGATTGATACTACTGGAATATGAAAGAATAGAAAGATGATATGACACCTGATATAAAACAGGTGTCAACTCTTGAGCTCAGACCCTCATTATAATTGGAGAAATGTTATCATGGCAGGACTATTTTGGTATCTAGACCAAGGTTTTTTTTTTACTCCTTTCTAGATTAAAAAAAAAAAAAAAAAAGAAGAGCAGTGGTGGGGGAATTGGATATTATGTGTTTAGAATGGTGAAGGATATTTGCATATTATCTATGCAAGAATAAGAGTAAAAGTAAGAAATTAGAGGATTGACTGGCTTTTTTCTCTGAGTAAATGATGGAACCATTCAAATGCAAAAGAGATGGCAGTATGGTCAAAGGTTAAGACCAATAGTTTTGGCAAGAGACCAGAAAGTGTGATTGCTATTTGGTGATGCAAGTTTCCTGCTTTTTTATGTTTTTCAAAATCAGTTTTGCAGTTTATTGGTGAAAGTCAGTGGCGCACTCAGGATTTAACCTTTGGGGGGGGGCGAGTTGAATAGACGATTTGCGAATACACACTACGCATCGCATACACCTATGACTGAGCATCTGCAGTGATCGCTAATTCATAAGTGGAATAGAAGACACGACACAACATAAATAAAAAAAAAATGAATTTTAATTAGGAAAAGATTTTTGGAAATTTTTCTAGTGTTTTTTTCCTTTTCTTTGGGAGGTGCCCGGGCCCCTTGGCCTCCCCTCTGGGTGCGCCACTGGTGAAAGTTAATGGATCTCCTGCAATGTCATAACTCCATAGAGCCATATGACTTGGTGCAAAGGGCCTACGCTGTTATTCAAGCAGTGCCTATCTTTTCTTCCCTCTCATTCACTGACAAAATACTTGCAATCACATCTAGCAACTTTCTCTTTCATTGCTCTCCAGTGAATATTTAGAAATGTGTTATTACAAGTAATATGAGTATATAGAATGTAAAAAAGCAAGATGTAGTTCTTATATCTTGCTGTGCTTAAATACTCATTGCTTGTATTAACACATTTCTATACCTGTCTTATGAAATTCTGTTTGTAACTTGTATTTCTATCCTACCCCCCCCTCTTTCTTGCCTATTTAGCAAATTTTTTCAGTCGCCCAGCTCTGACTCCTCATCCTCTGGAACATAGGTAACCAAATCTGTACAGCTGATGACCATATTAAAACAAAAGGATACCTTCCTTATCTATCATGGCAGAATTTTTCTACATCAGAGTGATGAAATTTGATATTGGTGCCCACTTCTATTTTTCAAATGTTCTTGACCTACTAATGATGCTGACTTGTGGATGTAAATAAGTGATATGTCCTATAGTATGATTGAAACACTAATAGCATACAAATAATCATTTCTGGGTTAATGTGGAAAGTAAGGTTGTGCATTATTGAGGCTAGGGAGTTAGGAGATAGTAGACAGTTGAATTGGAACGAAGGAAAATAGTATGAAGCTTGGTGATGGGGAAAAGAGGTTTCTTAAGACATTAGAGTAGAGTACTATGGTGGAAAAAGAAATAGAGGACAAGTGGTCAGGAACACTTAATTTTCTCATATGTTCTTGTTCCATGACTGTATTTAGCATGGAGATTTTGTAACATCCCAAACTTCATGTTTTATTTCTATTGCATCATTTACTGCATTATTTTCAGTTGGATGATAATATACTCTCACAGAGTGATTACTCAGTAATTCATCTCCTCTCCTCTGCTTCCTTACTATCTATATTTATTCAAGTTATGCTTTCTGTACTTTCTTCTGTTTAGTTACTACATAGTGAATGCTCATGAGTTTGCAGATCATATTTTGTCAGCTCTTGCATAATGATACTGATCATCAATTTTATTCCTGTTCATTTTATCCTCCTGATCCTGGGTATAGTCTAATACTGCTTCTCTGAAAATTAGCTTAACCATTTCTCATGCACTATCATCTTCTCCTTGTTTCTTATGCCATAATGCTACTCCAAGCCGATTTCCTAGATTTATCATAATCATCTACTCTGTAGTTCTACAGAACGCTTAACCGAATTCTACATGCTTAGCCACTTCCCAAGTTAAGGTTACATAATCATTCTCCATTTGGAGGCATAGTGACTACATTGTTAGAGACAAATCTTCAAAGGCTATAACCAGATTCCAGCACATCACATGCTGTTCTAAGGAATTAAAACAGATGGCCCTTAATAGTTACATAAATCATATGTTCTCCATAATTATTTGTTCTACACATTGAGCTAATTTGCCAATGCCATATATGACTTCCTTATCTTTTTTATGTAACGTTATTTTAAACGTTTTGAAACTCGGGGGCTACCCTGAGTGTCGAGTCATCAGAATTCAAGGAGAACCGGCCTACGAGTCCGGAACTCCGGGGGGGGGGGGGGGCTCCGTAGGCGCCAGGCGGAGGAACCCCCATTCGAGTCATCAGAATTCGAGGAGAACCGGCCTACCAGCTCCGAACTCGAGGGGTTGGGTGCCAGGGGGAGGAGCCCCTTTTGAAGATTCGACCCTCAGGGGCTACCCCGAGGGGCGAGTCTTCAAAATTGAAGGAGAACAGGCCTACCAGTCTGGAACACGGGGGGTTGGACGCCGTATCGCCCCCCCCCCCCCCAGTATAATATACATTCACAAGATTGTAAATCAACAGCCTTCAAACCATTTTAAGTTATGGATTTAAGATTTGGGTTAGGAATAAAGCACTTCATAAAAGATTAGAAATTAATTGTGAGAAAAGGTAGTGGCAGAATCATATTAAAAATATTAGGAAGGAACTTGACATTGTGTTCAAGTGTGGATGAACAAGGCTAATCTTGAGGTGTTGTGGTTACTTAAAACAGAATGGGAGAAGAAAAGTTAGCGATGGCAGGAAAAAGACCCAGGTGGAGAGAGAGGTCTAGGTGAATTGATTTAGTCAGAAGTGCCTTAGAAGAACAAAATATTAGATATGACAGTATTGAAGTACTAACAAGTAATAGACTAATTTGGATGAAAATTGGATAAGAGATTAATGATGTAAACTTAATCATGTAGTGCTGTCATAGTAACCTCAACACTCCTTGAAGGTACATACCATGCGACGGCAACCTCATCCTTTTTACTTGTGAACTGCTGAACCTGCTACCCCATTCATCCTTCATCCTTCTAGCTCAATTCTGTGGAACAACCTTGCTTTTAAGGTATTTCCCCGAAGGCTACAAACCTTTGGTTCTTCAAATAGAATATCGGCATTACTATTCTCATGACCGCCCCCCCCCTCACACACACACATTTGCTATAGGCTTTGTTTCGTGTCGTGTGTGAGTGATATAAAAAAGAAAATTAACGAAAGAATGTTGAAAGTTTATTTTTCATTTGGTTAGACTATAATAAGTTTAGTTTAATCATTTATCCAAGTACACACTTGGATAAAGGATTAAACTAAATTTATTAACGAAAGAATATTAAAATCTGAACCTAAGAAGAAAGGTAAAGTTATGTATAAAACAACACTTGCTCAGAGGAGTAGGACGAAATGCAAAAGCAATAATACATGAGCAATCAGTTAAAATTTCATATTTAACTACATATCAAAGAATCGTTCTTATGCGATTAAAGATGGATACTTTAATGTTTAAATTCTGAAGAGGGGGAAAAAAGAATAAAAAAAAGAATTTTTATGAAGCATTACAAGGAACTCTAGATAAAATAAATCAACATTATAGGAGATTTAAATACCCGTATTAGGATCCATATAATATAATACCAGGAATATGTCAGATGTAACGAACCACAGCAAAATAAAAATGGAATTATTAGTTTTCTACAGACGATGAATTGAACAAATAACGTAATTCTACCAACATTAAGTTATCATACTTAAGAAATTTATCCACGATGCTGTATAATAACAACCATTAGGTCTGAAGAAATAATTTGTCAAGAGTTCCTATATCAGCTGATATATGAACCCCCTGTGTATACAAGTAATGGAAAATTGAAAAATTATTGGAAAATTGCAATTCTGGAAAATAATTTTTAGGGAAAAAAATTTCAACAGTAACATAGACTAATAATTAACTTCATGGAAGTTTTTTCACTTGACTATGCTACTAATTATATATTTGGTTTTATCCTTTATCAAAGTGTAAGCAAACAAAGTTTGCGCCTGAAGTACTTTCAGGACTGGGGCAACTCTTGGTAAAGGTGGTATAAGTTCTCATCACTTGCCTTAGTATCCCATAATGCAAAGCACATCTCCTTGCGGACATCTATAATACTATGCATTAAGGGAAGGGGCACTACCCAGACCGATTTCGACCTTTATTGAGGTCTCTTCAGTGGGAGCCAGACCTAGAGGTGGTGATACTAAGGTGGAAGTAATGAAGCAGTCATATTTACCTATACGAGTTGCCAAAGGGTGTCACACCCTATTATTAAAATTACCTGGATTAGAGATAAGTTTATGGAAGTTTTTTCACTTGGCTGTGCTACTAAGACGAGTGATGAGAACTTATATCACCTTTACCACGAGTTGTCCAAGTCCTGAAAGTACTTCAGGTGCAAACTTTGTTTGCTTACACTTGGATAAAGGATAAAACCAAATATATAATTAGTAATCTTTAACTTATAAGCTGATGGTATTAAAGCATTGTCCACAAATAATAGCTTGACAAACTGTTCTTTAATGAAAACGCAGAACGGAATCAAAACAAGTAGCATATGAAGACTTGAGACAGAACAGTTGTAAATAGAAATAAGAGATGGACACATTTTGGTGCTTAGTTAAATTAATAACATAGGAGAAAAAGCCTTTATAGCATATACAAGATTTTTCTAATTAAGAAAATATATATAAATCTTTAAAGGATGAAACTATAGCAAAATCTGGGAAATAAAATGAGAATTCTGAGATAGATATTCAAAGCACCTCGAACGCAACTTGTACGGTACACAGAAGCAACTAATTAGAAATTAAATAATGCAAATATGCTAGAATAGAAACAACCTTAATTGAACAAAAATGTTAGGAATAGCAATTTTATTTAATTGTATGAAAGTGGGGAGGGGGGAGCAGCTTTGCCCTTTTTTTTTTGTAAACGCGAAATATTACAAGAGAAAACATTCTAAGAAAAATGAGACGAACAGAATAGATAATGTAGAACGAGTCATTAAAATAGGGACGAAGAGAAATACTTCTTTTAACTAAACTATTAGTGTTCTCTTTAAAAAAAAAAAAAAAAAAAAAAAAAAAGCTAATTTTTTTAAATGAAAAACAGATCCAAATAATTATAGGAGGAGTAATCTATTAGTAACTACCCTAAATCTGTACAAAACTTATTCAAGGAGTTATAAATAAATGAGATATTAAATGTATAACAAGTTTGTAGATCGAAAGATCATGCACAGAGGTAATATTTTCAGTACATTAGAAAAATAACGGAATATCACTACAGTTATGTGTTTACTGGACTTACATAAAGCGTTTTGTAAAATTAAAAATATAATGATAAAAAGAAAAAACAGTTAAGCTTATCAAAAGAAGCATTTATACAAATAAATGTAATAAAGAACTGCGATAATGAAACAACACAAGAAAAGAAGAAAAATAGGCTGGGTGGCTCTCTATCCTTCCATAATTTAATGGATGAAATTAACAGAACTAAAAGATAAGTTAAATGGAATAAAAATTGATACTCAACTACGTCTAATCTGCTATGCAGATGACGAAGTCAATGTTAGTGTAACCAATCAGTTTGAGTTACAAATAAAAAAATATAATAAAACAAGTGAATTTTAAATACTTTAGGAAATTTTCATTACCTCGGTTGGAATAACGGAGAATGAAATTGGGCAATCTTCAGCCAAACAAGATTTCTTTTGTCAACAACCTTTCCAAAAAATTAGCTAACCTTTTAAAACAATACAAGATCAGAGTGGCATTCAAACCAATCAATACTATTCGGAAATTTTTAAGATCACCGAAAGATCCTCACCCATTCTACAAATACTCTGGAGTATATAATATTCCTTGCTCATGTGGTATTAGTTACGTAGGTCAGACATCTAGAAGCTTCGAAACGAGAAAGAAAGAACACATAGGATATGTCAGAAATACAGACAAGACATTTCAGGCCTTTCATGCCACTTTGCCTCTACTAACCATCACATTGAGTGGGATAAAAGCCTTATGCCATACATAGAAGATAACTACCATTCAAGAACCTTTAAAGAAGCAGCTACAGTCGCCCGTAAAACTGAAAACCTAAACAAGAATCAAGGTCTAATTTTACCAGAAATTTGGAAAACTTTTGTCAGATCATTAAACATCAAAGAAATGAACTTTCATAACAATTACGTCATGAGTCATCACGAATAAATCACGTTAACGAGACACGCACATTGTCACGCACAATACCAATTTTTGTATGATTTAGAACCATCGGTTATAACCTAGTCTGTAACCTTCATTTTGTGCTTACTGATTTGTATTCCCTGAGGATGCCAATAGAAATAGATTGGCGAAACATGTAGGAGGATAAAAATAAAGCTACTTGATAAAGATTTTATAAAAAAGTGTAATAGTCTTATAAGATTTCTGGATGTTTAAATGGAACATTTTAAATATTGCACATCAAAATATAAGACCAGTTTTCACCTGTGCATCTGAAACAAGAGATGAAACAGTTAAGATCAAATAATTACACTAGTACATAAATAAACACTTTGGGAAAATTTGAGACAAACAGAATATGAGATCAGTAATGAAGATGTATATAATAGTTTTACAACCAGCATAGAGAAGCGAAAGTTGTGTTAATACGAGGGTGGTCTGGAAAGTTATCGGTCTCGACCATAGAATCCATGTGAAATTGCAAGTCATTCTGTCAAGTAGTTTGTTTTATACAGCTGACTGAAGCAAAAGTGTTGTCTGTATCCCTTGAAATGGATAAAATTGAGTATTGTGCGTTTATAAAATTATTTGTAAAAGAAGGTTTAACGGCAAACGAAGTTCATAAAAGTTTATGGGCACTCTTTTCCTTCGTTTTCGACAATTAAGAAATGGTCTGCCGAGTTTAAACGTGGCCGTACCAGCCTTGAAGATGATCCACTTGAAGGACGTCCAAAAAATGTAACAACACCAGAAATCATTGATCAAGTGCACGATATGGTATTGGATGACTGGCGAGTCAGAGTGCGTGAAATTGCTGAGACTATAGGCATTTCAAAAGAATGTGTAGGATATATTTTGCGTGAAGAATTGCAAATAAAAAAGCTTTGCGCAAGATGGGTGCCGCGCTTGCTCACAGCAGATCAAAAACGCACTCGCATGAAAATATCTGAACAGTGCTTGGAGCGTTTTAACAAGAATAAAACTGATTTTGTGCGTCGATTTATTACTATTCATGAGACTTGGATTCACCATTACACACCAGAATCCAAACAGCAGTCAAAACTGACAGAAGCCGGTTGTTAGCGCCAAAGAAGAAAAAGTCGGCTCCATCAGCAGGAAAGATCATGGCATCGGCGTTTTGGGATGCTAAAGGGATTTCGTTTATTAATTATCTTGAAAAGGGTAAAACAATAATCGGGGAATATTATTCCGATCTTTTAACCAGACTAGACGAAAAAATTCGTGAGAAAAGACCCGATTTGCAGAAGAGAAAAATCATCTTTCATCGGGACAATGCACCTGCCCACAAAGGTGTTTTGTCAATGGGAAAATTAAGGGATCTGCACTATGAATTGTTGATTTGGCTTCCTTTGACTTCTATCTCTTTCCAAAACTAAAACACTTCCTCGCTGGTCAGCGTTTTTCTTCGAATCAAGAGGTGATTGCAACTGTAGAGGGGGTATTTTGCAGATCAGTAAGAGCTGCAAAATACCCTTCTATAGTGGTGAGAACCACTATAGAGACGGGATAATGGCGTTGGAATAAATGTATTAGTCTTAAGGGAGATTATGTTGAAAAATAAAAATAATTTAGAAATTATAAATTCGTTTTTTCGTTGTTAGCCGAGAACTTTTCAGACCACTCTCGTAGTACTGTGGACAGATTTTATTTTATTAAGTGTCGAGTTTTATTTTATTTATTTATTTTACTCCGTCCCTGAAACCCTCCTCTACATAAAACTTAGAAAAGCCAATTAAGCAGTCCTCCAATAAGTGGGGAACACTGTTTTTAAAGTGAAATTTCATCGAAACGTCTTCCACTTAGGGATTCGAATCCCTATCATATTGATAAAGAGCAGGTACGTTACCAGAACAGGCCGTGAGCATGGATTCTGGATTATGTAAAAAAACAAATAAATGAAAATAATAATAAATTGTTCCAGGTATAGAATATATCCTGCCGCATATTAGTCTTCTAAATTCCGTGGTAGACTACATTTAAAATAATGTAAATGACTAAATCATGACTACAAAAAAAAAAAAAAAAAATCTTTCATTGTGTGTGCTTAAGTTGTATACTGATTGGAAAAAAGCCAACGGACACCCTCATAGGCAAGGTGCATCGTGCCATGTAAATTAGTCACGGGTTTGTAGCCTTATAAATTGGAGGGATGTGATGCTCCCAAGTCAGTGCAACTGTGTCCGGATGAAAGGTTGCCAGAAGAAACTAACGGAGTTTTAAAGACGCATGATGATAGGCCTGCAACATGGTATCGTATCTTCTCCACAAATTGTTGACAAATTAGATCATTTCAGCTCAGCAATCAGTTATACAATACTGAAATGGAAGCGTAGGAAGTTAACTGCAAGTGCTACCCACGGTGGACGATTCACGACACTCACCGAACGTGACCGCTACGAAGGATATGTAAAAACGTTGAATTGCGGAGTTCCAGGCATTGACTGAAACGCGAATCTGCATAAAAAAACAAACAAAAAAAAAACATTCAGCACCGAGGCTCACAACATAGCTTTCCATGATAGGACCGCAATATGCAAGCCCAATATTACCCAAGCAAACATTCAACGCCGTGTACAGTGGGACGTGGAAACTTGGAAAGCTGTGTTATGGAGCGACGAAACACGCTATACCCTTTACCAAGCAATGGACAGGTGTGGCTTATTCCCGGTGAACGTCTCCTATCACAGTGCCTAATCCCAACTATGAAATTATGAGGTGATGGTGTGGTCATTTTTTTTTTTTTGGTTTGCCCTCGGACCTCTGTGGTGCCATGAGTACTGAACTCTGAGTGGTATCTGAACATTCTGACAATGCAATGCTTCCTACTTCGTGGCGTTTCTACAGAACTGACCATTATCTCTTTCTGCAGGACAGTGCACTGTAGAATTACGGCTGATGCTGTAACTGCGTGGTTTTTGGATGAACTGAGTGTGGGGTGTGTCAAGGGATGTTCGCCCTACAACAGTCCAGGATCTCATTACATGCCTAGAGGAAGAAGGGTTCAAAATTCCCATTGATCGCTATCGTACGCTTGTGGAAGGTATACTCCGTAGGATTGCTGCAGTCATCGCTGCAAAAAGAGGTCCATCTTATTTAGGTGGGCACCGTGGCTGTTTGTTCCTCACACTGGTCTCCGTTGACTTCTTTCCAACCAGTGTATATAAAGTGATCTACTGATCACACAAGATAAATGTGGAGAAAAAGTCTGGTTGCCGAGTGGTTATCGTATCCATTTGTCTAATAGGCTGGGTTGAACCCCCACCCCTTGGGCATGGATATTTGTTTTTAGGTAGGAGATGAATTTTGTTGCCTGGCATGAAACCATCGTCTCGCTTATCTGGAGACCTGAAATAGTAAAATATTTCCACCTAATGGTTCGTTGTAATTCCTTCCCGATAATTTATGAAAAATTTCATAGGTGTTCCTCGAAAAAAAATTTTTTTATTTGATGTTCTGAAGTCTAAGTAATACTGTATATTGTTCTAGAGCAGGCGTTCCCAACCCTATGCCCGCGGGCACCATGGCGCCCTTCGACCAATTTGTGTGTGCCCACCGCTGTTCAACTGTGTGCCATATAGTTCGAAATAATATAAGATAAAATCTTTTTTCGGTTCCACATACCTTTTGCGAATCATTGTTTTCAACCATGAATATCATAAAATCAAAATATAGATCACGACTCACTAATGAGCAGCTTGATGATTGTTTAAGAACTGGAATATCATCATATTCTCCTAATTATAAAGCACTGGTCAATGAAATGCAATGCCAAAGATCACACTAACTTATATATATATATAAGTTATATAAAAATATATATATATATATATTTTTTTAAATTTTTATATAATGTAAACTTTTAAGTAATAAAACATTTGATTATAATGTAAACTTTGTATGTATTCATTTAACAAAAGAATTCAAAAAATTTGCTTGAAAAAATAGATAGTGCCCTTCGCCCTATCGGTATTTTAGAATGTGCTCTAGGAAAGAAAAAGTTGGGAATCTCTGTTCTAGAGCATGATTCCTGGATTATACAAAAACCATCACAAAATTCTGTAGCAGGTACATAATGCGGCATGCCGCATATTTAGTTTTCGAAATTGATTTCTGTGTTGCGGTAGACGTTAAAAACGTCTGTGCCGTTTGCATTTTTTCCTTGATATTATGTGCGCATGCAACATTCTTGAACTTAACGAGTATTGCGTGAATCCGTAACGCTTTTTACCGACGCAGATTTTTGGATAACGCCATTAAAGACGTTTTTAATGTTTAAAAATCCTTAGCTGTCTATCCTACTTACGTACTACAGGTCTACAACCTTACGTGGGTCAGAAATGCATAAAAACGGATTACCTCAGAATATAGACATGGATCAACCACTCCCAATGCAAAATAATACCTTAAAAATATTAATTATGCTGTGTCTCGTCTATCAACATAGATATTGAGAAACTCATGGCAAATTTTGCATTAGACACTCCCAGGATTTGCATCAACCTAAACCTAGTATAATCTTTGTTTCAGGTAACTTAAGTACTTAGTTCATTGTTCTGTAGCTGAATCTTAAGTGAGGTCACTCACATAAGACATCGACAACCAGCAGCCGTTATATTTTCTTAGGAATTCCTATTTACACAGGATGAACAAGTTGGTTCTGTAATTCCTGATAAACGTATGCTTTTCGGGTCACCGAGTAAAGAAGACTTTCTTTCAACTGAACGAGTCTTTCCAGTCAATTAGATGCGTGGCCTACTTTATTGCTTTCACAGGCATGTGCAAGTGATACCGAAAGGGGAGGGGGAGGTGTATAAACAAAGATTAAGGTATCCAAATGTAGTGACAATACTTCTGCTGACTATAATCACTACTATCTTTCATGATGTGTTTGTTATCCAGTGCATGTCCTTTCTGGTTCTCCTGTCTGGTTATAGCATATGAATCAGCTAAGACATTAAGTGAGTTTAATGACATCATTTACCTTTCCAGTGAATGTTGTAATAAACGAAACAGTTCCTTGAAGGCGAAAATAACTCTTTCATTAAAAATAAACTGATCTGTAGCACTTCTTTTATTGTTTTTATTTTGTGATATAGAATATCGCAAAATTACAATTGGTTGTAAGTTCTTTGTCACAAGATAAAAATTTGGATTTAATTTATTTGTTTCGAATTGGTTTTTATTTCTAATGAGGACATATTTTCGAACTTTCCTACGTTTTCAATACGCCGCTTCCCCTTTCCCATATGAGATATATTTTGGAGCAACAATAATTTCTATGCCTCTTATGCGATAATGCGCAGTTATCTCGCGAAAGATGGGATGTTGCAGAAATGTGTTTCGTTCTTGACATAACAATCACTGTCTAATAATCAACAAATCCAGTAGCAATCGACAAAATAATAAATATCCCTTGGACGACAACGGAAACATGTTCTCGTCCAAGGGATATATTTGATGAATCTATGTTAACATAGATTCATCAAATATATTTTTAACAGGGTAGCCTGTCATGTTATGTGCCATCTAGTCGTTTCCGGCTCTTGGTGATCCGGTGAATATGGGCTCCATGTCACTCTGTCTTCTCTCTTCTTTGAGCAGTTATAAATTCATATCGACAAGTTCCAGTATTACTATTTCGCTGTCTTCCTCTTCTTCTCATCTGCTCGCTTAATGTCCAAAGTACATTTCCTGTAACGATTATTGCCTTGAAGGAGTTTTGTCTTTATATTCTCTAAATCTTGTTAGTCATCATTGTGGTCCATGGTATTAAGTCTCCTCCATAACGGTAACTCAAATGAATCAGTTCGCTCTCTGTCTTCTTAATGATCTAGCTTCCACATCCATATACCACTACTGGAAATGCCGTTGTTTTAACAATTCTAACTTTCGTAGCCTTATTAATATCTTTCATAATTTTTGTCGAGTTTAACATAGCCTTTTATCCGCGTAGTTATCCTTCTTTTAATTTCATCTTTACATTAACTATTTCTTATTCTGTATTCCAGTACATCGCAACTTTCAATACCTGTATTTTATCCTCTTCAATTATAAATTCATCCACATTTCCAGAAGCTACCACTTTTGTTTTGTTGATGTTTAAGCCCGAGTTAGTGCATTCTATCTAACAGAATATACCGCTCTACCGTTTCTGATATGAGGATTGTATCACTTGCGTATCTTAAGTTATTTTTCTGCCATTCATTAATCTTGATTTCTGTTGGGTCCTTTGCCAACCATTAACATAATATATCCACTATACATTTTAAAGATAGGGCGACAATATACAATATCCCGCCGTATCCTTTTTTTTCCACGCGAATACTGTCCGTTTCTCTGAGAACTGCTTTTGCTGAACTTCTTGGTTGTTGTCATACAGTTCTCTTATTAATAAGAGAATTGCATGCTCGGATATTTTATTTCCACTGATGGCATCGCATTCCCCAACCGTGATCAACAGAAAGGCTTTGTTATAACCAATGAAATAAATACTTCCTTTTGAAATATTTCTATAATCAATCTTGTTCGCTGTTTGGCCTTCAGTTCCTCTACCTCTCCTAAAATCTGCCTGTGTAGCATTTCTCTGTTCAGATGTGGTTCCAGCAATTGTTCAGTAATTCCTACAATCTCTGAAATTTGACTATTCTGGCATTGTTATTAATCCTAATGTTTTTCAGTCTCTAGGCCAGCATGTTTTCTTCCAGTTCTCTCGAAATTTCAGTTAATATATTCACAATTCCGTCCCAGCTCTCAACAGTTGCACTGACTAGCTATCAGCTCTAGGAACTTTTTCTTGTGGCAGCTGTTCCATTGCTCATATCACTTCAGTTTTCATAAGTATAGGTTCCTGAACAAATTCTTCAATATTAATCTTTCTTATACAAATTTTCTACATACGACGGGGGGGGGGGTCGGAAAAGTTCTCGCCTCGACTACAGATAGCAACACTATCGGCAAGATTGTATTCTAAGTTGGTACATCTGTCATAAGCATCCACGTGAAATTGTAAGTCATTATATCAAGTAATTTGTTTTATACAGCTGTCTGAAGCAAACATGTTGTCTGTATCCCTTGAAGTGTATAAAATTGAGTATCGTGCGGTTATAAAATTCTTTGTAAAAGGTTTAATGCCAAAATAAATTCATTCGAAGTTCATAAGTTTATGGGCACTCTTCTCCTTTTTTCGACAATTAAGAAATGGGCTGCGAGTTTAAACGTGGCTGTACCAGCCTTGAAGATGATCCACATGAAAGACGTCCAAAAAGTGTAACAACACCAGAAATCATTTGATCAAGTGCACGATATGGTATTGGATGACCATCGAGTCAAAGTGCATGAAATTGCTGAGAATATAGACATTTCAAAAGAACGTGTAGGATATATTTTGCATGAAGAATTGCATATGAAAAAGCTTTGTGTAAGATGGGTGCCGCGCTTGCTCACAGCAGATTAAAAACGCACTCCCATGGAAGTCTGAACAGTGCTTGGAGCACTGTTCAGAGATTTCCACCACATCGAACTGTGCGTTTTAACAAGAATAAAACTGTTTTTGTGCGTCGATTTATTACTAGGGATGAGACTTGGATTCACCATTACCCACCAGAATCCAAACAGCAGTCAAAACAGACAGAAGCCGGTTGTTTAGCGCTAAAGAAGACAGTCGGTTCCATCAACAGTAAAGGTCATGGCATCGGTGTTTTGGGATGCCAAAGATATTGTGCTTATTAATTATCTTGAAAATAGTAAAACAATAACCGGGGAATATTATTCCGATCTTTTAACCAGACTAGACGAAAAAATTCGTTAGAAAAGACCCTGTTTGCAGAAGAAAAAAAACATCTTTCATCGGGACAATGAACCTGTCCACAAAGGTGTTTTGTCGATGGGAAAATTAAGGGATCTGGGTGGAACATCCACCCTATTCCCTAGATTTGGCTCCCTCTGACTTCTGTCTCTTCCTCGCTGGTCAGCCTTTTTCTTCGAATCAAGAGGTGATAGCAGCTGTAGAGGAGTATTTTGCAGACCTTACTGAGAACTACTACAGGGACAGGATAATGGCGCTGGAGCATCGCTGAAATAAATGTATTAGTCTTAAAAGAGATTATGTTGAAAAATAAAAATAATTTTGAAATTATAAATTCGTTTTTTCATTGTTAGGCCAAGAACTTTTCAGACTAGCCTCTTTCCATCTAACTTTTTTTCAAATTGCTTTGTAAATCTGTGGACAAACGTTCCTATAACTTCATTTATCTTTTCTAAACAGATCTTGCTCTGCCTATGTTACTTTCAATTTCCCTGCACTTTTTTCTTTTATTATTACTTTTTAAGATGTTTATGTTTCTAGTCTGTCTGAAAATCTGCATTCAACTATCTAACGCTTTCTTCGTTTCTCTGGAATTCTTCCACTTTTGATCTACTATTTTGAATGGCTTTTTCCGACAGCCATTTTGTCTTTTCTTGTTGATATATTTCTTTTCTTCTTTTTATTACTGTATTTTTTTTCTGCAGTTTTAATTTTCTTCCTGTCCTATTGAAACTTTTAAATTTCTTTTCGACCTCTGTTTTGAATGCTTCATTTATGGTTTTAAATCAAATTTGATACAGTCCTCTGGTTTCTTAGTCGTTAAATTGAAATAAACTTCAGTAATTAATGATTCGTTCCAGTCTGCACTAGATAGTTTTTTGCTGCTTTGGTAGGCAGTTCTGCACCTTCCGTTGGCAAGAGTGTAAGCCGATTTCTGCATTCCCCGTTAGATAAGTACATGTGTATAATCTTGTTATTCAAAGTGTTTGCAATAAAGATTTCTTGATACAAAATTCAACATCCTTTCTTGTGCTTCATTCCTCAATCCTAAGCCAAAATTTTCCATGATGTTTTTTTTTCTCTCCACTTTTGCATTCCCGTCCCCTAATATTACTAAAAAAATTTTTTTTGCGTTTTCAATACTGTACATTATTTGTTGCAATGTAATGTAAAATTCTGTCATCTTCACTTGCATCTGTGATTGTGTGATTCACTGGATATGCCTTGATTCTGATTAGGATATTATTCTCTCAGTTGCAACTCAAAATGCGTTTTCCATATTCTCTTCTAACTATGAATGCCATTCCATTTCTTAACTTTGTTGCCCACAGTAACAAATCCTGAAGTTATCAATATCAAAGCGATTCATTTGTGTTGAATTTCACAAATTCCTAAAATCTTAATTTATTTCTCGTTCGTTTTTCTTGATACATACTTATGTTCCTGTTTTATGTAAATATAAAGCAGATCTTCTGAAATTAACTTTCAGATTCTTCATTCTTGGTAAATTTCATTGAAGTTCCCCCTCTGCTTTTCCTCATTAGATGGGAGATGCTATCTACACTGCTAGCCTTGTTGCATCTTCCGGCACCATATCTCAATAATTTAAGCCTATGTTCATATGATTTTCTTGACAAATATGGAGAAGTGGTTTGCCTTTTGTGTTAGCTGAACACTTTGGTCTTAGGGATCACTGCCTATCTGTCGTAGAAGGCACTAGCAGGAGAAACTTTCAATTCTCCAGACAGCATAGCCAGCGTTGCCCCAAGTTCACCTTCCTACCACATCGAAGTGTGCATTCGACTTGAATCTGTTATACATTAGCCTAATATATGAAAATCTGTCATGCAGCTCACCGTTTGCTCTCTGACCACCATAACCGGCAGTGCTTTCTGTTTAAAAAAAAAAAAAAAATCTACACCTTGTTCCCTCTCCCCCTTCTTTCTACCTTTTGCAGGATGGCAGCTTCACCTTATTTCCGTGCTTAAAAAATAGTAACGCAGCGTAGTAATAATTTTGTCCGTTTTTCTGTTATTACTGTATATTAGAGTATTCAACTACCATATAAATTAAGATCTTAAATCTAGATGCTCCGACTGCTACATAAGATTACAATGTATTTTAACAATTTTTAGCACCTGGTTGTATTTACGGAACAGCCTTGGCTCTGAGACCACTTCATGCCTCACAATTGTGTTCTCTTACCTCCGTCTTGTGTAGTGAGAATTTTTTTTGAAAACAAAAACAAAAAAAACAGACCAGTTAACTCATTTTCAATAGTGAAAAAATTCCTAAAGATTTCTTTGCATTTTAGATGCTATTCATCCAGGGTTTTTCTGCCTGAATCAGCTGGGAACGGAAAATTGCAAATCATGACTTGGTATAGCTTTTTGGTTATGACACATCCCGTTTTATACTGTATTTAAAACTAATCCAGTATAAAAGTAGCTTTAAAAAAAAATTAAATTTAAAAGCTTGTTTCCTCCGAAATTTAATATTATAATATTAAAACATTACATATTTTGTCATTTGGTTTTATTAGGTTAAGTGATTTTTCTATGCTCCAAAAATGTTGCGCTTGTGTGACAGTACACAAAAAGTGTTTAAAGAATTAAGGTAAACTGCACCCTCTCGGGGGACCCTGTAACCCCTAGAGAGCGCGTCCCCTGGGTGGCGGATAGGGGAGCCCACCATGCGTGTGTGTGTACATGCGCGCGCGTGTGTGTGTGTGTGTATATGGTGGGGTGGTCCGAATATACTGAATAAGGACTCGTGGACCAACAGGGCCATAAGGGGCAATCATCTTGATTGTAAGGGAAGCGGCACTCCCATGGACCCCTAGCTGGATCTATCCTCTCCTTCTACTTTGAGGAAGACACACTTACTTTAATCTTTCCTATAAGGCCTTATCAGCCAACTCTTCTTACTTTATGACCCTTGTGCTATTAGAGTACTCGAGGGCCATGGGGTCTTTTCATTTCTGGCCTTACAACTATGTCCTCTCTATAAACCTTACTATATTAGTGGCTCATTTAGAGCTCATTTGAGGCTATTTGGTGTGAGATTGACACTGGCAGAATAAAATATACAGTTGGGTGCTGCTATAGACCAGGTGATGGAATAGATGGTGGAGATGGTATGCATAAACAAATTGATGAAATGAGTGGAAGGAGGGTAATTATTATGGGGGATTTCAACTATGGTAACATTGATTGGAAGGAGGAGAGGACACATGTGAGGAAGGAAATGGATTTTATTCAATTATTAAGGGATAACTATCTGAAACAGCATGTAATTGAAAATACTAGGGGTGTGAGAGTGCTTGACCTGGTAATTGCATCTCAAAATTTGACTGTAATGAATATGACCATGTTGCCACCTATTGGTGAGAGTGATCATAAGGTCTTGACCTGGGAGGTGGCTAAAGGTGTGCAATTTGTGATTAAGACAGGGTATATGTGGAATTACCGTGCTGGCAAGTATGACAAGCTTAGGAGATTGCTTGGATCAGTGCCATGGCATGTACAACTGCAAGGGCTGGACGTCGATAGAGCATGGGAAGTGGTCAAAGAGCATTTACAGGAGGTTATGGCTGATTGTATACCTAAGGTCCGAATAGTGAAACAAGTAGGAGTTAAATGGATGAATAACACCATTAAGCTTGAGCTGCAAAAAAAGAAACAACTATGGAGGGAATTTAAAGAAAGGGGTGACCTGTAGGCCAGAAGTGTAACGAGTGTGGTAAAAACAGCAAAAGCCGATTATGAAAGGAAACTAGCTATGCAAGCAAAAGAGAATCCCAAACAGTTCTTTCAATATGCTGCAAGCAAGAAAAAAACTGTACATGGCAAAATGATTTTAAATAACAAACTAATGAAATATTCCGAAAACTTTATTCTAGAGGTACAAAATGGATTTAGAAAAGGACGGTCATGTATAGACCCAGTCTTCTGCCTAAAATTAATAATAGAGAAAAGAAGAGAATATAATTTAGAAACACATATTGCATTTATTGACTTTGAAAAAGCATTTGACAAAGTTAAAAGAAACATATTATTTAACATATTAAAAGAAAGACAAATACCAAATAATATCCTAAAAGCTGTCACAAGTATATATGAAAATAATCAAATACAAATAAGATTAAATCATGAGCTATCATATACAAGAGAGATAAACCAAGGGGTCCGACAGGGATGTCCCCTCTCAGCAACTCTTTTTAATATCTACTTAAATAAAATAATAATAAAATGGAGTAAAAATTTACATCAAGGAATTAAACTTTCACCTACAGTTAACTTAACACTCTCCTCTTTGCAGACGACCAAATAATAATTACAAATTCTGAAGATAACTTACAGAAAGCTATTTTAAATCTAAATGAGATATCCAAAGATTATGGTATGATAATATCAACGGAAAAATCAAAAACTATGGCCTTTAAAGGACAAGATCCAGCAAGAACTAAAATAGTATTATCTAACAAGATCTTAGAACAGGTGAATTCATTTAACTACCTAGGATGTATGATCTCTTATGAAAATGAAGAAGATATAAACATAAAAATTGCAAAATATTTAAAAATAACAGGAGTAATTAACTCTATATTTAAACCAAACCTAGTTCAAAAACAAACCAGGCTAAAAGTATACAATACATTAGCCCCACCGGTCTTAATGTATGGACGCGAAATCTGGACAATAAAACAAAAAGACAAACAAAGATTAACAACAGCAGAAATGAAGTTTATGAGAAAAACTGCAAAGTATACCCTATTTAATCACAAAAGAAACGAAATAATTGTGAAAGAATTAAACCAAGAACCAGTAATTGAAAAAGTTAAAAAATATAAACATAGATGGATGGAATACGTTCAAAAAATGAAAACATACCAAAACAAGCCTTAAAGTACAGGCCATTAGGAAAAAGAAAACCAGGACGTCCTCTTAAACGATTCAACGATGACTTCTAAGGCCGGAATAGGCCATACTAGGCCTAAATCCTTGATACGTATGATGATGAGGTAAACTGCACAGTCGAAAGAACGGCTCGACCTATACCCTTCAGTTTAGAAACACCTTAGGATTAAACTAGTCTTCATTCAGAACGCAGGGGACGTTTATTGGGGATCTCACACAAACGTGGGCATTTTTTTCAGGTGACTTCTTCAAGGTAGACAAGCCATAAACACATACATACGATAAGCGTATATGCTGGCATCACTTTGAGTACTTTAAGCGAAGTGTAATGTAACCCAACTGGAAATAACATCTGGATATTCACCTCACTTACTGACCGTGTTTATACCCTTAGATGCGTGAACTAGAGGTGTTAACATAAGTATTCAGAGTGGTTGACAATCGAACAAATTGACAAGTGTCGAATGTTTGGTTCGGTGGAATTAGAAACATTCCAAAATCAAACTGTAAGCATTTTAGTGAAAAACAGTACAGTAATCGCGTGATCAAGATTTTTTACAAGACCGACAGCAGTTTTTCCTTTAAATTATTATGAAAACTGCCTCAGCGAAAGAACATATTAGTGCACGTCAAATGATAGAACTTCTCACATTGTGTTTTATTTATGTTATGCACGACTTTCAAACCGTCGATCGTGACGCGTAACTCGTGTGGTGTCACTGGCATAAAAGCTTCGTTCAGAACAATGATCGATTCTGAAACACTTTATTTTTAGATGACTATGGTTCCCTTTAAGGGATTGTTTTGCATGAACGGCTGAAATAGAAATCATGAAATACCGTTACTTTTTTTTTATTATTATCAATAAATGGTCAATTACTTAGCACCCTGACCCTCTAGACCAGCGTTTCTTAAATACTTTTTCTTGCGGAACCCTTGTGAAAAGTTCGGAAAGGAATTATTACAATGATCGCACATATAAAATATTTTAATCAAGAAAGCGTAATATTACAAATAAACTAAGAAACATTTTAAAAATGTCAGTTGAATAAAAATTTGGTATTTTCCCCCCATGCACCGAAAGTTTTTTTTTTTTTGAAAATGCATCTAATACAGTTATAAACATCTATATGCTCTGGGGCACCCCTACAAATTTTCCCTCAGCCAGGTTAAGAAACTCCTCTGTAGATCATCTGACTAAATTTCATTTCTAATGGCTGGTTGGTCAAGTGGTTAGCGCATCCGTTCTCCCACCAGCAGGTTGCGAATTCCAATCCTGCTATGGGCATGGATGTTTGCTATTGTCTTTAGGCGGAAGATGAATTTCATCGCTCCAGTTATTCGATGCCTGAAGTGGCTTGTAAAAGTTTCATATTTCGTCTTTAGAACAGGGTTTCCGGACTTTGTTAAAATTTAAAAATGAATAATAATAAATAAATAATGGAGGGGGGGGGGAATCCTTAGTCCGCCCACGGTACGAATGTACTATAGGTTGATAAATAAACCTTTCGTGGATGGGATCAACATAAAAAAAATAAAAGAAATGGAATTCCAAAATATGCATATTTGTCAGTAATACTCGCATCGTGATAACCCTCATAATGTTTGAAATATTGAGGATACAGTCTAGTTGTTCGCACTTCGAAGTGGTGGTAACGAGTAGAAGCCTGCATTCGTTCGAGAACTGACCGTAGTAATGTGAAGGTTGATAAATAAACCTTTCGTGGATGGGATCAACATAAAAAAAATAAAAGAAATGGAATTCCAAAAATATGCATATTTGTCAGTAATACTCGCATCGTGATAACCCTCATAATGTTTGAAATATTGAGGATACAGTCTAGTTGTTCGCACTTCGAAGTGGTGGTAACGAGTAGAAGCCTGCATTCGTTCGAGAACTGACCGTAGTAATGTGAAATTACGACCGGCCAGCTAAAGCAAAAGCCAGTGTTTCGCTTTTTTTTTTGATATTCTTCTCTTTAATTTGCGTTTTTCGTTGGAGAAAAACTCCACATAACAAGCCACAAGACTGAAAAACGCATTCAATTGTAAGGTGAGGTGATGAAAATATCATCAATCGTTATCGATGATGATATTTTCAATAAATAAGTACAGCTAATTTCTGTACTTATTGCAATACGTGAAGGATGCTTGAAAAACTTTATTTTGAGAGAAAAAAAAAAAAACAACCAGAATTAGCAATGAGAAAATGACTGACTCCTAAATGGGGGGGGGGGTAGAAAATAGTCGTTCTTGACAAAATTTAAATCCTGAGTCAACTTTTCTGACCACAGAATTATTCTGCAAAATTTTTCCACTTCTGCATTAAAAAGATAGTACTAAATAAATTAATTAGTTATCAACACCGTTGAAAAATAAGCAAAACGTTTTATTATTTGGCTTTTATTCATACACGCCTCTCAACTTGCTAAAAGCTCAGCCTGTTAGTGTCTATACCAACTACAGAACCAACAATTTCGTTAAAAAAAAAAAAAAAAAAAAAAACCTCTTAAGCAGCCCAAATTGGGTATTTCCTTAATACCCAATTAGCTTTTCAGCGCTGGATTCGAACCTGTTCAAGATTCGAAGAATTTCTACGGGTTTTTCTAACTGAAGATGAGTTAGTCGGTTTCATTTGGAAGTAGCAGGATTTTCATTCGCATATAAGCGTACCGATTGAAGAATTCACGAAATTAACTAACCCACTTACCAGCCTTTTGTTTTGTGTCACCACCCTCTTTAAAACATTTCCTGTGTCGCACTTCATTTGCGTTATATTCATGTTCCCCATTTCGAAAACATATGATACTTTTTCTCGCACCTCCTCATCCCCTCCGTACTCTTTGTTCCTTTCACATGAATTTAAAAGAAAACGGCAAATCATATAGAGAACATGAAATTTATATAAAAAAAAAAAAAAAAATCTTCATTCGACCCTAAAATCTTAACATAAACTAGATGTTTACAAATGCATGCTCGCTAGCATTTTGTGCTTACCAACACTGATTTATAAATTATAGTTCTATATCTGTGATTAACAAATCAGCTCATTTTTGCTCTGTAACGAATGCTAGGACGATGTTTAACTACTTATTGCTAGTTTTTTTTTTGTTTTATTTTCCTCCTAAGTAAAATCATCACCTATGATGTTTAGTGTATACAAGTACAGAGTAAACATTACAGCTTCAGAAAATCTGCTTCTGATCCTTTTTTAAATAGTAGTTTTATTATTAGATTTGATGCTTGAAATTCCGCAGACTTTCTTTTAACTATCTCTGTCGAAGGTAGTAGATAGACCGATCACATCCAACTTTTAAATGGAGTTACAGCTGGTGGAATTTTGGCACTGATTCGTATAAAAGTCATCTGTGACTCGCTAAAATACTTGGCGTAGGAGTTCTGCTCTGATTTTTGATCAGAAAATGCCTAATCACAGGAGTTAGCTACGAGTGTACTTACAATTAATCTTGAACGAATCGCGTTGGTGCACGAAAATCTCTTAAATTTATCTCAATAGAGAAGCCTTCGCTGCGTTTCACTTTTGTAATTCATTTACATCCTCTGTCCAAAAAGAAACCGAACTTTTGATAGAAAATAAAACACATGCCAATTATAATTATTCAAATCATTTATTTCAATCAATATATTCTCCATCAGCTTCGATACAGCATTTGGCACGGTCAATTAATTCGTTAAATGAGTTTTTTATATCGGTTTTTGGGATACTGTTGAGGGTCGTGGTTATTGCCGCTTGAACGTTTTCAACGGTTGTTGTATCGCTTTCCTTTCATCGGCAAATGAAGTCGAGGGAAGAGAAAAAAGTCGCAGGGTACTAAATTAGGTGAGTACGGCGAGTGATCCAATACACAAACTTGGTTTTTGCTCAAAAACTGTCTCACAATGTTCGAACGATGATATGGTGCAAATCGCGAATTCAATTTACGAAGTCCCGAACTCTCGGTCAAAATGTTGTGCACAGTTGATTTTGGAATCCTCAATTCATCTTCAATCAATATCACGGAGATTTCGGGTTTTCTTTGATGCAATCACGCACTTTTTGGATGTTAACTTCGCTCAGTCCAGTTTTTGGACGGCCTGGCTTTTCGTCATCCACGACCACTTTGAAATCGCTTAAACCACTCGTAAACTCGAGTACGGGATAAGCATTCATCACCGTATGCTTTTTGAAGCATTTGATGCGTTTCGGTAAAACTTTGACCAAGTTTAACACAAAAGTCAATCACAGCGCTGTATGAAACTCATTTTCCGACCGTTCGTGAAAACACAGTCATTCTTGGCACCATAACTCGGCTTCTAGTGAAGCAAATGTCATAAACAGTTGACATAACACTAATGAAGGTTGCTGCTTTCGAACAACAAAGATACAACAGGTGGTGCCACTAGTTTCTATTTTCGAAAAGTTCGGTTTCTTTTTGGACAGAGGGTGTATATACTTCACTTGTCTTTAATCTGATAATACACAAACTGAATACAATAACACTGGCCAACAAAAAAAAAAAAAAAAAATTTTTTTTCTGCTGATTATGATCTGACACTTGTTTTTTTACTAATTTGGATGCACTGATTTCAAATATCAAACCCAATTTTCTCTATCACGGCAGGTTTTTTCTCTATGGCATTTTCTTTTTGCTAATTTGTAAGTTTTTGATAGTTTTAAGGAGGCAGTACTATTTAGAGAATCAAAAAAAAATCGATTTTTTAATATTATTTTCTGAAAGTTATGTACTTTTAAAAATCTGTTCCTAACTTTTTATCAAGAAATTCGAAAAATTCCCGAAGATATAGCCTATTATTCAAAGCGGTGCGCAGATCAGAATCGGAGCGCTCACTGCTCTCGCTTGTTAGTAAACGAATAAATGCGTAAGAACCTGCAACGGCATGAACTGGCGCTTTGAATGCGAGAGAGAGGCCGATAACCGACCTAATACATTTAGGTGATGAAAAGTAGGCGATGACAACTGCCTAAAATAAATGAATGCTATATGCGTCATAGCGGACAAAGAACGATCGAAATCAGTCAGTCGTTAATCGATCGTGAAAGTATGATGAGCGCTTATAAAGTTTCAATAAAGTCTCTTTTTTTTTGTCTTGTTAATTGTATGTTATTCGGCAGTGAAGAAAATACATCATGTCTCCTACTCAAAATTGTGTCAATAGTGTAGATTCCTTCTGCTACATTTGTGGCAGCTTTACTGTTCCCAGTCAAAGGACAAATATCACTGATTTCGTTAAGAAAGTGTACTTTGCATACTCTGACATAAAAATTGCAGTACAAGTCATGGGCTCCAAATAAAGTGTGTAAGTCATGTGTAGAACACATGACTTTACACACTTTATTTGAAACAGAAAACACAGCAGAAATTGCTACAAACAAAAATTTATTCCCTGAAACTCGTGTAAGTAAAATTATTTTTTTATAAATATTCTTGTAATTTTTAATGAATATTAAGTAGTTATGTATCTGATTATCGGCCTCTCTCGCATTCAAAGCGCCAGTATGCAGGTTCTTACGCATTTATTCGTTTACTGACAAGCGAGAGCGGTGAGTGCTCCGATTCTGATCTGCGCACCGCTTTGAATAATAGGCTATATCTTCGGGAATTTTTCGAATTTCTTGATAAAAAGTTAGGAACAGATAATATTAAAAAATCGATTTTTTTTTGCTCCTCTAAATAGTACTGCCTCCTTAAAACTATCAAAAACTTACAAATTAGCAAAAAGAAAATTCCATAGAGGAAAAACCTGACGTGATAGAGAAAAATGGGTTTGATATTTGAAATCAGCGCACCCAAATTAGTAAAAAACAAGTCTCATATAAAAGTCAGCAAAAATTGTGTTGGACTGTGTAATACATCGTATTATTGCATAATTAAAAAAAAAAATCTGCTAACGCCTTTTTATTCTCGTATATAGGGAGTAGGCGAGGCCGTTTTTAGCCCTATCTAACTTTTGGAGACTGAGCGGGCAGTTCAATCTTCAGTACCCAAATATTGAAAATATGGAGTGGATAAATTGTTATAATACAACAATATTTAATAGAAATAATTATATAATCCTCTAAAAGGCTCTAAGATATAACTTAAAACATTTTCTTTCTTGATTTCCCAAAAGCAAAATCATTATGTCATCAAAAGATATGCTACGTAACTTATCGCTTTCTATACACATGATGCTAAGTACAGACAATATTTTTTGAGACATAGTTGCTCTCAGTCCATTTTTTATTCTTTTTAGCTGTGAAAATGATCTTTCTCCTGAACAATTTGTTACCATTAAACACAGGAATAGTCCTAATATTGCACATTAGGGAAAACTAACTCGATCATGTCTTGAAAGATGATTTGATACAAATCCTTGTGTTGAAAATATTCTTTTTCAGGATAATTCTGCTTGACATACTCATGGACGTGCCTCAGTTCACTCGTGAGATTAATATCAACATCGTGTAGATACTCTTTTATGTACTGCTTTTCGTAGCTGTACCTCTGAAACTTCAAAATCAACTAAAAATGAAAATTTATTTGCAACATAATTTTGTAGACTGTTGCTTTTCTCGTTAAATTTGCCTCAAGGATGTCTATGATATGAATGAAGGATTTCACTCGAAATTTTTCTCTTGGAGAAAACTGTTCATTAGCATCAGGTGCAGCTCCATCATTGGCTTGTTTGTTTCTCATCCTCTTTCTTTTTACTGTAGACTTAAATCTAGATTGCCTGGTGTAGAATATAATTTCTTCAAAATCATCAAACTTTTCTGGAATGTTTTTAACATAGTGAGAAAGTGATTTGTATAGATTTGCACATGTGGTAAGTGCAACTTTGGATCCTGGAGAGCCATACTGGTTTTGTGAAACTCTGGGAGCAAATTATTCCATAAATGTAGCATAAAAACAAACTTCCTCCATTTTTTCCAGAAGAGTACCAGCTTCTAGTCTTGTAGCTTCCTTTTCATTCTTATCATCGTAAATGTGACTTAGAGCATCTATGATGGGCTTATAACTCACATTTATGGTAGACACTGCTTTGACATTATGAAAAGAAAGTGTATATTTCTTGAACAACAACAAAAAGGTTTACTGCATCTAAACAGCAATCTACAGCAGCACTGCCGACAAGATTTAGTGAATGACCGGCACACGGAATATATATATATATATATATATATATATATATATATATATATATCATGCTTGTTTAACTCAAGGATTTTTTGTTGCATTCCCTTGTATTTGCCAGCCATATTCGCTGCATTATCATATGACTGTCCTCGGCATTTGCTGAAATCAACTTTGCAGTCCTTACTTAGATAATCCACCACCATACCTGCCATATATTCACCACTGTGATTTTCCAACTCTAGGAAAGTCAGAAACTGTTCAACAGGTAAACCATCACCAGGTGATACATACCTTACTATAACAGTTAGTTGATCCACATGGGAAAGATCTGGCGTAGAGTTCACAGACAAACTGAAGTAACCTGCCTTTCTCAGATCATCCAAAATTGATTTTCTTACTTTATTAGACATAAGCTGGATCAATTCATCACATACTGTCTTTGACAAATATGAACGAGACCCAGATCTTCTGTTTCCATGTTGTTTAATGTAATTGGAAAGAAATGGATCAAACTTAGCAATCAATTCTAACAAACCAAGGTAGTTGCCATTATTTCGCGATTCAAAAGTTTCATTGTCTCCCCTAAAAGCCAGACCACGTTCTGCTAATGTGCATATCACTGCAACAACATGCTCAAGCACATTCCTCCAACAAAGCTGTTCTTCTTTTATTTGTTTTGCTAGTCCCGAGTCTAAGGTTTGACCACGCTTTCTTGTCAAGTATGTAAGCAAAGCTCTTCTATGATCTTCAGAGTGTTCATGACTTTGAATTGCGATGGGATTTCGCCAGTCAGAAAATCCATCGCAAGCTAGTGCTACAGTTGATGTTGAAAACAGTTTGCAGACAAAGCAGTAAATACAACCTGTTATTGGTGAGTACACAAGTCATTCCCGATCGTATACTTCACCATTAACCTTCCTATTCTGAAAGACCTTTTGAACAATATGTAACCTGATTTTTGAATGAACGCTTAGAGTTTTCAAATGGACCGTTCCAGTGCTGACACTCTGATGGACCTTTTAAGATCCAGTATAAGAGTTCATCCTGTGTGAGGCCCCATTGACCAATATCACTGAGTTTCGTGAATTGTTTTGTTTCAACTGCAGATGTCGGTTCTCCAACAGCAGCAACGCTCACACTGGGATCAGTTACAATATTTCCATCAGCTGAGATTCCAGACTCTATGATCTCAGACAATAGGCTGTTGTTTTGGAATTGGCTGCTCTCCCTGGGTCTGTGGATCATCTTTCGTTGCTGCGGTGAAATATATATCAAGTTTTGTTGCTTTTTTTGAATTCGTCTTCAAGCTACTGCTTTCTTTTTCTTTTTTGGTATCCGCTTACAAATGTTCTCTTCATTGTATGGTTGGAAATGGAATAGCAGAAGTAAATGCTAGAAAATAAAAGATTACAAACATTTTCTAAATAATGATTTTAAAAATTATTTAGGTATTAAAGATAAAAAAATTTAATTAATACGTTTTTAAGAGGGGAAAAAACTTCTTTTGTTATATTTTGTATATTTAAAATTATTTAGAAATTATCATCGTGATATGTCTGACTTCATTTGAGTGATTTTTCTACGAATATTTTTTATCAATTTTTATATTTTTTTGTTTTTTTATATGAGGCCCCGGCAGATTGCGAGGCCCTAAGCTGTAGCTTTTTTAGCTTATACGTAAATCCTTCACTGATTGAAGAATTTCGTTAAGAATACAGACATTAGAGAACTTTTTTTGCATGCAATCAATATTTCCTTTTTATCTAATTAGAGCTTCATGAAGTTTTTCTACAGCAAGAAATGTGTGTATGCTGGTTATTTGGTATTGTGATAATTTTATAGTAAAATTCAGTATGCGTATATTTTATGATGTCACGCATTTAGAAAAAAAAAATCTTGTTTTTACCCCCCTTTTTTTATTTGTCGGTTCTTATTCTTTTGATTTGTAGATAAATCCTAACATTCTTTATTACACTTCTTATCGGATGATAAAGTGTGTATAAACTTCACATTCCTTCTGCGAATAGCATTCCTACCCCTTTTTCTTCCTTCTGTTGATATAATGGTGACGGCACCACGAGGTTACTTACAGTAGGTTCCTGAATTTTATTTATCGAAACATCCAGTTCTGTTTTGTTTTCCCATTTTTTCTAAAACGTTTGGATTATCTTTTCTTTGCATTTAATCTGTTCACTTAATCCAGCTGTGTCCCATTTAATGATGTTTCTTCGTTTTTTTTTTTTTTTCTCTCTCGAGCTAAACTAATCTTTCTTTCTCAGTAAGGGTATTAGCACTATAGGTAACTGTACAGTTTTTTCTTATTTTTATTTTATTTATTTTTAAATTAGTCTTGTTTCCATCCGAGACAGCTCTCCTTCATATTTATGGTCAGCAGTCCTTTTTGGTGTTTGCTTTAATTTTCCCTTTATGACCGTAGACTAAAAAATATGTTTTTGGTCTTATTTCCCAAGTTAACCAGTTCAGATGCAATCTAGAGCTTTCTGCAAAGTCTGCCAGTATTTTTTTTTTTTTTTTAGTATAAAAGCAAAATTTATGGACAGAAGAGAGGTGCGTATTTCTTGTTCTCTAATGGCATGGTATCTGAAATGTTTGTCCCACACACGAGACGTTAAGAACATGTAGCAAACTAGTACTATATGTGTGTGTGTGGGGGGGGGGGGGGGTTAAAGAGAATTGATCCCTGTTCCTTTTGAACAAGATATCCACACGTTGTAGTTTTCAGGAATATTTTATGAAGAAAGCTTCTCCAGAAAACAGATGCAATGAAAAGTGATATGCAGGTTCGGTTAGTTAGCAGTTGGACTATAAATGGATGTTTTAAACATCTCACTCTTATCCTTATATGTTTTAACAGAAGGAATAGGAGGATGATGGATCTTAGTTCAGAAACAGCGGCGCCCCTTGCAAAAATCTATACAAAAAGATATAAAGCATTTATTTCTTTACTACTCTCTTCAGGGCTGCGCTATCGATCGTTTTTGGTTTACGTATTCTAGACAACTACTTACTCGCAGCAATGGCCCCACTGAAACCACACCTGAAATGAAAGTTTCTCAAATTTCAGGAAATCCTAAATGGCAGATTGCATTATATTCCATCCAGTTAGTTCGCAATTGAATGCTAATAATTTTAGTTGAAACTAAAAACATTGGATACCTTGAGTAGATCCTAAATACCGATTTTTTAAATTCCAACCAAAGCAGTATTGTAGTATAATTATTTTGCTATCGGTCTGATTGAAACAAATTAATTTCTCGACAAATTTTTAGTAAATCTGTGTGGCCAGTGGTCTGGAATGACTTCGGAATGGACGGACAAAGACTTCCTACTCATTTTGCAAGTACATAACAAGTAACACTTTCTTGAAATTTACAAATCTCATTTTGCAGTTTCTAAAATCTTTTGAGATTTAAGATGTTTCTGCTTTTTTTTTTTTCCCCTTTTCTAAGAAAAATATTTACCTTTTGTTTTTTAACCCCACGAAAGGTCGCAAACTTGTAAATTTTGCGTATCTAGTACTGTGGCGGGCTAAAAGTGTTAGATAATTCCTACTCCACGAAACAGGATTTTCAAGTTACTTCAGACATCAGATTCTCAAGGTGGGGATCTTGCATCTCATGTGACTCATCTACCATCTGAAGATGTTCTGTTCACTCTGCAACCAAGGTCGCGATTCTAGACATAATCCTCCCACACCCCCACAAAAATGTGATATCCCTTAAACTTTCGAAATATATCTAGTATCCTGAGATTTCGGAACCACCCAAAATAGACATCCTTTAGGAAAAAGAAATATAGTAACACGGGGAGTGTATTGGACGTGAGTCTGCTGAAGTTTCTTGTAGTTAAACTGATTTGAGACAGTAGGCATACATAAATGGATAGCAACCTAGTTCATTTTGGTAACACTTTACCTATTTATGCTATATCCTTGTTGCCTAGCCTATATATAATAATATAACCTTGTTACTTAAAGCAAGCACGAGTTCGACTTAATTTTTTCCTTAGACGGGGAGGGGAGAGAAATAAGTTTCCCCCTCTCGAAAGTCACGATCCTGTCGTTTTGAATAATAGTAAGTGAAATACATTAGGAAGTATTATAAATAGCCGATCGAAATTAAAGGAGAATGTGACAATACAATTATACTTCGCTTGTCCGACTTCAGATTGTTCATGTAACGGTCTAGCTGTGCTTATCAGTATATTTCGACTACTATTTTAGTTACCGGGAAGATTTAACAGACGATAGTCTGTCAGAAACCACTGACTGAAGTGGCGCTTGTAGAGTTCATTGCCTTTTATGTTGCCATGCGTAAAACCAAGTGCAGACGGCAAATACTAAACTTACACAGCCAACAAGAATGCCGCACCACCAAGCAATAGTTGGTATGGTAGGTAGGTAGGTCGACAACCGCTATCACACAATTACTATCGACGTTGTTGCTCTTTCACGGACAGGTGATCACATTGTCACAGAAAAAATACAGGAAGTTACCTCCAGTATTGTAATAGTAGAACGAAGTTATTATTGGATGTTTAGTGTTGGTTTAAGAATGCAATGACGGCATTTGTTTACAATTCTGTTTTGTTGTATCTACAGCCTATAGGATTAAGTTAATACTGCTGCATTTGTGCGAAACCCACGAGTCGTGATTGCTTTTTATATTTGTATACTCACCGAATCCAAAATCCGTCGTTTCGAAGACTGCAGTTAATGAACTAAAATCGAAGAATAATGATCACGCAACAGTGAAGTCCCTCCCTCTCCTACAAGAAATTCGAACAGTTGATTGATCCTTCGTATATTCATAAACTAAATATTCATGTTTAAAAATTAAAGTTCAGTTTTTTGGATTTGACTTGCTAATTATAAATGTGGATCTTCCAGCTGCTGCGCATTATTAAAACTCGTTTCACTACTGATTGTTCAATAAACTGTGTCAAGGTAAAATTTACCTGCTGATTTCACAACTCGGAGTGCTTTGTCTACTAATATCGTGAGTTAATAATAGTATAACAAACGAAATGAAACTACATCTACTGAGACTTGATTAATTGTTATTTAAACATAGTAGTCATTTGTTTTATTAGTTTGGTTAGAGTAAGAATTATCAAAATATACTAACTTCCTTATTGATGTAATATAAAACACTTATAGGATCATACTGCGTTAGTCTCCCTTTCCCCCCCCCCCCCCCCCATGAGCACGGAATAATATATGTGAGATCTCCAGGGAGTCAAGAACTCATCGAGGGAGGCAATATACTACACACACCAGCTGTCATACTTGTTCTTGGATTCAATCACACTGCTTGCACACACAACATCCAATGGCTATCCATTCCAATCACGCACCACCCTCCGAGAGAAAAATCTAGATCTCACCCTTCTTAGTGGCATTCATTCTCAGCTTCCAAGGATGCCTTCGCGCTCGCCCTCCATAAAATGAAATTCCATCAACTGAAATCCTGTATAACCCTTTCAGAAGTTTGTTGGTCTTAATCATATCACCCTTCTTTCTCCTATTGCTAGCGCCTGAAGTCTAAAAATTCTCAATCTGTCTTCATAATCAGAATTTCTATTTCACAATCTTAATATCATTTTTAACACTCTCCTTTGCACTATCTCCACCGTGTCAGAATCACAACGGAAATCAGACCTGCGCGTATTAGTCCAAGTGAGATTTTTATCAAGGCCTTGTAAAGAGGCAAAATGACATCCTTATCTTTTACATGTCAAAGTTCGTTTCAGCATTACAGTTATCTTGTGAGTTGTATTTACAATCTTTACTACATAGCCCTAAATTTCAACTTCTAAGATCCCTGGCCTGATCCCTCTCTATGCCCACAATTTCACCTCTTCAAATCATTCTGCAAGTACTGCATATCAGCCGCATTGCTGATTACTCTACTTATCTTTGCATCATCAACAAATAGTTGTATGTCGCATGTGAAATATTTCCCAGTGTCATTAATGTACAGATTGAATAACAGTGGTCCAAGGACTGATCCTTGTGGTACACCACTTGATTACCTTTTAAATCTTGCAGATTCACATCTCCGTATACCACTTTTATATTTGTCAGTCAGCCATTCTCTTATCCATGCTAATATTGTATAACCCAAACCCATTTTCTCCAATTTATGCAACAATCTACCATGCTGTATTCTGTCAAAAGCCTTTGCAAATTCCAAAAGTTGTTCCCTCTTTTTTTTTTTTTTTAAAAAAAAGGGGATCAACTTTTAAGGTAATCATTTATTGACGAACGAATGGGAGACATTAATCTGTAATGATTGATTTTAGAATGAGAGAAATGAGTGTTAGAATACGAAAATGCTAAATTGTAGGGGTAATACTTTTTTCGTTATATGGAAAGTGGACGAGGGAGAACATCCATGGAGGTTTGTGCGCCGTTAAGAGACTGTATGACAACTAGTAATGGATGACCTACGGCCTCCCTCGATGAGCCCTTGACTCCCTGGAGGTCTCTGATAGGAAAATTTGCATCAAACATCGGAAATGGAATCTTGACTAAATGTGAATTAAAAATGTAAAAATAACGTAAAAATGGGGTTATATGTGTTCTTGAAAAACAGCAAAAGCTGTTGTATAGACCAAAAATGTTTCATATTAAAAAAAAAAAAAAAAACGGACACAGAAGCATTGTTTGTGGAAGTAAAATTGTGATAGTACTTACCAATATCTTGTAATAGGTAGTATTACGTTTCTCGGCTTACATAGAGAAACTGGGCTGTGAATATTTAAGAGTCATAGCGAAATACAGTTTTATGATTGACATGTTATCGGGGCGTAACTTACTCAAATGTAGAAAGAGAGAAATATGGCCAGTAGTTCAATGCAAATTAATTATAAACATTGGAAACAATGCTTTGTATAAAAAAAAAAAAAAAATTTAAATTGGAAATCCGCTTAATAACATGAAACGTACAAAAATCCGTCCTCATTCTTCTCTGTTCATCTCAAAATTAGCGAAATCATGTTGTGGTTAGTTTAGCACAAAAACCCTGCATAAAGAACAAATGGTCGTACTGATGAACTGCTTTTCGTGTGCGCTGTACTGCAACATATAAGAAATATGGATCTGTGATGAAATCTGCAGCCTTCCGAAAAACTATATAAAATTCTCTTCTTCGATGCCCACCTTCGATTCCATTTTGAAAATGCATTCGATAAGTAAGACCAAATTTCGAAAATTTAAGATTTTTAAAATTCTCGCATTCTATCAAAATGACTTCAAGTATCGCTTGAAGCAGCTTTCCTAATTTTTAATTTTAAATGTTTTTTTGTTAGACAGGGAATAGAAATTTTATTTGAAATCTGACTTCAAAGTAGCCACTAGCTTCCTTTAGATATTTTAATTAGGGTGATGGAGTACAGAGGGGTAAACTCTCTGTACTTTGAAAAAAAAAAAAAAAAACACCTTTTCTATATTTCATACTAGATTACAAAGAATTCTTAAATTGGCATATCTCGTTTAATGAATATTGTGTCGGATCATATCAAATGAAATGTTTTAGCTTTAACACCAGTGAAATCTAGAGCTGTATTCCTAGTTTTGTGCATAATGTTTGTCGTCAGCATAATCATGTGCTGAAGACAGTTATTTCGTACGTGTTACTGTCATTGAAGCAATAATCAGCTTTTCAAAAAAAAGCAAACAAGCGAGATCCTAGATAAAGAAATCAAATTCATGATGCTATATAGCTATAGTCTAGTACTCTAAAATCACAATGTGAATTCAGTTGTGCATTTCAAAAATGGTGGGTTGGTAACAGAAAGTATGTAATTTCTCTCGAGAGTCTTTTTTAGAGGAGGTTTCCCCAACTCATATGAAACCTGCCTGAAGGACATACTGTAGTCAAGTGACAAACTACATCAACGTCAAAATAATCGCCTACTTCTGTGGGGTGTCAGTAAGTAGAGTACAATATATCGATGGCTTGCATAATGATAAATTCCCAGCAGAAACCATCATATTCCCCAGCAGATGCAGTAGAGGATGACTGTAATAACATTATTACAGCCATCCTCTACCATGGATTTCTTGGTCTTCTAATTGGACCTCAATGTTTCTTACCGTAATCTCATATTATGTCAGTGACTCCAGAACATTTCAGGTATGTTCTCATCAGTCTCCGAAAGAGCAACATTTTTTTGAACTTTTTTCTGTGAATCCTCTAGGAGCTTATTCTTACATCTCGTCTGTTGGATAGAATTGCTTTGAAAAGTTTTCAAAGTGCCGTTTGTCTCGGACTGGTAAGAAATCTATGAACGTGAAAGTATAGGCAGAGGATTTGCCTGTATGTATGCCGAGCTCAGCATACATACACTGCTTGCAAAGAAGTTATCGAAAACCCCATGGACAAAATGCATCGTGCCATGTAACGAGTGACGTGTTTGTAGCCAGTATAAAGAGGAATGAGATGCTCCCAAGTCAGTGCAACTGTTCCTGATCAATTGTACATCAGAAATGCTAGTCTTCGACCGTTTCAGTGCTAAGATATTCAGCATGGTATCTCAGGCAATAGTTATCGAACTATCGCCTAACACGCATCTTACATGCGATTATTTTGCATTGTTATAAATGCTGTTGTTTTTGGTATATTATCAAAGAAATCCATAATATTTTGCGTCACCCTTAAATGCCTTAATGATGCGCGTTACTGCATAATTTGGAAAACTGTATGCTATTTATAAACTGTATAAGTGTGATTCTTAATTTCTAGGACTGTGATGTACAAATGACATTTTCCGACTGTTTCATTTCGCAACAGTATGTGGTTAGTTAAATTGATTTTTCATGCAGGCCGCGCGAACAGCGCATTATTAACTAGACAAATAGCGAACTTTCTTTCATAGAAAACAAATGAACTCCTCCTAGAATAGTGGTGAGCATAAGCCATTTAAATTCCTAGTAGGAATGTACTACACTGCAGTTATGAACATTTGGGTGTCAAAAAGAAGATAAATTGCTTTACACACTTTAGTTGTGTAATGCTTGCCGGAATTGCCTTATGTTATATGAAGAAATTTTAATTCAGCTAAGAGCTGCCAGTTTTTTCCAGGTAAATATTGAAATTATGATGCTGTGTAGTATTAATCAGATATTTCTGAATCTGTGGGGAGGAAAGTCGTTTTCACCCCCCACCAAAAAAAAAGCTGCACTCTGTTTTTTAACGTAACTTTTATAAATAGCTTTCTTAGCCGCAGTTCAATACGTATCTACTATGTACTAAATGAAAAGTGATGTTCCTAATTCTAAAAAGAATAAATTTGCTATCTCCTATTTATTCCCCAAAAAGAATACGCCAGGCCATTTTAGTCCTATCCAAGATTTTTTGGAGACTGGTTAAGAGTAGAGATTGCCCTCAATGATAGGAGGATCCTAATTGTCAATGATTTTAAACTGCATCTGAAACGAGTACGGCGAACAACTGCTGCCATATAATTCTAACGATACGAATTTGTGTCCGCGCAGTTAGCATAGTGGCTATGCGCTTCGCAACCATATGACTGTGGAAGGAGTGTCCTAGGTTCGATTGCTGTCGACGACGTGAGGAGCTCAAGGATCTTCCTCAGCCATAGCCAAGTTAGCCGGTCTTGGGCGTGGACAGCAGGGTTTTTTCCACCACTTTTTCTGGGGTTTTTCATCCCGCAAGCAGGCAAACCGGCCTGTGAACACACAGGCAACATTCATAGGATATAGTATGGCAAGGAAGGCAACGGGAAACCATCTTGCTCATAATCATTTCCCTAGTATGGTAGCATATAGCTACCACTACCAGCCGTATGGCTGAGGGAATAGAACAGATAGACAAATTTGTATGTACTAATTATCTGCGGCTGTGCTTGAGTTAGGAATCAATCATCCCGGTTTATTCGTCGAGCGCTTATATCCATAAATGCCTCCATTTAGGCGAAACGAATTTGTGCATAATTGGAAGAAGTGAATGGATGAATAGGGATTGAAGCTAAAGGTGAAGTTCTTGTATTTAAGGGGGTAAAATGCAGATTCACGATAACATTAAAGCAGCATTGAGGTGGAATTAACCACGTATATTTATGAAATGAATCTGGCAATTTTCGTGAGCTTACCTTTATCATGTAATCCATTTCTCTTTGCTTAACTTTAAAAAGATTGAAATGAATGGCAAAGAATATACAGAACTTCTTTGCTAAGCAATACGCAATAAGAATTTCTAACTCCCTGTGAATTGTAATCCTCAGCAGATGCAAAACAGTGCATTTGGACTGCGCTCTTCATAACCTGACAGAATAGTGATAGCAAGATTATTCGCTAGCTTACCTGTAAGAGTCGTAGAACTGCATCCTGAAAAGGAAGTGTTTAGTCTCTCCATGATGTCCGGAAACGTATTCATCACATGCTGGGGGGGGGGGGGGAGATGAGGAAAAAATAAACTACCTTCTTAGATTTAAATGCTTTTAATAAGCGAATTTGTGGTATAGTTTTCCAGGCGAGGAAATTGGCCAACTACTTAATGGTATCTGATACTATTAATTAGTATCCTTTCCTTTAGAGCAGTGGTTCTTAACCTTTTCAAAGTCACGGAACATTTTTCATTATAAGAAAAATTTGGGGAACACCAAAAGCATTAGGGTCATAAAACTAACAATACAAATATGCATGGACTTGCCTTTTATAAAATCGGAACTTATTTTAATGCGATACTTGAGCTTGTCGGTTTTTGCAGGTTTCAGCAATATCAAGTCTAATATGTGATGTAGCTATCCTTATCTCTTTGTCTATATTAGTAAGTCTTTCACGCTTTTTAGTTTTTATATGGGTTAATATTGAGAAACAGAGCTCACACAAATATGATTTTGAAAACTGTAACAAAATTTTGTCATAATTGTGTGTATTTAAGGAAGGAAAGTAACTTGAAATCTTTTCTTCCAATATTGTTAGTAGTTCTGTTATAACGGAAATAATTCCCTCGACATTTTTATTCAGAGTAGCCAATTGCACTCCGAACTGTGTCATGTGACATCTTTTCACCGGCGGAACACTTGTAACCAGTTCGCGGAACACAAGTGTTCCGGGGAACACCGGTTAAGAACCACTGCTTTAGAGTATGGACATCGCACCTCTACCTACAGGGGTTCACTTCTACATACTTATATCCAGCCTTGAATAGCTTGTGTCGTTTGCCTAGAACTACTTACGGGCTGGTAAGAAATGTATAAACGTGAAGGTATAAACAGAGGATTTGCCTGTATTTATGCGTAGTTCAGCATACATAACACTGGTTGCAAAGAAGTAATCGAAAACCCCATGGACAAGGTGCATCGTGCCATGTAGCGAAGTGTTTGTAGCCCGTGTAGAAGAATATGATGCTCCCAAGTCAGTGGAATTGTGCCCGGGTACAATGACTGCGAGACGGGAACTGACTGAGTTTAATAGAGGCGTTGTGAAAAATATCGTACGCTTGTGGATTAGTTGTGCCGTATTACTGCAATAGAATACCATTTCTTATACTATCCTTCATCTTCTTCACTAGAAGAATACATACACCGCTTGAAAAGTCAACGGACACCATAGTGTGAGGAACAAACGGCCGTAGTGTCTACCTTAAGATATAGGATCTCCTTTTACAGCAATGACTGCAGCCATTCTATGAGATATAATTTCCACAAGTGTAGATAACGATTAGTGGGAATTTTGGGCCATCCTTCCTGTATACATATAATGAGATCCTGGACTGTTGTAGGGCGGACGTCCCTGACCTCATCCGATGCTCCAGTTCATCCTTCATCCCACAGATGTTCAATAGGGTTAAGATATGGGCTTTGTGGAGGCCAGTCACTGCCTTATGACACGATGCATTGTCTTGCTGAAAGAGACTAGTCAGTTTTGTAGAAATGCTACAAAGTAGGAAACATTGCATTGTCCAGAATGTTCAGATATATCTCGGAGTTCATTGTTCGTGACACCACAGAAATCCGAGGGCAAACGAGTTAAAGCAGAACCATACCATCACGCCCCCCACCTCCGAATTTAATAGTTGCGGTTAACCACTCTGGTAAGAGACGTTCACCGGGCATCTGCCACACCCACACCTGTCCATCCTCTCGGTCGAGGGTATAGCGTGATTCGTCGCTCCATAGCACAGCTTTCCGAGCTTCCACGTCTCGCTGTACACGCTGTTAGCACCACTGAAGACGACACTGAATGTTGATTCAGGTAATAATGTCCAGCTTTCATATTGCGGTCCTACTATGGAAAGCCATGTTGTGAGCCTCGGTTCTGAATGTTTTTGCAGATTCGTGTTGAAGTCGATGCCCGCAACTCCGAGTTCAACGTTTCGGCCGTCGAATGGCGGTTTTTAAGTCATAAATCAGTGATACTATACTGAGATGGAAGCACTGGGAGTCAATTGCAAGTGCTATCCGCAGTGGATGACCCACCAGATTCACCGACCATAGGATGCTTCATCTAGGTCAACAATGGCCCAATGTCTCAATAGTTTGCCGAACAGATAGGTATGCAACATGGTATTCTATCATAACGCCTCTTTCAAACTCTGTCAGTTCCTTTCTCGCATATCAGGGCATTTCGACTAAAGGTAATTTAGCCGGTCTCACACGGAGGTAGAGGAAGTTTTCCTCCTGGAAATTCGGGTTTTTCGTCCCTCAGACAAACAAATCGGCCAGTAGAACACACGCAATTAACATACATAATAAACTGGCCTCATGGCCTTTGAGTTGCTTCGGCCGTAAATCTAAATAATTCAAATCCCTTCTTGTAGTCATCTCACTCAGGCACAGTTGCATTCTTGGGAGCATCATCAAATTCCTGATATGTACCCTCATGAGGTGTACAGAATAATTATGATAGTACTACATGAAAAAGTTACGCCAATACTAACTTCCGATCAACAATTTTCCTCCAAATTAATCTGTTATCTATCAAGACTCCAATATTATCAGATCTTATATTTCTGTCCTTTAAGGCATTTTTTTTTTGCTGTATCTATCTGTCTGCATCTTGGTCTTCCTCTGGGACTTTTTCCTGCAAACCTGGCAAAGAACACGTTTTGCTAATCTTTCCTTTCCCATTCTCTTTAGGTGACTATACCACCTGGTATAGCTCTACTAACATTCCTGGATGCTAACAATAGCAAGTTCTTTCCTAATATCTCCCATTTTTAATGTGATACTGCCATTGATACCATCTGAACAATCCACTAATCTTTCTCAGAACACTTACTGGTATATCAGAAGTGACCAGTCTTTGGTTGAGAGTTATTTCTAATCCAGCTCTCAAATCCACAAGTTAAAATTGGTTTGAACACTGTCTTGTATACAGCTAATTTGGTGTTTTGACTAATCTTTCTTATTTCATAAATTTTTTTTCAGCTGACTTCCTGCCATTACAAGCTTTACTAATTCTGCGTTTTTAAATATTAATTTACCATCTTCACTAAAAACTGTGCCTAAATAGCTGAAATGTTTTATTTGTTCTATGGGTTCACCATTCAGGATACAGTTGATATTTTCAATCTTTTTGCCTATTTTCATTGTCTTCGTATTGTCGATTTTCATACCAAATTTATTACAATAGTTATTCAATTTAGTCTGGAATCTTGCAGACTTGTACTGGATTTATTCGAAGTATAACATCATCTGCATGAGGTAAAGAACTAAGATTAACATTACCAATTTTGATATCAGATTTCTCATATCAAAATTTATTGATATCTGAGACCATTTATTGCTTGACATGTCTCACTTATACCATATAATTAGCGTTTTTTGAAGAGCTTTTCACCTTGTCACATGCCTTTTCCAAATCAACAAAACTTAAATATATATAAAAAAAAATAAATCCTTGTTATATTCCCAGATTTCTCAACTATCTGTCTTAAGGTGAAGGTCAAATCCGGACAACTTCTATTTTCTTAACCGTTTCTCAAGTATACTTGCATAAATCTTAACAGCAACACTCAGTTGAGAAATAGCTCTAATTCTCACTTTGTTTTATTTCCCTTTTTATAGATGGGTACTATGAAAGCTCTGCTCCAGTCCTCTGGAATTTGACCCTCTGACCAGGCCTTCTGAATTATGTAATGCAGCCACTGTAAAACTTTTATACCTCCCATATTTGAGCATTTCTGGCTGAATTTCATCTACTCCAGCTGCCTTTCCACATTTCAGGTTTTTGATGACTTTTTCTATTTGAAGTATAAATTCCTGACTGCATTCCTGTTTGGAGTTTGCTACTATCATGCTGGCACTGCTTGTTTCATTTCTCAGGCTTTCAAAGTAATTACTCCAGACATCTATATCGGTATATTCTGTTTTTCATGTCACTATTATCCTGTCATATTTCTGTCTTCTCATGACTTTTGTTTAGCTACTTTTACAGTGTTTATCTTTCTTACATTTTTCTCCGTATTCTTTAAAGAGCACAAGCTGACTTACTTCCAGGATCTTTCAATTTGCTTTCTTCTTTTCCTTTACTGCCTCTTTAACTTCCAGAGTTCACCATGGAGTTCTTATTTTTCTATCCTTGCAACTTCACCTCATGCTTCTCTTGCTAAATTAATGTTTTCTTTTGGATTTGCCATTGAATCTCCAAGGTTTGGTTCTTGTTTTCAAACACTCATTTTTTTTTCTTCAATGTTGTTTCTGTATTTCAGTTCTCTGAAAGCTGCTCAGTTACCTCAGAATGTTGCTTAACGGTGATTCGTTTCAGAATTTTCTTACGCACTTTTCTTTTTCAATATGAAATTCAATTGTATCCTGTCCTAAACGAAATAGTGATCACTTCCTATTTCAAATCCTCTGTATACTCTTGTGTCCTGAGCTGGTGGGAAAACTTCGCTATCAACTATAACATAGTCAGTGAGACTTTTCTTATTTCTTGCATCTTCTCTCCATGTATGAACAGACATGGTGTTAATAATAATGAATCCATGTCCTGAACAGAAATCCAGCAGGTATTTACAGTTATGATTAGCTGCGCTTTTTTCCAAATTTTCCCGAAACATTTCTATGTCTGGTAATTATTTCCTCCTCAACTGTTTAGTTCTCCAACGAGGATTAACTTATGCCTCAAAAAATACCTCCCTCCCTTTCTTCCTTGGTGGAACCATATGCCCATATTTTCCCACATCACTCTACTTAATATTGCCTGCTATTAAAGATTATTATCCTCATTTGTTGTTATTATTTGACACCTCCAGGAGTCCAAAGACTCATCGAGGAAGGGTACCTGCTCTACAGCTGTCTCCACCACTCAATCCACCAACTGACTGCAACTACACCAACACCATCTACTGTCGACCACCACCACTAGTATTTGCACAGACAATCACAAACATCCATGCCCACGGCAAGATTCGAACCTGCTGCCTTTTGACTGACCGAGTGGTTGGTGTATTTATTATATATTTAGTGATGAATACTATAGCTACTCCATCTTTCCCTATTGTTACCGCCTAAATATCACATCTTGCTTAGAAAGATCTCACCTGTTTTTGTTTTCTTTTGTTTCAGTCATGCCTATTATGTCAATTTGCTACTTGTCCGATTCTTCTGCTATTTCCATTTCCTTTCCATTGCTGTTTCTTATGTTGGTAGTACCAATCTTGACATCTGATGTTGAGTTTGGACCTGATCTGGGATTTGTTCTAGTAGCTGACTTTTCGCTGTTTGTCCAGGTTCCTTGGCGAAAACAACGGGGACCTTGTTTAACCGGGCCTCGCCCTAGCGTGCATCAAATTCTGTCATGTTGTACCATCATTTTACATTGTGGTTTAAGCCACTCAGAATAAAATTTGGTGTGTTTAGTATTGCCTGAGCATCGTATTCCTGTAATTTATACCAGCTACAAACTCTTTACATGGCATGATGCACCTTCCCCATGATAATGTCCGTTAACTTCTTTCCAAGCAGTGTACTTTAAAAAGAAGACTATATTTCATTCTTATCATAAATAGAAAGTTTGGCTTTCTTCTTAGCGAAACTAATTTCATACAAACTCTTTTACATTTCCACGCACGAACAGTTGTAAACCAATAGTACATCCGTTCCTTCGTGGATAGTATGTAAAAATAACAGCCTGCCCTTTCAGCTGCTTCAGGCTTCCAGTAAACGGGGTGGTCTCGCCCGTGTCCAAATAAAAACTTCCACTCAGATATTATAGAACATCCCATCCATGCGACAGTGGGATTCTAACCCTGCAGCATGTAGGTTGGTGAACGAAGACGCTATTTATTCTGCTATTCGGATCGGCCTAACATTTATTTTGAATATTTCGTGAAAGAACGTGATTTTATCTTCATTAGCATTGGTGTACAGTTCTTGCTAAACAAAATAAATTTAAAAAAAAATCGAAGTGGACAGGCATTCGTCCTTGTATTGTAGAAAGGTTTCTGATAAAACTACGTTTTTGTTTTTGTCTGCGGAAATATTCTCAGTCTTTTTGGAGTCAATTTTTCTGTTTTAATAATATTCATACTTATGGCATTTGTCATCAGCTGTTTGTGTGAATGACATGTGAAATAATGTTATATCAAGATTTGTGTGTTGTCTTTTCTCATTTTACTGTTCTGGACCCGTGTCGTGAAAAACTTTTTTTTAATCCCCCCCCCAGCCTTGAAGGCAGATAATAAATGGTTGCCTTTTTTAATACTTGGGTTTCTAGATTAAAGTGTGGATTTTCTAGCATTGGCTATAATCATCTTTCAACCGTTTCGCACTAAAACTTTCAAGAAACCGACTGCTGCGTTCTCTTTTGCTTTCAAGTGTACGTGTGTAAGTTTCGTGATTAACCTAAAACAACCCCTCTTAAAATATCTAAAAGGTAAAAACTTGATGACCATGGAGGTTGTCTGACTCATTCACTTTAACTCGCCACAGGAACACAATGTGCGGCCTGCGAAATATGTAATTATATGAACAGAGGCAGAAGAAGAACAAAGATAAAAAGTTTTATAAGGTATACAAGTTGTCTTAAAATTTATCATTATTTTAGTTTTTCTAATACATTTTAAAACTTTGATTATCAAATTATTTATACAAGTGAAACTACGAATATTTAACAATTAAAAAATAATTCCTGTAAACTTTCAGGAAATAAGTATCATCCAGCAAATAAGAAAGGATACGATAATTAATGAAATTAAAGTTTATCTAGTTAATAAACTATCAATATAGTAGATGTGTCAATATTATGTTGTAATAAATCTGCTTGTAAGCGGAATGAATTTATATAGTGGGATTTAGAACGTACACAAAATGAACCATACATTATGTGGTTCGTTTTGTTTTCACTTTATTCTCTTTTATTTTCATTTATTAATGAGAACTGATATACTTCACCTAGCGAGTAGAGTTCACAGAAATCCAAATTATCAAATTTCGTTTAAAAAAAAACTTGAATTTTGAGTTCTATCGGACTATTTGTAACGACAAAAAGAAAATAGCCAAAATATTTGTTTAAAAATACAAAATCAAAATAGAGGTCGATATGTCATAAATACGTCTTATAACATTTGACACGCACTTTTTTTGCAGAAATACCACCACTTATTCCATAGAACTGCGAATCACTTCAGTTAATTGTACATATGATGGGTTCCGCAAAAATATCAACTCGATAATTATCCTGAAGAATTTCAAAGTATATTACGTATAATTAAAACAGTTTTGAAGTTTGTAACTTTCATATGAAAATTTTATATATAATTTAGTTTTGGCGAAATGATTTAAAATTTATATTTTTGCTATAATGGAATTATTTTTATTTTTTTTTTATTTTTTGCATTATAACCCATGGAAAGTTGAAATTATATCGGTCCTTAGGACTGTCGGTGGACTAATTATTATTACAAACACCCCCTGCAGTTGAGGCTCATCGAGGAGGCAATGAGATGCAATCTAACAGACAATATCTTTCATACCTCATCTTAAATTGTGTTTCTGCACTCATTACCTCATTTGGCAAAGCATTCCCACTTGCCAGTCACTCTTCATGCAAAAAGTCATGCCTCACTCTTATGCATCACGCCTTTTTTAGTTTCCAAGAATGACATCTCGTTACTTCTCTCCTTCAACCCTTTGAAAAATATCCTACGTATCTAGAAAGCTACTATTTTAACAATTTGTATCAATCGTATCACTTTCCTAATTACCAGACTGCAATTGACATTCATTCAACCTGCCGTCATAGTATTCCACAAACCCGACACTGCTCTTGTTATCCGCCACTGAACTCTCCAGAGCTTGCTTCTCGCCTAGAAGCGCAGCCGATGAAATTTGTGCACAGTAGTGGTCTAAACAAAGCCTTACACAGCGTGGAATGACCACATCCTTGTCTCTAAACATCTGATTTCCACTCACTAATAAACAAACTGTTGGTGGCTCACACAATCTTGAATCATCTGCCGCCTAAACATTCGCAAAATACCCCTTGGAGGGGACTCGATCCTGTGGGATCGGAGAAGTTATCCATTCTGCCAATCACACCAACAATTGGCAAAACGATTCTAAATAAGGATTCCGCTCTGGCTTGATGGAATTTCTAAAAATTGAGATCACTATTAAAATCTGAATCGTTTCTTATTGGACGATTTTGATGACAAAATTAACCATTTTTGAAATAGGTAGTGTAGACTAAATTCAGTTAGAATTAATTTTCCATGAAAGAATGCTACCACGAAACGACCCTTCCTTCCTCTTTCTTTGTATGTATGCTTTTGTGGGTCGACTTGAGAACCTAACCATCCTAAGTTTACGCCTGTGAGAAACTGACTTCCGACATTCAAACAAGACGTACTTCTGGAGTCTCAGCTTGTTTGTCACTTGGAAATTCCATATAATTTGTTTCTGAAGGTCATATTCGGATTTTAATGACTTGCATTCTATTTGGGAGGGAAGCGTTTCGCAACGTAAAATCGTATTCATGGTAATTAAATATGGTGTACAAGAAAAGTGGACGTCGTTTTTATCTTCACAAAAAATTAACTTGTCTTATGAGTTTGCTTGATATAATTTTATCACTTTTATTATAGCGTCGCCTTTATAAATATAACTTTATAACATCATAGGACCAGAAGACTTATGGTATCTAGGTTAATGTCATGTTTTTGCTGAAGTACCACAGCAGGATGTGGTAATTCTTTTATGGTAGGATTGCCTTTGGTCTATACAGGAATTGGATAGGAAGAATGTGCCATGTGATCAGTTTTATCTTTAGATTCTGGGGACAGGAGTTGGATCCTATTGCCTCGGACAGGAAGCGAAGCTTTATGCTGTTGGCTCTTTCCAAGTCAATTTGGATTTGTTGATGGTTGATGCATTGCGGCGTGCTTCATTGGAGACAATATGAAGCTGTCGTTCTTGTCACAGACTAACTGCTTGCTAAATTTTGGACTACCCTGGTACGCCTTGTTTTAAATCATGCTTGTGAATGGGTGAGATTTTGGATGGAGTGGAATGAAGGCTTTCATACTAGTGAAAATAATTCCTGTAACAGCCCACAGCAGGTGTTTGGATGAAGAAACTGTTTACAGTGAATGTGAGAAATGGAGAATACTTCTTTTTTTTTTTTTTTTTCTAAAATGCGGTAATTTTTAAGAAGTTAAAAATGATTGTTCTTATGTATAGTTTGTGTTTGAGGACTTTGCTTTCTTTTTGAAATTAGCTAATATTGCTAGTCATACTTCATATGATCTGTATGAAATCCAAGATGCCGTTGTTATAATATGCGTTTTTATAACAGTAGGTGAGAATTTTTCTCATACATTGCTTGGAATATTTCATGGCGGATTATCGGCTTTTCAATAGAGGAGTGATGTCTGGGACCATGTCTGTTTTCTCTGAGGTGAATGGAACTGTTGTGGAACCGCACTGATAAATTAATTAATATATCTTATTGTGCTTGTATCAATTATTTTTCTGAAATTCGGTATGGACTACAGTTAGTATTGCATACTGAGATAAGTGGCCATTTGTGGAAAGTATGGATATCATTCATGCAGATATTGAATAGCCCAGGAGAACAAACGACGCGAGTCGCAATGTCTGTTGGTGCGCTTCCCAACCAACTCTTTTTCATTGATTTCTTTCTGAGAAGTTATTGAACAACTTAATATCCATCGATCTCTGTTTCTATTTTCACTTTAGAATGATGTAATCTAGTGCATCAGAAACCTGAACTAAATCCGTAAGAATGAGTATTGCATGCTTTCTTATCAAGGGTTATTTACTTTGAAAATTCCTTGAGTAAATCAGTTATACTTTCCTGTTTTGTTCTGGAAATCCTACTGTTTCTGGACGATTCTTTTGAAGGTTGTCTTGAAGCCTCTTATTTGAGTATTCTTGCCATTTTTTCTTGTTGAGAGATTGGACGGTAGTTGTAAATTGGAATAATGATTACTGTTTTTAATTGAAGAAAGAGACCGCGCGGTTAGCCTAGTGGCTTTGCGCTTCGCAACCATATTCCTGGGGAAGGAGTGTCCCAGGTTCGATTCCCGTTGTAGACGTGAGGAATTTGAGGATCTTCCTTAGGCATAGCCAAGTTAGCCGGTCTTGGGCGCAGTCAGTAGGGTTTTTTCCGCCAGTTTATCTGGCATTTTTCATCCCGCAAACAGGCAAACCGGTCCCATGAACATACACCTCTATAGTCAAAAATATATCGCCCCCCCCCCCAGCGGCAGACCAGGCGACGGGTCGGTTGGGAGTAGTACTAACAAGAAGTCGCATCTAAAGTAACACGTGGACCCTGCATGGGAAGCGGGAATAACGCGTAGTAGAAGTTTTTAATTGAAGAATATTTCCTGTTTCAAACATTGCATTGATTAGTTTGTGAAAGATCTTTTTGAGAAGGCGGCTAGAGTTGTTCTTTATATCGGCAGGTCTGATTCCTGCAAATCTTAGGCTTTTTTTTTAGCATTAGAGTTGCCAGTACTTTCATTGTGACTGAAGATAAAGCCATGCAATATATGACAATAGCCTATTTTGCTATTGCCCCTTCCCCTAAAAAAAGCAACTTTTAATGACGTCTTAAAAGCATGATATTAAGCTAGGCTTCAACATGTCTGATCATAAATTCTAAATAGTAGCATTACCTAATGAAAATTCATAAGTTAATGAAAAATGATCAACTATAATTTTTACAGAAAGAGAGAGAGAGAGACAATTAACCCTTTAACGGTGGGATTTTGTTCAGAAAAATGTGCATCTGCATTGGTAATTAAAAACAAGCTAAGACAAATATACTCGTCAAACACAGAGTAAAATGTACCTGCTGTAAATTTTAATTAAATTATAACAAAGTGGCGATTATTAAAAGTTAGTTTATTTGAAAAATAATTTTATTGCTCCAAAATTCATTAATATCACATACTATCAACACAACCTAAAAAATATTGTTTTTATAATGTATTACTATTAACTTACATGTAAGTAATGCTCATCACGGCATGTAGAATGAAGAACTGCTCCATCACAAACACGTAACTATGGTAAATATATATATATATTTTTTAGATTTTAGAATACGTGTCATGTCTTAACATAAGCTAATTTACATTAATCTTGCTTTTCACTGTTAAAATGCAAATCTACTGTTTAAAACGCAAAATCACAAATAAGTCCAGTGTAGTCTAATTTCTGACCGATTTCATGTTCGATTGAAATCATATCAAGACCTTCCAGTCGAGTTTCACCCATTGTAGAACGTAAATAAGTTTTAATAAGGTTTAGTTTTGAGACTACGCTCGCCGTTTACAACTGTTACCTGTAATGACAGTAATATTCTTAAGGCTACTGCAGCATTAGGAGCAAAGTCATTTTCAAGTACTCGTAGCACTTCAGTTGGCGGCGTATTTTCTGGTACTAAGTGGGAAGCTACTCTCAATTCATTAGATAGCTCAATGGCATCAATGGCTCTATTTTCTTGATGCGTTAGAATACTTTCTAGATTTTTTTTACATTTGTTTAAAAGCTCATTTGTCGCCTCAGATTTCAATTTAGGGATATTATATAAAAACAAAAAATGTGAACTCTGGTATTACAATTGCCCAAATCTTTCGTGGATAGAACTCGTCGCTACATTAATAATAATAAAAAACTTAAATTTAGTTTTGGGAACAGAAATAGGCTCATCTTTTGCTTCATAATCATGTTGTTTCTGCCGACGCACTCTAGTACTTACAAACATTGGTTTCAAATTAGGATCAGCTTCAACTTTTTCAGCTAATGTTGTAGCATCTACAAGAAAAATTTGAAATGATGCATCATTTCTGATCTTCTCAAGGCTTTAGAGAACATTTCTTAAAGTAGATATGGCAGTAGACAATTCCATTTCGATGCTTTACAATAATTTACTAGCAACGTTAATTTCATTTAAAACAGTGCCATATAACCAAACAACATAAAAATTTAAAATGCATAACCCTGCTTTGTTTCTAGTTTTTTCTTTTATCAGACATATGGGAATGTTAAAATTATTTTAAAAGCCAAATTCCAATAACTGTATCAAAAAGTATTATTAGTAATCACTGCACAACTATATTTATATATTTTGATTCTATTTCTTTAATTGGTTTACTCTTTAATTGGTTAAATGAGATTTACTCTCAGGTCAAGGTCAACTCACGGCCAACAATCGCAAGTAAATGCAAGATAGGTGGTCTGCTATTGTCACGTCGTCTGATATTAACACTGACATTGCGATATTAAACGCAAATAATATTACATTATTTTAAATGATTATGATATTTTTTATAAAATATACAGTAGCAATCCCTCGATTAATGCTTTCTTTAAAACAGGCGCATTAATCGAAAACGCACTAATCGAATATAATAACCTATGGGAAAAGTATAATTCGTTCCTCAAATTTATTTTTGATCCTTAATTTTTTTATAAACGAATTAGGGTATGTCTCGGAGCCTAGTTAAAGGAAAACTGAAGCTGAAAGAAAATAAAACATATTTAGAATATAAATTTATTATTCTGCTTCTTAACAAAGAATTCAGCTACCGTAGTTTGTCGGGCATTCTGTTTCTTTTTTTTCATACAATTGACGGTATGGCCCTATTGCCTCTTCTGCAAATTTTACTGCTTCTCTCTTTATCAGGGTCAGCCTCTAATATTGCTGCTTAAGAACTTCGATTGCACGAAAAATATTTCAATTTGTTTCTTTGAAATCTCTTTGGGCTTGTCAGTGATTAAATTTTCTTTATATTCTTCAGAATCTTCCCGCTGTGCATCTAAATTTAGCAGGTCGAATGAGATTTAATTAACTTAGAAAAGCTAGAAAAGTCTTGGAAGGAGTTCACTTCCAGAAAGGCCGGTTTCATCGACATTAAATATTTATTGGTCGAAATAGCCCCCTTCGTCCACAATTTTGTTCAAAATCTCTGGATAATTTGCGGCCACTTCCTTATCTGTACTTGCAGCTTCGCCTGTGATTAGAACATTATGTAGACTATTTCTCTTTTTGAAACACTCGCACTACCCAGCACTAGGGTGGAAATTCTTCATTTTCATCATTGTTAGCCCTTTCTTTCTAGGTTACAAAGAGACTTAATACTTTTGATTTAATAAGGTCAGTGCTTAGCGGGATCCGTTTTTAGTTACAATCTTCGATCCATGTAGAAAGAAATCTCTCTAATTCAATCATTATAATACTTTGATTTCAAGTGCATACATGATGAACTAGAAGCAACCTTACCTTTCTCTATGTATTCAGCAGTTTTTCTTAAAATTGCTATTATAGGTGATTCACCCATTTTTGTGTTCTTGTCTTATCTTTGCTCTGGACTCGCCTTGTTCATTTTCTTTATTATTTCAAGTTTTTCTTCCAATCGAAACATTTTCACATTTCCACATTTTGCTCACCAATTCTTTCACTCAGGATGAAAGATCGGGAAAATACTTTAAAATATAAAAAAGGAAGAAAAATAATTGCAAAGGAGGCACGAGATATGATCATCAAAATGCTATGTAATTAGCAGAAAACATTAATTTAAGCGTTAAATTTGGAGCATAGTATAGATAGAAATAATGTAGTATGCCATTAAAAAAACTTTGTAAAATGTTTTAAATCGCTAACTAAATTATTTCATCTTAGTGAGTGATTTTTTTAAAATAGTTAGCCATAAAAAATGTATAGATAGAAAATTTTTAAAATCGGTAACATTTATTTTTAAGATGTATATAGGCGCACTGATCGAATTTGGGTATAGAAAAAAAATGTACGCACTAATCGGGGGCGCATTAATCGAGGGATTGCTGTACAATGAAGTTTTATTATGTAAAAATTTTAACTAACGATATCCTGAAGTCTGGTTTCAACAGAGAAGGAATAAATGACTTTTGATTTATTTTTCGTATAGTTTAGGCCAATTTTGTCGCCCCAAAAAAACTGGTCGTCCCGTGCAAATGCATGTGTTGCACCGTCGGCTGGTTCCACATCCACCGTATTCTCCAGACTTGGTCCCGTGTGACTTCTTCTTATTCCCAAACTTAAAAATTTGGCTCGGTGTGAAAAAAAAATTTTCTTCGAACGAGGCTGTCGATGACTATTTTGCGCAATTTGACAAATCCTACTTTTTAGATGGGATGAAAAAATTGGAAACTCGCTAGACCAAATGTGTAGACCTCCATGGAAGACTATGTTGAGAAATAAACGTGATTTTTTCCAAAAAAAAAAAAAAGTGTTTAACTTTATTTTTTTTTATCAAACTTTTCAAACAACCCTCGTAAGTGTAGTAGAATCGTTCAGCTCTTCTTCATTATTAAATTCCGCACTCTTATAATTATCTAACTTAGTGTTTTAGGGATAGATTTTTAACTTTAAAAGTTTCTGTTTGGATTAAGAAAATAATTTAATTTATTAATTCATAGTGAACGCCTTTCTTTTTTCGTGGTCGTCTAGTTGCTTTCTTATATGAATCCTGGAATGCCGGCTGTTAACATGGTATTGCCTTTGGTTGAGTCATGGTGAAGAGTTTTTGCTTCTTTTTCTTTATAAAAAATTATCAGTCGGTTTTCTTTTAATGTTGTATGTATGGCTCTTTCTCTATTAGAGAATGATGTAATCAATCCATGAGCTAACAAGACGATTTTCCTTAATTTCCTGTCTAGCAACATCTGATATAGACAGGGAGACTTAGTTCGGTGTCCTGATGTTCATATCATTAATTACTATGGTTTAAGATGTCTTGTTTCGTGAATGCTCATTACATTTGGTCTAACGGAAAGTGTGATTATAGTAAACTGAGCTTCTCTGTTCGTTAAACTTTATTCAGCTGGGTAAAATGGAACAGTTCCTTCGGCTACATCTGTAGATTGATTTAACCAGTAGTAAGGTGAGCCATCCATAGCTCAGTCAGTATAGATGAAGCCATTAGGTCTGAAAGATCCAGGTTCGATTCCTGTGATGAGATCATTTTATCTTTAACTTGCTTGTCGGTAAACTTAATTATCACTGGCGAAGGACAACTTTGTTTTTTGAATTTCCTAAATTGTTTTTATTTGTTATCTTTGTTATTTTCTTAACCGTTTGCATGTCTTTTTTTTTCTTGTCCCGGGAAACAGAAAATCTGCTAGCGCCTTTTATTCCCTAACGAGAATAGGCGAAACCATTGTCCCTAAATTTTGAAGATTAGTGGACAGCTATCCCTTAGCCAATCGCAGAAGCTTCTTCCATTCATAACCATACTACAGAAATTTGATGCATGAAAACGGATAATCCGAGGGTGGTATTTAAAAAAAAAAAAAAAAAAAAAAAAAATTATCCGAGGGCCGCATCCAATGCGTATCTAGTAATTTACTGAGCAGCAGCGAGACAACCTCGATAGCTGAACAAACGAACAACATTAATCGCGCGCTCACAAGGAACATGAGCACCCGGAGCATGTGCGTTGCAACAAAACAGTATATAAACACTTCTTTGACACATCTAATATTTGAAAAACACGTAGGTATATAGCAATGTAAAAACACCAAATAAAACTACCAACATTGAGATTATTGATTAATGATAAAATTGCAATATCTAATACGCATTCGATTCAAATTGCTTAAATAAAGAGCCAATAGGCTTCATTTCGGCGATGTAACATTATTTAAGTTAAGGGGATATTAAATCCCACATTGTTTCAAAACCGAATAAGAAACTCGAAGATCGGAATCAAAGAGTTTCATGCCGAGTATAAACTATAAAAGTATCAGCGGATACTAGCGTAAGCCAAAACATCTAGTACAAACTAGGGCAACTCGTAGCAAGGTGGATAAAGCTCTGATCACTATTCTTAGTATTTCCCATAATGTAAAATCACATCTCCTAGGAGATGTATGATGTTATACATTATGGTGGAAGGTCTTTGATTCCGACCTTTTGAGTTTCTTATTCGGTTTTGAAAAGTGTGGGATTTAATATCCCCTTAATTTAAACGATTAAAATTGTTTTCATTTTTTCGCTCGTGAAAATCGAAACCCACTGGCGGGCCGCACAAAATCGTCCCGCGGGCAGTGTTTTGGCCAGTCCTGTCTTAATGTATCGCTAAAAATTTTAATTCTGAGTCATTCTGATTCCCCCCCCCCTTAATCCTCACCACTAACTGTATTTGGTGCGTTTTTGAAATCGCCTAAGCATCTGTTAGATCTTATTCTTCTCCGTCCGTATGCATATAACTCCGCTGGCTGGGTAGATTTTGTTAATTTGGTGTTCCGAATCTCTAAAATGTGAACTAATTCAGTTTTTAGTTTACATTGGATCAGATCATTTTCAGGTACAAAATATGCCTGTGATATAAAGTGAACTCTCTGAACGGAATTGAATAGTAGAAATGCTACGTACCGAATCTTAGTTGTTTTAAATGAAATCATTTGTAAGGAGAAACTATTCGAAATGATACAAAGCTATTATTCTACTCTGAATGGAATTTTATGAAATATGGCGTTTAGTATCTGTTTAGAAATTTGTGGAGTTCCATTGATTTTATTGAAATCAGACCACATATGTTGACAGAATTCAGCAAAATATTTTGAACCTACACAATTGTATAGTAGATGACGACGAACAAATAACGTTTTATTCAGCACAATAACAAAATTGGCTCGAAGTTAATTTGTCTTGTTAATAACACTGTTTTAAGAATGTTTGTTTTTTTGCGAAATGAACTTGATTCTTATTTCCATATTCGACACGCTTAACGCTACCTTTGGCTTGCTGTTTGACATTATAAATGCCACCAAACGAGGGGTATGGTCTTTTATTGTTTATTTCCTTAGATGGTTACTATTTTCACTCTTCAGATTTAAATATTTGCGTACCTCATATCACTAGAACCATTCTTACAGAACACTTATACTTCATTTCACCATTAATTTTGCTCCGATTCTCCCTCGAGTGTCTCACTCAAGATATGGATCAACTATATTGTAATACGTTAATTAGTAATCGAGTATCGATATACTTGATTTTCTGCCCGTTTAACTTAATAGTTGCAAACGAGTTATCAATACGTCGACAACTGATAATTAATAGGAACATATACTACACACAACCTAATTATTTTCTGGTTCTTTGCTAACACTATTTTACTGCTTTGTCCAACTCTTGTGTCACTTTTGTACTATCTGTTGCTCGGACCGAATTTAAGTTTTTACCCCATATGCATCATTTTTAATATACTTTGCGTATTTATAAATATTCTTTATCCAAGTTACGATTTTTTCCTCTTTTGCTCGAGATAAATGTATGATATACATAAGTCAAAATCTTTAGGGCTAGAATAAAGTTGAAATTACCCAAAGTAAAATGCGGTTTGCATACAAGACGTAAATTAGTCAACTCTTTTCTAAACTGATATGGCTTATGTTAGGTTCCAAAATCGTTTAGCTTTAGCATCATTCGCCTGCTACTCCTATTAAGAAATTAGGTATCTAGAAACAGGCAGGGAAAGCATTATTGGTCGAAAATCCTTCAGAAAGTATACAGCCGAAATTGACCAAAACACAAAAGAGTGTATAAATAGTGCTCATCATAACCCGTGTCAGATTTCTGAAGTGCTAATTCATAACACAATAATTGTGTGAGACCGGTTAACTCGTCTTCATTTGGGGGAGAGAATTCTTCCTAAATGGTTCTCAATTAGGTATACCGTATACTGTACTTTTGCTACTGATTGCATTAAAGATCTAAAACAAGGAGGACACAATTGTGCCGGCCTGGTTGGCCGAGTGGTTAGCGTATCCACTCTCCAGCCAAAAGGCTGCGGGTTCGAATCCCGCCGTGGGCATGGATGTTTTTGATTGTCTGTGAAAATACTAGTGGTGGTTGGCGGTAGATGGCGTTGTTGTAGATGACGAAGGTGGTTGGTGGAAACGGAGAGTTGTAGAGTAGGTGCTCTCCCTCGATGAGTCTTTGGACTCGCTGGAGGTGTTTACATAATAATAAGAGGAAAAAAGACGACCGCTGTCTACACCACTTGTTTAAAACGCGTCGATATTCCCAAAAAAGCCCCTTTGCTTGTTTCTCTACCTTAGGTGGCATTCATCTCGAAATAATCTGCCAGCAGGTTTGGGCAGAGGATTTTATCCAGCCAAATAATTGTTAATCACCAGGTTGGAAGTGGTTTTACACATAGCCTAACTGCCAAGAAGAGCATACGCGGTTAACAAATGTAATACAGTCTTTATAACAAGACTCGCTTCGGCCTTTTGTAGTAAATATTTCATTATTTACTACAAAAGAGAGATAAGACAAAACTAAGATTATAAAATTCATTCACATTTCAGTGATATTTCTAATGGGTTCTTGACCACAGCAAAACTTTTCAGAGATTTATTCTTGCGTAGTTCACATGTCGATGAGTATTGGTAGCAGTAAGATATATCTAATGCAGTGAATTGTCATGTATTATATCGCATTGCTTATTGAAATATGCCTTTTGCTCTTGTCAGCGATGCAGCGACAGAGTTATTCATATCAGAAGAATTACATTTTTTTACAGGTGTATCAGTGTATCTTCAGGGTTTATGAAACGTGACTAGCAACTTAATATGAATTGCAAAATATCAGATAACAGCTCCTTGAAAGAAAAATCGTCGGTAGATGAAAAGAAACTGTTTTTAATTCCGAACTCTTACAAAACTTGTTTTAGCTGCTTGCGAAGCAGGTGATGGTATTTAAAGAAAATTTGAATTGCAAAACGCCTAAAATTATAGGTGTATGTAAAACTAAACGTTTGGCGAAAAGTTCGAAGAAGCAGTGATCAGTGTGTAGGCGCACATTAAGAGAATGTAGATGAACTGATTATTTGGTTCTTTGTAGTGTAGTTGAATTTTAATAATGGTCTGTAGTTTACACTGAGTAACGGAACTAAGCCATGCATTGTTTTCTAATGCAACTGCATGCGAAAAGTTCTTAAATATCGCAGAATAGATTATTCTCGCCATAATAATTCCTTTTGATTGATCGTTAGTTTTTAATGACTACGTTGTATCCTTTATTCTTGGCTAATGTCTTTCGGTATATCTCTTGTAGGGAGAAGTTATAACAAAATTTTCTCGTTTGTGTAATCCGATTTTAACTGCTTTGTATTTTTAGACATAATTTTAATTGGTATGAGAGAGGGTATTCTACTAGAACATCAGAATAAATATTGCTCTTAAGTACAAAATGAAATTCAGATTTTATCGAAGTATTATATCTTGTCGGCTGCCTCTTTTTTTTTTTTTTTCTAACAGTAGCATTAACCTACTCAAGGATTGATAATTTATATATAATTTTATATATTACCACCTTATTATAATTTTTATATAATAGGATGGTTCAATAGATTCCGAATGATGGCTATATACACTTTATCTTCAATTCTTAAGTGAGATGTCTGCAGAAAAGTTCACCAAGCTCATGTAGAGAATAATTAAGCATTGGAAGTGCAAAGTTAATTGATCATGTGATAAACAAGGAATTTTCCTTGCTGAAGAAATTTGCCTATCCTTAATGAGATCCACATTGAAGAGGGGAGTTGGTCGCTGGATTCAGGGGAAGAAAAGACTTGAAAATAAAACTGCGTTTTAGCATGAGTGAGAGAAGAGGGGGGAAAGGGGGGTAGACATAACACACCTCCTCCGTATGGAAACAACTAAGCTTGTTAAAAAAAAAATATTTGATACCATCATTCAGTTATCATAGCAATTGAGCCTAAAGACGTTTTTAGATGTTTTTCGCAAAATGCATAGTCCTCTATTACGTTCCTTTCATCTGTCCCTACGCAATTTACTTCAGGACTCTGGATGAACGGATTTTCTAGAAATGTGAAATGCTAACAAATTTGGTGTCATCCCGATTTTCATTTCATTCGGACCATTTTCTGGAGGGCAACGCGTCAGAATTTACATATTGCAGATTATCGATTTTAATTCCAATTGAATCATTTTTGACAAAATGATTTCGACCTGACAGATTCCGCGCAGGTGGGATGGAATTTTGTGTGTGTGTGGTGTGTGCGCGTAGTCATTTCACGTTTGGTTTTAATCAAGCAATTTGTAGCTGTGAAATCAATGTAGGCAAAATGTGTGTATGTATGGAGTACGAGTCCAGAACTGCCAAAGTGTCATATATGATATGACACCTTAATTGAATTTTTACAAAAGCACCACCACTAGATAGTTCTTTGAATAATGTAAATTTGTTACAAATAGCATGATAGTTTCTCGCGAAACAACGGAAATATCGACAATTAGAATCATTCTAAACGAATTCAAACGTTATTGTATGTAAACAATTATAAGCCTACCCTAACGCTAAATTCGCGTAGCTTGTAGAGTTTATAAGTAATTTTTAATTCTTAAACTGAGAACTCCTGCAATGTAATAATGAAAATGTTAATCACAATCTTGTTGATTTCTTATTAGGAAAACAATTTGATATTATTAGATTTGAATCTTCACAGATGCAAAGTTATCCTGAAATATCCATACATGGCCATTATAATGGCTTTCATACTAACCTTAAATTCGTTCATTCATCGTCAGCCATTTTTTGTCCACTGCTGGGCGAAAGCCTCCCTTCAATTCTGTCTTGAGCTTTTTCTATGCCACGCAGTTCCAGCTTTCTCTTTAATCTCATCTTCACACCGTCTCTTTGGTTTTCCTGTATCTCTTTCCATCTCCGAGATACCATTCAGATATCAACTTTGTCCATTTTTGATGTTTACTTCTTGCAGTATGACCTGCCCATTGTCATTTGGATCTTTCAATGGCTGTTCTAATGTCTCTCACCCTAGTCTGAGCTCTGATCCAAGTATGGCGCTGTCTATCTAGAATGGTTATACCAACTGATCCTTCCATTTTCCTCTGGGTAATCAGTTGGGTAATCCACAGCTTGTTTAATTTTTTAGTCAAAGTCCACGTTTCACTTCCATATGTCATGACCGGAAATATACAACTGTTGAAGGCAGATTGGGATTTTTCATTTGAGTGCTTCTCGGAGTTTTCTAAAGGCTATCCAAGTAAGTTGAATTTTCTGTGTATAATTTCTTCAGTCTCTCTCTACTACGATCTTTTTTCTAAGTAAACATAGGAAGTTACTATATCAGTCTCCTGGTGTTCCATTTGTATTGGCTTTGTGGTGATATATTTATTATACATTATTTTTGGTTTGTCTTTGTTTATATTTAATCCTTTCTTTTTACTTTCTGCATTTAATTCACTGATCATTTATTAATCAGTTTCCTAAAAGAACAACGTCATCAGTGAATCGTTGATGATTTAGTTCTTTCCCATTTAATCTAATTCCTCTATCGAGTGGCGGGGATCTGGAAAGTTCTGATGAGAAGACGGGAGATCCCACTTAGAACAAAAAAGATATTAAAGCAACTGATATATAACCACAAGAAAGAACATACTAAAGCAGAATTATGTAGGTGACTTATGTCGTTATGTTCTTATATCATCGTATGTTCTTTCTTGTGGTTATATCAGTTGCTTTAATATCATTTTTGTTCTAGGTGTTTATCAGAATTTCTCAGACCCCCCCCCCCCCTTCTTCCAGGGTGGTCCCAAGATTAGATCGCGTCCTTAGGCAAACAATTAAATATCGCTGGTGGATTATAAAACAAACATATAAGCATCTCCAATTACTATTTTGTTTTTGTTACAAGAGAAACATTAATGCAAAACGATTACATAATAATATTAATTAAATGTTTGCTCTACGGTGATATCGCTCAATAAAACTGTTTATAAACTCTTCTAAATTTAAATTATAAGCTATGTCCGCCTCTATCGATATAGTTGCTAGGCCAACTAATCTTTCTTGGGTCATTGCTGTTTGCAAATAATTTTTAATCAGTTTAAGCTTGGAAAAACCTTCTTTCCGCACTTGCTAACAGGAATTGTTAGCGTAACGTGAGCCCTGATTAAGCCGTGCCGTGAGGCAGGCTGCTCCTATGCTACACCCTGTCGACGGTACTTGGCATTTGTGTAATTCTCTTGCCTATTTTTATAGGAAATTTCATATTTGTTCCTGATTTTTGTAGCTGCAGTTGAATTTTTATATGTGGCTTAGAATATCAATGTAGTGGTGATGGCAGAAAGCGAAAATAGATTATTATTATAACGGTGTCTCCATGGAGTCAAAATACTCATCGTGGGAGACCCCACATTGACCATTATTACACAATACCCATCATACTTCTCCTTAAATTCATTCACAGACGAAGCATTCACAACCACCTCTGGCAACGCATTCCACCCCTTCACAGCCCTCCAAGTAAAAATCTAGTCCTAACACCCTTGTGGTTAACAAGGGTGTTCGGACTAGATTCTCTTCTTTCCTGCACTGGTCTTAAAAATGTCATCAGTATCAATCCTGTGAAATCCCTTTAATAATTTATATGCTGCTATCATATCTCCTCTCCTACGTCTATCAGCTAGTTTTTGGAGTCCACAGATCATCAATCGATCCTCGTAGGGAACATCCCACAGACCTGCAACAACCTTTTGTAACTCGCCTCTGAATCTTCATCACCAAGAAATCCAGGTGACCAGATCTGTGCACAATAGTCCAAATGGGGTCTTATTAATGACATAAAGTGGAATAATAACTTCCTTATCCTGCTTGTTAGTGCGTTCTTCAACAACCATGTAATTTGATATGATGTTTTGCAATATGTCCTTTAAACTTAAGTTCTCTGTCCCAATAACTCCCGAGTCCCTTGCCTTGTCAACTTCTTGCAGTTCAGTTCCGTTAATATCGTAAACAGCATGTGATCTCATCCTACCGAAGTGCATCACCTTACACTTAGCCACATTAAACTGACAGCCATTTACCTTAGTCCATACCGTCAGCCTATTTAAATCATCCTGCAAGATATCTACATCATCTGAATGGACTATCGCTCTTCCTAATTTTGCATAATCAGCAAACAAGTGGATATATCCTTTCAAACTATTCCCAATATCATTGATGTACAAATTAAACAATAGAGGACCAAGCACCGAGCCTTGAGGTACACCACTAGTCACTTGCCTTCTCCTGGACTCAGCTCCTCCGTAAACCACTGTTTGGTATCTATCCACCAGCCATCCTCTATCCAAATCACCAGCTTCAGATCCATACCCATTTGCTCCAATTTATGCAACAGAGTTCCGTGTGGAATCTTGTCAAATGCCTTTGCAAAGACCAGCAATATCACTGAGTAAGGATTTCCTTTATCCAACTCTACTGTTACTTTATTATAGAAAGTAAGCAAGTTACTGAGGCAAGACCTACCTTTCACAAAACCGTGTTGCCCCTTACAAAGTATCATATTGCTGTCCACCCAGTCCTGAATTCTAATTTTTACCAATTTCTCCAAAACCTTAACCACCACTCCAGATATATTGATTGGTCTATAATTTTCAACCTCAGTCTTGGAGCCTCCCTTGTGCAGTGGAATTATTTTCCCCTTTTCACTCTGTTGGTACTTTACCAGAACTGGGGCTTAAATTAAACAGTCTGGTTAGAGGAGGTGCTAATTCTCTTGCACATTCTCTTAACACATGGGCCGATATGCCATCTAACCCAATGGCACTGTTAGCATTAAAGTTCTGTAATATATTATGCACCTCTAATTCGTCTATCTCTAGACTCTCATCAGTCAATGACACATTTAACACTGCACTACCACAACCAAGATGGTACACGTTTGCAAAATGATCACTAAGCAACACTCAACTATTTGATTTGCTTGTGTAATTTCCTACCATCAATACTTTTTAAAATAATCTTTCCGTGGTTATTCTTCCTTTTACTTGCCACGTAGCGAAAGAACTCCTTAAGATTTCATTTGGATTCATCAGCTAGCTTCCTCTCATAATTATCTTTGGCTTTTAAAACAAATAAAAACAAATTGTTCAAAGAATTGAAAACTCCTGTAAAGAGTACGAAGTATTAACACGAAGAAGACCAAGATAATGATAATAGGCAGAAAAATAGGAGATAATGCAAAGATGTGGAGGAAAGATTTTAGAAGTGGAAAAATTTCAATATTTAGATAGTTGGATCTCAGAGAAAGGAACTTCGGTGTTGGACATTAGAAATAGAATAGGTAAAGCTAAATCGGCAGTTATGTAAATGAAGAGAATTTTAATAAATAATATTAAAATAGGTGTGAGAATTGGAATAGTTAAAGCAGCAGTTTGGAGTATTGCAAGTTATGGAAGTGAGTCATGGACACTCAGAAAGAGAGATATGGAAAGAATTAATGTATTGAAATGTGGTATTATAGAAAGATGGAAAAGATTAGCTCTACAGAGAGAGAATATCAAATCAAGAAGTTTTAAGAAGAGTTGGGATGGAAAGAACGCTGCTTAAAAACATTATGCAAAGAAAGACTAGATTTGCATGACATCTGACAAGAACTATATCACAAGGGAAAGTTGAAGGGAAGAGAAAATGTGGAAGGCTATCCAAAGAGTGGTTTAATAATATCATGAATGGACTGGTTTAAGACGGAGGCAACACACCAAAAGAAATGGAGAAGAGCTGCTCATCTACTGTCTTCTGATAGCGTCCTCTAAAAAGGGGACGCTACCGGACGACGATATCAATGTAAGTTTACTTTTTATTTTTTACAATTCTTTGATTTTTTTTAAGAGCTTAATTCGTTTATTAAGTTAGCTTAACTTATTACAATGCGAAAATTCTACTCTTCGGACCTTTCCCATAACTTCTAGGGATGTCTCGTTCTTATTCCTACTCCTTTTTTGGATCCCTGCCTTGTAATAAACTTCTCTCAGAATCACACCAGGATCACTTCATCTGTGAAAATTATAGGATATCATACATCAAAATTGAAACGTTACGTGAAAAACATCAGATCGACAGTGTTTATGTGAAGTTTATGGAAATTTTACAGTGGATTAAGTCACGGTGGACATCGCTCTCTTTCTCTCTCCTGTGACGTTTCCTCCATCCATCAGTTCATTAGGTGTCTTTGGATGTTGTATCGTATCACTCCTTTCCTTAGTAATGTTCCTTGCCAAGTGGTCCTGTCATATGTCTTTCTGGAGACTTCAACTCTATGCAGATCGGTCATTCCAGACACACCATCCATCTCATTGAAGGTCTACCCCTTCTTCTTTTTCCAGGGGCTTTACCTTCTATTAACTGTTTTGAGAATTCCTTTCATCTTTTCAGTGTGTCCAAAGTATTTCGGCTTTCTTCTGTCTATATCTTTAAGGAACCTTAAAGTTCTATCGACCTTTTCTAACATCCATCTATTAGACTATTTTTCAGTATATGATAACCTCTACAGCTTTCTGTAGCACCACATCTCAAAAGTTTCTATCCTTTTCCTATCAGATTTGTTTAGGTTCCAATCTCACATCCGTAAGTCGCTATTGGAAAAACAGCTGCATCTAAATCCTCAACTTTGTTCCTGTGGAGATAGATCCATCCATCTAGATTTTTGACTTTTCTGAACAACAATTCTTCACATTAATAATGGATCCCAGGTATTCGAACTTGCTGGCTTCCTCAATTCTTTCTCCATTAAGACACATTTGTTTCTCAGGAGCTTCCCTGTCTGTATTTCCTTTGAGAATCATAATCTTTGTCTTGCTAGTATTGAGCTGAAGTCTTCTGTCCTTACTGATCTTAACTTTCTTAAGGAAGAACTAGGACGAATCATTGTCATTACAGGGGTACTGTATCATCAGTGTAACCCAGATTACTGATCAATCTGCCACCTATCTTGATTCTTGTGTGAAGTCATCCAATACTTCACGCATAATGCCCTCAGCATAAACACTAAACAAGTGAAGGAGAAAGAAGACATCCTTGCCTACCTGAAGCGAGTCAGTTAATCCAACACCCGTTCCTACTGTGGTTTCCTACTCACTGTACAAGTTAGCTATCAGCCTGAAAATATGTTGAGGGAAACCTATTAATTTCATTACTTCCCACAATTTCATATGCTGAATTCGGTCAAAAGCTTTGGAGTAGTCTATGAAACGCATTAGCATAGGGAATCTAGATTCTTTATACTTTTCAATGATCTGTTTAAGGCGAAGGATCTGATTTCTGGTATTACTTTCCTTTCTTAAAACCTGCTTGTTCCTCAAGCATCTGTGCCTCAATTTTGGACTCGATCTTATTTAGAATGATCTCTAATAAAATCTTGCTTGCATGAAAGAGTAAACTAAGAGTTCTATAGTGCCTGCAATCAGCATATGAACACTCTTATCCCTCCATCCCCTGTGGCGTTAATTAACTCTGCTGGATTTAATCTGCATCCAGGGCCTTATTGTTATCAAGCTGTTTAATTTCTCCATCATCATGCTTAAGTGGAGGAGGTTCCAAATCGAAATTTTCTTGGTCAGAGGGCACTTCCAAGTTTTCCTTATCCTCTCTGCTGTACAGTTCTTCGCAGTACTTACTCTTTCCATCTGTTTTTAATATCCAGTTTTTCTGTTAGTGCTACACCGTTCCTCTCCTTGACATGTGTTTAAACTTGTACTTTAGGTCACAAACTAAACGAAACATCCTTTTATAATTGTGCCTCTTCATTTGTAATTCTATCTCTTTATACTTATTAGTATAAAAATGTTCCTTGTCCTGTCTGATGGCCTTTCTCACTTCTTTATGTAATCTTTTATATTATCCAGCCGTTGTATCTGTTTTTTCATCAGCTCCTTTCGATCTGATCCCTGACTCTCTTGGTCTTCTGATTGGGTCCAGTTATTTCTAGTCTATATCTATCCTCAATTATAACCTTGACTTCTTCCCACAGCATTTGAGTTGAGTTTTCCTCACTAGTCTCAAAAAAGATCGTCCGACCGTGTTGAAGTTTCTCCTGTAAACCTATTAGGGATTAATCCAGTCTTGCAGGATGGGTCTGACTTGGAAGGTTCGGAGTCTGTCTTGCTTTGGCTCTTACTAGCTGATGGTCAGTACCACAATCTATTCCTGGACAAGTATGCACATCGAAGATGCTTGTCTTCCACCGTTGGAGAGCCAGGATGTAAATAATCTGGTGCCTTGACCTATCAGTGTTAGTTAATGTAAAAGTCCGTCATGGGTGTTTCTTCCATGTATTTTTGATACCTGGAAGCAGGTATTGGTAATAACTAATATGTTAGCAAGGGAAAATTCCAAAAGTCTTTCACTTTGTCTGGATGAACGTAACGTACCAAACATTCCGTACTCAGGCCTAATTCTCGTACTCGTTCCCACTTTTGCATTAAAGTCCTCTACGATTATAAGTATATCCCTTCCATGCTGCAGTCCAACACAGTTCTGTAGTTTTCGTAGAACTCCTCGCTCTTCATTGAAGATCAATCATCGTAGTTCATAGGTGCATAGTTATTAACACATGACGTCTCAATGAATATTAAAAGCAATCCAAGAAGTGGCAGGGCATCGAGAGCTATCGATGATACATCAGTGGTTATCGTCAACATCCTGCTGGGAAAAGATTGCAAATATATGAAACCGCAATCGAAAGCAAATATCTCAATGTTTTTCGGAATTGAAATTTTGAAGAAAAATTAAGTGTATCCTCATCATTTGACCAGCAAGGGGATTGCAGTATAACTGTTGCATCGTTCTGAGACCCAAAGGCTAATGATTTTTGAACATATTTATTGTCAACAGTCGAAGAATTAACTCAAGATTTCCATCCTGAAAATGAAGAAACCGACCGGAGAGCATGCGCAGTTAACGGACAATACACTGGCTTTCAGTCTTAACTGAGGCCATTGTATTGTTAGATGCTTCTCCGAAGAAGTAATGTTTGGTAAATGACGATTATAAAATGTAGCCAAACTCCTTTTCGGACTACGGATTCCTGCAATGCCTCTTAAGGTTAAGTGATCGATACTTTTGATGTATCGAAGTATACAATACAGCTTCATAGATGCAGTCTGAATGCCACTAAGCGACGTACTATCGTTTAATTATTCACTAGATTTAAAACTTCATAATACCGATTTCTAACAATATGCAGTTTCGAAACCGATGGCATTCCTTAAGTCTTCCACGTTTCCTTCTACCATTATTGCTGTAGTCTTCATTGCAGTAATTTTAACTATTATTTATTTATTTTGCAGATTTTTCAAATGTTTTTAAATTGTCTGAACAGTCAACAAGAGGAAGCTCTTGTCATCGGTTCGTGGTTTTTCATGTTGAATTCCGTTAGTAATGGAAGCGGTTATTACTGAAGTTTTCGATGCTTCTAAATTACACCAATAATAATAGTTGTTTCTTTATTTGTAGGCCTAATCTCTAAGGCACGCAAGGTAATTTATTTATACCTAATTACTTCCTTCCTGTAAATTATCTGATCGTTGAGCGGTGTAGTTGTAATTATACTGATTTCTATACGGTATAGACCCTTTGATGGTAACCTTCATTTAATACATTAATCTTTCATTATCTCACTTTTTTTTCCCTTCAAAAATTGCTTTCTTCATATTCTGTTTACTCACTATGACTATCTCCTCCTAGTGCCCCCAGCTGATTCTAAATGTATAATATATTGAAAAGGTACTCGACTTTTTGCGCAATATTTAGACGCTATCGATTGCATGTGTATTATTTCTTGTATTTCGATTCTAACCATACACTATGAAGGAAAGGAATATTAAACCACTACTTTCTATCTGCTCTTCGCATTTGTTTAGCCTGAAGAAATGTGGTTTGCATATTGATACATCGATGGTACAGTGAACCAAACAGTACTTGCAGTAAAATATTGTATGCGCATATAATTAACAAATAATTTTTCATTATTTTACTCATTATATAATATAATAGTAGTGGATATATTAAAATACATGCAGCCCTAAACGTATCATAATTTCCCAAGAATAACACACACACACAAAAAAAAACACTCCATTATTCCATAGCTTGATGACGAATTATGCAATTTTACTAGGTAATTTATTTACTTACTTTTACTCGTATTTACTTAGTTCTCTCTCCCATATGTATAAATAAATAAACTTTCTGGAACAGTGAAGTCTATGTTCATTTATGCGTTTTGAATTAAGCTCTCACCTATGGCAACAAGAACACGATGTAACCACAATAATCCCATGTTCATGTTTTCATAATACAACTAGAGTAGTTCTCATTTGAGAAGTGATCTAATTTCCTATCTCCACGTTCTCTTCAAAATAGTCTATTTTGTCTTCTAAGGCATTTCTAACTACATCAAATCACCTAGAACTTGGTTTTCATCTGGGTGTTTTTTCTGGCTTCAAAATCCGGTTTTCTAACCTTTCCTAGTTTTTATATATAAAAATGGGTGTTTATAGATGTTGCAGCATATTGTTCATGGAGATCTAAATGGAATACTTATCGAAGGAGATTCGTATATAATTTACACGATGGTGTAGAACCTTGACATTGGGAAGAATGTTTAATCCTATAAGTTCTTCAAAAATTAACATTATCTTGAAGTTGAGTCCATTAACAGATTTTGGTAGGCCGTTTTCCTTAATGTTCCTAAATAAAACAATTTTTTTTAACTCCGGTCACTCTTGAAAGTATTTTGTACTTTCAAAAGTGACCTTGAAAGTACAAAGGTTCATTACTTCTGTTATGCATTTATCTACTTGTTTTCACTTTCTTTGTATTATAATTTATAATAAGAAGTTTCTTTAACCACGATTAAAGCTGAGGTTATAAACTAATACACGCGTGTCACCCAGTGGTGTACATACCATTTTAATGAAAAGATACGTGTACTCGCAAATCTTATCAGACAATTGATAAATTTGTCACTCCACACACATCGTCACTATTATAGTAATAAAAGAAACTTTATTACTATAATAGTGACGCTAGAGTTGTATAAAGGCAATGTAAAAAAAAAAAAAAAAAAGTCAAAAGGCATCAGTTGACAGGATACCGCATGGAAATCGCAATCGGATGCCAATGAAGATGGATAAATGGGATGATTGTTAGACGTGACTAAAAATTTTTTTCCATAAGTAGTATGGGGGGGGGGAGTGGAATTGAGTTAGTTAGATCAGACAGGGGATCAGTGGGTCCCCTGCCACTGGTCGCTTGTAATCTTGACTGTTTCGTGAAGATATCCGTTTAACTTAAAAAAAATTGTTAGATGTTAACAGCTCGACAGAGGTGCGCGAATTGTATTGTTCTTGCCATGCGATTTCATGGTATGAGGCTTAGCTTTAGTTGATCTCATACGCATATGACCGGGCCTTTTTATCCTTGAAACTGGCCAGAGAACACGCTCACACTCAGTTAACCAACATAATACTGGTCTCATAGCATTAATTGCTCGTTCATAATTCCAACCTGTACCGATTGAAAAGACTTTCCGATAAGAATCAAAATTCTAAGATTTGCTTTGGGCCAGTGCACTTAATAAAAAGCAAATGTGAGTTCCTGAGTAGTTTTTTTTTTTTTTTTTTTTAAGTGCAATACCAAATCAGCATCTTGCTGAAGGTTGTAACAAACCATGTTTACAAGAACATGCTTTGTTAACGGTTATAAAACAGTAATGGATACTTTATATGGATAATTTCTGATACTAAATTATGCGTTTTGGACTCTTTACTTCTATATTTAAGGTGCTTAAGCCAGTTTTTCAACTTCCATGAATTATACTAAAAACCTACTAACATACAGTGTCATAAAAGTGCAGGTAATGGACAAAAAGATGAAAATCGGTAGTTGCAATCCAGCGTCTACGATGCGCCAAATACATCTGCATTTGATATGCAGATATACTCCCAACATTCCTAGGAACGTGTATATAAAGGCAAACGGAAGTCTGCCGCCGTTTATTGCATGTTAGACTGGAATCCAGGGAGGACCTCATCGACTTTGAAAGGGGCGTGATTGTTGGAGTCAAGCTGGCAGATGCATCTGTGACCAGAATAGCTGAAATTGCACATCTTAGTCGAAGAACAGTCTCTAAGGTTATGTCAGTCGACATAACCATAGAGACCTTAGAGTCGCCATTAGTGCTCTGTACCACGAAAAATTGGCGGGTTACTGCTGAGCAATTGTGTGAAAAATGCAACATCGGTCGTGAGAAACCCATTTCAACAAAAACTGTCTGCAGGGAACTACAGAATTGGATATCACGGTCGGGTTGCTTTAGACAAGCGTTTCATCACTCCTGTCAACTCACTTTGTCGCATTCAGTGGTACAAAGATCACGGGCAGTGGACTCCACAACAGTGGAGTTGTGATATGGTCCGATGAATCGCGTTCACACTTTTTGCTGCAAACTGACGAATACGTTTGTGGCGTCAGCCGAAGGAAGCTTACCAGCCAGAGTGCATGTTTCCAAATGTGAAATGTTTTGGTGGTTTCTAATGGTCTGGAGAGCCTTCTTAGTGTGGTTTGGGTTCACTTGTATTGGAAGGCAAAGTGAATGCTGCACGTGATCCTTCGATCATAAGTGATCATCTTTATTCCATGTTGACACACTTTTCTCCTATGCAGTTAGGTACGTTTCAACAGGATAATGCCCCCCCTCCCCCATTCATCGAGAAATGTGGTCACCTAGGGTTTGCAGCACATGACAATGAGGTGTTCTGTCTGCCATGATCATCATCGCCAGACTTAAATCCTATGGAACATTTATGGACGTTTTTGGAGCGAGCTCTCAGGCAACGTTTCCCATCTCCAAAGAACAAAGGCGAATTGATCCAGTTTCTGTCGGACGAATGGTGTAAAATTCCCCTTGTTGAGTTCCAAGCACCGAGTCTCTCCCTCGAAGAATACAGGCTATACTAGACGCCGTCTAGTACAGGCGCCTGTCTTCCCCCCGTTAGCTATATATTATAGCTTGACTACCAGCATTTGGTGGCATTATTATTCCAGACCTTAGTGGCGGCATTGTGGGAGCCCCATCTTAGACAACACAGTCTAGTATACCACTCCTTAAACCCATTTACTCTCTTCACATTCACCATCAAGCAATGAATGTCATGGTCTAACCACTCTCCATGCAAAAAAAAAAAAAAAAATTTGCACTCTTACTCAGTCTCCTTTCCCAACTTCCATGGATGGCTTCTTGTTCCTTCTACTTCTATGAGATGAAAAATCTCTCCTGTATCAATCTTTCTAAATAGCTTTCAACAGCCTAAATGTCTCAATCATGTTGACTCCATCTTCTGTCTACCAAACTCTGCAGTTCGCATGCCCTCAGTCCATTATAACTAATATGTCGTAATGCATGCCTCTGTACTCTCCAAGGTTAACTTCTCTTCAAATCCTGACTAAATCTATGCAGAATAATCCAGATGTGGACTATCTGCAATGGAATCACCATTCATCTCTACTAGTCAAAGTTGCCTTAAACTAACATACCCATTTGCCCCTGTCCAGCTTATTTAAATCATCCTGAAGGGCCATCACATCGGGATAGTTATTAATAACCCTTTCAAGCTTCACATCATCTGTAAATTCCCCCTACAATCCAGTGACAGTTTCATTCGCATGAAGGTTAAAAATCCAGTTCATTAACCTGATATCTAACCTCGTTAATTGAAACTTAAATAACTTCTGTGGCACCCACGTAATCAAATGCCTTTACAAATTAAAAAAAAAAAAAAAAAAGTATGTGCCTTCCTCACGTCAACCGCTCGTCATTATTATAAATAAGCAATTTACTGAAACAACAATGCCCTTTAAAAATTATATACTGACCTTCATAGATTATTGCCTTCATATTGCCATCATCTACCCAATTTTGTATATGATCTCTCACTAATTTCTCAAATCTTAACAACACCACAGAAGCAATACAGGCTATTCTATAGTTTGACTCCTGCATTCTACCACCATCCTTGTGTAACGGGCACTATCTTGCCCTCTTTCTACTGACTGGATGCTTTCCTGGTAGACTTTCAGTGAACAGCCAGCTCAATGGAGCTGTTCAGTTCCTTAGCGCAATTTCTTAAAACACATGGTGAAATCCCATTCTCTCTGCCTTCCAAAGTACTTAGTATTTGAAACACGTTCTCCTCTTGCATTTTTTGTTCTCCCCAGGAACAAAAGATGTGCATTGTTGCTTTTCCATCTAATGGGGTCATTCGTGCACAATCATTTTCCCACATAATGAATTCCTTGAGATTTTCCTTTGAGTGTCGTGCCAATTTCTCATATTCCGTTTTGGTCTTCCTGGCCTGAGTCTTTTATTGTTCATGCATCTGCTCTTGAACCCTCTCCTTGTAACTCTTCCATAACTTTTTTTTCATCTGCGTGTGATATCATTTATCAGCCCACTTTGAACCAAATCACGTTCTCGTTTTCACTCGAGGTACTGTTTACAGCTTGTAAACAGACTCAGTCAGTGGCGCACCCAGAGGGGGGGAAAGGGGTCCGGGCACCCCCAAAGAAAAGGAGAAAACACTAGAAAAATTTCCAAAAATCTTTTCCTAATTAAATTTCATTTTTTTTTTATGTTGTGTGCTACTTATGAATTAGCGATCACTGCAGATGCTCAGTTATAGGTCGTATGCGGTGTGTATTCGCAAAACGTCTACTCAACTCGCCCCCCCCAAGGTTAAATCCTGAGCGCTCGGCCCCCTCCAAGATTAAATCCTGAGTGCGCCACTGGACTCAGTGTATGGTATACAACTTGTCATTGCTGCTCATTAATATTTCTTCACTAGTTCCCATGCATATTATGAAGAAATCACATAGCATTGCTTTTCCCAACCATGCACATTCCTGCAAACGGTTTGCTTCCTACCGGAAGCTTTATCAAAAGTTTGCGTATCCGGTGCATTTTTTCTCCCGTATATGTCAGAGTACACAACACATCTTTAAAAAATGTACAAATTAGCATTTAATAACAGGTTAGCTCTAACTAGCTCGAACCAGCTTTAATGCATTCCTGCTCCACTTTCTCCTCACCTCACCCATCCAGGGTGAACGACTGTTCGTGACTGCCTTTTTAAATACATTTCGATAGCCTTGAACAGATTTCTTTCTTTCTTTCTTTTTTTTTTAATATTATAATGAAAAGCTTCCACTGCATTTAGATAAGCCTATATAAATTGTTATTCGTGGTGGATGCTGAACAACAAAAACAGAAGCAAAAAATATCAATTTAGGTCATGGTACATCGTCACGTCAAATCCAGTAAGTTGTGATTTTCTGTTCAGCCGCAATGACTCCTAACTACTTTTTATTGTTCATATTGTTAGCTGTATTTGTCGAGTTAAAAGAATTCGTCACTATTTACGAGAGCTGTGTTCGGTATCCTAATTACTGCAGTACTTGGTTCATTTAAAGGACAAATGTTAGGTCGAATTTCATTATTAATGAGAATAGCTTATTAGGGATTAATGAAATACTGAACACACGAAATTATACGCGTTTCACTGAATTCAGTGCTGGCCAGTGGAATCAACGTTATGCATTCGAACACTGCATTACATGCAAAGTGTATGCCGTCTGTTTATCGTGAAATTGAGTTAACTTTAATGTAACTTATATGGAAGTCAGTTTTTACTTTCTCAAAGCAGACAAACGGGCCACACACAGTTAAGATATAATATGCTAGTCTCAATTCTTAGTATTCCCCCCCTTTTTTTTTTATCCACTAAAAATCAATAACTCGTGAAACGAAGATATATTGGTCTTGCAATGTGTTCGCTAGTTTGAGAGGAGGGATAGAAAGGAAAGGTCTAGAAAATGTCAAAAAAAAAAAAAAAAGTGATTTTCTACCATCTTTTTCTTCTAACTTCTATGGCTGGATGGACATCAATCCCTTGGATTTTTATCCCGTAATCGTTATTGTTTAATTGTTTAAAGAAAAAGTTTTGAGCACTTGGCTTGCCCTAATTAGGGCTGTGTAGAAATATTTCAATCTGTGATCAGGACCGCCTTTGGGCGTTTATGTTTCCATCTGTCTTTTTCATCGTAATCTGATGACTCACGAATTGAGTAGGTTGGGATGGAGTGATGCCTGAGCAAAGTAATTGGTTGCTATCTGGAGGAGAAACGTAGGTTAGTGGAAGATAGTGTTCCTTACAAACCATGGGGCTTTCGGAGGCATTTGGTTTGGATTATTTGTAATCTTTTGATGTTAGGGGAGGTGTGGCTCCACGCTGGTGAACCGTTAGTTAGTATGGATCTGATGATTGCTTTGCATATTCTTAGTTTGTTTTCTGTACTGACTTTGCTTCTATGGTTGAGTAGAGGGCAGAGTTGAGCTATTGCTGAGTTAGCTTTGTTGCAGGCATGAGAGATGTGGGAGTTGAAGTTGAGTCGGTTATCTAGTTTGATTCCCAGGTATTTTACTTCTTTTTGCCATGGGATATCAGTATTTAACATCGTGACTGCTTCGTGATGGTTTGCTTTCTTCCTTGTAAATAGTATGGCCGTGCTTTTGTCTGCATTGACGTCAGTTCTCCATTTCCGAAACCATTTTTCAAGATTCGTTGCTGCGTTTTGTAATCGTTGTATGACTAGGTATGGCCTGAGCGATCTGGTCAGTATCGCCATGTCATCTGCATAGAAAGCCATGGTGGTTGATGCTGTGCTTGGGACGTTTGAGATAAAAATGTTGAAGAGCAGCGGCGATAATGTGGAGCTTTGCGGGACACCTGCTGTGATACTTCTGGTAGTGGATCTGAGGCCACAGAGTTTTACTTGAAATTTTCGTTCTTTCAGGTAAGAGTATGATTTGGATGAGGTTTAGTGAGTATTTTGCAGTTATTAGTGTTTGTGGATGAGGCCTTTGGGCCACACTTTATCGAAGGCTTTCCCCACATCCAGGAAGATTGCACCTGTATGTTGTTTCCAATTAAATCCGATAGTTATGTATTCTATAAGTCTGTGGATTTGTTGAGTTTGTGCAGTGACCAGTTCGAAAACCAAATTGTTCTTTTGGGATTAGGTCTAGATTGTCCGTTTCATTTTGTAGTCGTTTTAGTATTACTTTTTCAGCGATTTAACCAAGGCCTGACAAGAGGCTGATAGGTCTGTAATTCTGGGGGAACTGAGGTGCTTTCCCCAGTTTGTGGATGAGGATTATATCTGCCTGCTTCCAGCGAGTGGGGAAGTAGTTGAGTCTTAGTATTGCACTGATGATAGCCACTAGATGCATTATTGTTTTGTGAGGGAGTGCTTTTATAATTTTGTTTGAAATCTGATCAGGGCCTGGTGCTTTTTTGTTGAGGTTCTTGATAATTTGGTTTATTTCCTTTGGCATAGTATAGCTTATGTTGTCATGGTTGGTGGTATGAAGTGCATAGTGTACTTGCCTGTGGATTTTTTCAATAAAGCGCAAGTCTTCATGAGTGTAGTTTGGTTGAAATTGCAGCTCCAGGGTGTCTGCAAAGGCTTCTGCTTTTTCATCGTCTCGGTAGACTATGCCTCTTTCTCCATGGATTGGTTGTATGTTGGGATGATCGCTGGGAAGGGCGTTAGTCATTTTCCATAATGAGTTATCTTATTGTTTAAGGAGCCTAGTTCCCTCTCCCATAGTTGATTCTTATGGTCTTTGATCGCATGTCGGACTAGGTTTGTTGCCCTGTTTAGCTCTTGTTTATCCTGGGGTGATAGTGTTGCATGGTTTTGTTGCGGATAAGCTTTAGAATCTCTTCTGGGAGCAGGTTAGTTTGAGTTGGAACGGTAAAGGCTGTTATAAGGCCAGTTTGGATTGTGCTTTCCAGTTTATTGATCGCTGTGTCGACTTCTTTGGGTGAGGAGATGGTCAAGACAGGGCCTGTGATGTTGGAGAGAGTTGCATTAAGATTTGTGTAGGATTGTCCGGGGACTAGGTTTGTTGCCCTGTTTAGCTCTTGTTTATCCTGGGGTGATAGTGTTGCATGGTATCGACGTCTGATCCTGTTTTTGTTGCGGATAAGCTTTAGAATCTCTTCTGGGAGCAGGTTAGTTTGAGTTGGAACGGTAAAGGCTGTTGTAAGGCCAGTTTGGATTGTGCTTTCCAGTTTATTGATCGCTGTGTCGACTTCTTTGGGTGAGGAGATGGTCAAGACAGGGCCTGTGATGTTGGAGAGAGTTGCATTAAGATTTGTGTAGGATTGTCCGGGGATGGTTTCTGCTTCCCCGCCAAGGTTAAGCAGAACTGGATTATGGTCGGAGCTAAGATCATTAATAACCTGTAACTGGTGTGGGGTGTTCTTGAAGATGGCTATATCCAGCATGTCAGGCTTGCCCAGTGGTCCGTAGTGTGTTGGTTCAACAGGACCTGCTATGGCGATGTTTCTTGTCATAGCGAATTTGTGTAGGCTCTTCCCATTATTATTGGTGTTTCTACTGTTCCACGCGGGATGTTTTGCGTTTAGGTCTCCTGCTACTATTGTTGCTTCGTTTGTGTCAAGGAGCTGGGAGAGGTCTGAGGCTAGGAGTCGTTTGCCTGGAGGGTTGTAGACTGAGTATAGTTTTAGACTACCTGTGTTGTTGGTATGTATTTCAATTCCAGTTTTTTCCAGGTTTGTAGTTGTTGTTTTCTTGATCTCATTGTATCTATGCTTTTTTTAACAAATATAGCCGTTCTGCCCCCTTTGGCATTGAGCCTGTCTGTCCTAAGTAGTGTGTAGTACCTTGTTTTGGGGTTGTCGCAAGACCGAAGGTGCGTCTCGTTGACTAAAAGGATGTCTATCTTATCTTTCAGCAAATTCTTTTAGTTCTATGAGGTTGTTGTTTAGTCCGTTAGCATTCCATATGCAATCTGTATTGAGTTAACTATGGTAATAACAGTGTTATCCATTAATCATGGAGAAGATGATTTGTGTGTTTTTGTGGAATTTGTTGGTGTCAGCCTGATTGGGATTTGTTTTACTAAAGACCGTTAACATCTCTCCTAGAGTGGCAGCTAGGATTGCTGTGGGGTTTTGGTTGCAAGATGCCGGTTTGTTACTTGTAGAGACCGCAAATGCGTATGATTTTTCAGGAGTAACAGCCCGCGTTCTAATTTCTGGTGTAGTTCGCTTCTGAGTGGGCGGGGATAGTGCCTCTCTAGCCTTCTGCAGGTTAGATGGGTGGAGAACATCCCTTGTAGTTTGCTAGATGTGGGCCGCCACAGTTTGCACACTTAGCGGGCGTGGTTCGCGGTTTGACACAAGTGTGCGAGGGATGGTTGTCACCGCACTTGTAATCCGCTTTACATAGTTTTTGTGCATGCCCATATTTTTGGGAGCGATGGCATTGACCAGCTGAAGCCTCTTCTGAGAAGTTCGGTCTTGATGACTAAGCTGCAGACTATTTTAAGTTTGTAAATTTCTCTATGGTCTTTACTGATCTCGACTAAGACCAAAGGCATGGGGAGCTTGTCTGTTCGGTACATGCGCGATATCTTAATTGACTCTAGGCCTTGTGATCTGAGGTCAGTAGCTATTTTTTCAGCTGGTATGGTTTCAGCCAGACCTCTGATGACCACTTTTAGATTTTTTTTCACTCTTAAGCTGAAACGTGTGATATGGGACTTTCAGTTCATCCATAAGTCTGGTGAGCTGGCGGTAGTCCGAAGTTCCTTCAGGTAGAATCCGGATGCCTTCATCTGTACTCTTGGCTGATGTAAATTTAATGTTTGTGTTCTTCATCGTCTCTGTAATTAAAGACTATTTTTCTTTTGTTCTTAAAATTACTGGTGGAATCCTCTCTTTGGATTGTGCCCTGGCGTCAGTCTCTATTCTTTCATCAGGTTGTCCCGTTAAGTCCATTGGAGCTGTTCTTTCCAAGGGTTGAGGTATGATTTCAGGTTCTGCAGCTGGCGACTCCTTGCGCTTCTTTCTGCTGACAACCTGATAGTCTGTACAGTTATCTGAGTCCACTAGGGGCTGGTCGCTAACTGGCGACATAATCTCTCTGGAGTTATCTTGAAGTTCTGGGGAGAGGGTCAGGGGATTGATAGTCCTCTGTTTCAACCTCTTCTATTTGGTGGATTGCTACCTTTCCTGGTCATTTCCTTTGCAGCAGGCCTCCTACATGTTTGAAGATTGCCAATAGCTTCTTGAAGTCGAGCTCGTCATATGGAGAGTCCATAATTTGGCCTAAGAGAAAATTACGGTTACTTGGGTTTCCTGAGTAGTTTGCGAGTAATTCTGTAGACTTTGAGAGTCCACTAGCTAATCCCGCAGACAGCTTAGAGTAAGTGTCTACCAGCAAATGTGACTATCCTAAAAAAGGAAAAAGGAGTTTCGGGAACTTACTTGGACACAGTGCAGAGACCTACCTCCCTAAAATACCATTCATCCACCACTGGTTGATCCTGAAATAGAACTGAATCCTTATTCGACTTCATTCTATCTTTGGGATCAACACTAAAATGAAAACGCTGCAATTCATAAAGCAGAGAAAAAGGGAAGCGACTAAGTTTTTTCTACTGTCGCATTTGAGATTTTCCTAAAAGTCTTGCTGACAAATGGACTATTTTCAGGGGAATGTTTGAAAATGAAATTACGAAACTAAGTACTGTATATGCAGATTCCTTTCCCCGCCATCCTGCCCAGAAAGAATCTGCTCGGGGGTCTAAATATTACCCATTAGCAATTAGGCAGTTGTTTTTATGGTAATCCCAGACAAGAGGTTGTTCAGCATATAGTATATTACTATCAATAATGGGGAGAAAGTTGACAAGAATGACGCTAACATTGGATTTTGAACACATGCAGATATATACTGTTGTGAGAATAGAAAAGAGAACATTTGCCAAAGACGAGTAGTAGAAGGGAATAAGTGTCGAGTTCAGCTGTGGAGTGTTTTAATCAGTTTTGATTCAAATCGGGTTTTAAGGAGAATGGGTGAATTACTCGCCACTTCTGTCGTCACGAGTTGATCTTGAAAATATTTGTAAAAAATGCAGGCAATATAAGCCGGACGTCTGTGGGAAAGAGTTTAATGAATTGGTGGGAGATAAGCTATTAATCATCCTAATTGGGGCACACTTTCTACAAGCGTACGATAGCGATCAATGAGAATTTTGTACCATTTTTCCAGCGGGCATGTAATGCGGTCCTGGACAGTTGTGGCGCAGACGTCCCTTGACCTCGCCCAACGCTTCAGTTCATCCCACAGATGTTCAGTAGTGTTGAGACCAGGTCTCTGTGGAAGCCAGTCAAGTGTGGTGACGCTCGTGTCCACAAACCACATAGTTACAGCAGCCTTATGACACGGTGCATTGTCTTGTTGAAAAAGACGCTGGTCATTTCCGTAGAAACGCCACAAAGTAGGAAGCATTGCATTGGCCAGAATGTTCAGATTCCTCTCAGAGTACAGAGTTTCATGGCAACACAAAACAGGTCTAAGGTCAAACCAGGAAAATCAGGACCATACCATCGCACCACTACCTCCGAATTTGATAGTTGAGGTTACGCATTCGGGTAAGAGACTTTCACTAGGCATCTGCCACACCCACACCGGTCCATCTGGTCGGTAAAGGGTGTAATTAACGTACAGCATTTAAATTACTGGAATTCGCTTTATAACTGAATTGCCGATAGATTTGTATAGTTCAACAGCGTTCTAATATGGTCAACTACTTTCTGTGGAATAGAAAATATAAAGGGATTTAGAATGACAGTGAATGAGTAATAGATTAAGTAATGGGTTAAGTGCGTGTGTGTGGATTGAGAAGTGCAGAAAATCATTCAGAAATCAGTGTACCAAATGTTCGAGAGAAACATGGACAAAAACTGGAGCGAGTGAAATAAGAGAAAAAAAAAAATTTTCTTGTATGGAGATTTCATACTTAGGGGGAGAAAGATTGTAGTTATTAAAGCATGTTATCCAGGAAATTGGGATAACAAAACATTTCCTTTGAGAAAAGATTTGACAAGAAATGTGAAAATGGAAAGATATGAGTGTCCTACTAAGGTTTGGCAGTGGCGAATTAAAGAGAAGAATGATTTGAGGAAATGTTATAATATCGAGATTGTGCTAGAATTTTGCAGAGAAGGTGAATATTCATTTCATGAACGTTTGATAAATGGAAGGAATTTGAGTGATGGTTTGGGAGCTTGACATTTACATCATTGATTAATAAAGATAGAGTAAATGGGCACAAACAGGGAAATAGGAGCCCCTGGGTGGGCAGGTGGTTGGCAGGTTAATTACAGTATGGCGCAAGCAAAATAAAACCGTAATAACCACAACGTATGTTATGGAGTAAAGGGTTTATTGCATGATATGCACATTTACAACTATCGATGGAATCTTGGTTGAATAAAACATTACCGATGGTAGATTGTGTTCTAAATGGGCAGCTTGGCTTTCAAGACGGGTTTCATAGCGCATGCGAACATTCCTTATCATCTTTGAGAATAAGGGTTGAAACATCTGCTGGATATATCGTGTAATTTTATTCCTTAGTTCATTCCTTCAATATACCCCAAACGAAGACATGAAGTGATGTGAGATCAGGAGAATGTGAAGGGTACGAAAATTCTATGAACCTCCAACTAAGCCTCCCTGGGAAGTGTTCTGATAAATAAGCTCTAGAACCATGTGATGTAACTGGTTACTCCGTCCTTTTCGAATACCTGTGTACGAAATGGATGCTTTCTGCACGACACATCCTATGCAAATCCTGAGTGAAAGGAACCAACACATTGTCGATGTAGTGTTCGCTATTCAAGGTCACGGATACACCACCACCTTAAATGAAATAGGTCCAATTATGCCATTGCGGGAAACCCGCACATCATGCGGTGACCTTCTTGCTGTGAAGAAGTTTTTCTTGGACAAATTCAGGTCTCAAGAAACCTGTAGGTTCGTATCTTTACATGGTCGCTTAGATAGAAATGTGCTTCGTCCGAGAACCAGACATTGGCCAGCATGCATGCACGGTATTCCTGCCGTGCAGCGCAATTCGTTGCTTGTAAACACTGACCTCCACTTGAATGATGTACCAAAGGGACACCAAGCTTCCTGCTTCCTAAGGATTCTCTGTAGAAACTGCCTTGGTATCCCAAGTTTTACCGCTGTTTGGCGTTCCAGAGACTAATGCTTGCTCCAACACACGCCTGCGATTCTCATTTGTGTTAACAGTTCGTGGTCTCCCCGAATGGCTTTTATATTGCGGCAGAACACTACCTGTACGTCGTAAACTCTCGATTAAGGCAATGCTGAAACTAATGCTTGGGGCATTCTTACGGAAACGACGAACAAACTGCTCACATACATGTTGTAGGCTTGAACCATTTGCTCTACCAACTCCGTATGAACAAAAATAATGCTCAACAATAAATGCCTTTTTTTCCCGACATCAACACCATGGCTACAGCTAAATGTAATGGCGTAGACTCTACACGTGCATGCAGTCGAACGGAATGTCTTAGTGTGTGTATTGAAGGGGTCGTCGAAGCTAAGTTGTTTGCTCCATACGTACGAATCGGTGAACTCTGTGCATGCGGGATGATATGTCAGATAGGAGTGGAATTTTGCTGCGTTAATGGCATTATTTGGCATAGGGATAAACTAATTAACACACATGGAGGTTGTGGGATGAAGGGTGTATAGCAGTTTATATATACTAATGCCAGAAGCATTCGGATTCGGAATAAGGGCAAGCAGTTTTTGGTGTTAAGTACAATTTAAGTGATGTAGATATCCTGCGGGCCAAAAGTATGGACTTGGTATGATTGTCTTAAGAATAGAATGTAAGGCTGTATGAGGGCCACTCCTATAACAATGATGTAAGGGGGAATATTCAGTTGTTTGCTGCTGATCATGAAACTGTGGATTGCAATAGTTGAGTAGATATCCTGGGTGATGATTTAAATGAATTGGCGTTGTGGGCAAAGGATAAATTAAATTGGCAATGTTGCAAAATGTTCGGAATTTGATGTAAGAAAAAGGATGATATAAAAGGTAAGGGATGTGCACTTATCTGCAAATTTTATCATATTGGTGGTACTAGATAGCAGGAAATTGATTCTATTGAAGTTGACAAAATAGTTCAAAGGATTATTGGATGTTGAAAAACACGTAGAAGTAAACATAATAAAGTTATTATCCCACTGTATAAGGCTATATAATTCGGCTGTATTGTATTGATGTGCACAGATTTGATCACCTAGGTTTCTTGGAGATCAGGAGGTGGTAGATAGGATTCAGAGACGAGTGGCTAAGCTCGTGATGACAGGTCTGTGGAATGCTTCCAATGAGGAGAGATTTGAAGGTGTTTGTTACGAAGTTCAGTTGATAGGCGGAAAAGAAGGGACACGATAGAAACTTTTCAGATATTAAAGGGATTTTATAAAGAAAAAATTTTTTTTCAATATATGACAGTGATCTAGCGGTATCTGTGTAAACGTGTGATTATTCTCTACTTACCCTTACTAGATTTTTTGCGGGGAAAGTGGTAAACGAGTGAAATAGATTTGCCAGAATTAGTTGTGAGTGCCCTGACTATGAATGAGTTTAAGTAGAGGTATATTACATTTTGTGTGTATCCATGATGAGTATCCAGACTCAGGGCAATAGCGTATAATAATAGTATGTTCAAAAAGAACAGAATGGCAGGAGGTGGTCATTGTGTTGCTAATGACAACAGAAGAATTGAAGCCAATAAGAAGTACGAAGTTCCTTGTACATCAGGAAGATCGGAAGGCAGAAGACAGTTCATTTAAGGTTAACTCTTATGAGATACAGACCAACCAACAATATATAGTTGGTTGCTCTCTATGCCAGGGAGCTATAAGGGAGAATGTAGATAACATGCATTGGCAAATTAGCACGATGCGTGCAGATCGAATAAGTAGATTGGGAGAAGGAATAGTCACAGGATAGGAATGAAATAATTTACAAATTGCTAAGAGATAATTACTTGGGATAGCATGTTATAGAGGGGACATGAGGTTTGACAGTGGATCGGGTCATAGCATCAGAGAATTTAAGCAAACATATAGTCTTGATCTTGGAGATTGCCAGACATGCAGAATTTTCTATTAAGAAGGGGGTATGTGGAATTAAAAAGATGGCGATTATGGCAACCTGAAGAATCTGCTTTCAACAGTGCCATGGCACAAGAATTTGGATGATGGTTCTGCATTGGGGGGGGGGGTAGTCAAGGAGTATTTGAAGAAAATAGTATCAGACTGTATACCCATAGTCAGGAGAATATATAGGTAGGAAATTGATAATTGCATCATTAATCAAGAATTGCAGATTAAAAAGTGAAGGGAGTAAAGGTGAACAGCATGTCCGTGAGCAGTACAAAGCACATCCAACGAGGGTGACCTGTATGGTAAGGAAGGTCAAAGCTAATTTTGAGAGGAAACTATCTGATGAGGCCTAAAGTGTTCTTGTGCTGATGTCAAGTAAAAGGAAGAAATACTGTCATCTCACTACTATCACCACTTTAAAAAAGGACACCTTTTTTAAAGGGGTGATAGTAGTGAAGTAACAGAAGTAAACCAAGAGGTTGAATTACTGAATGATCATTTTGCCAGGGTGTACCATTTATGTGGTGATGTTGCAATGCCAAATGTGGCACACTGGTGGGAGAATAAAGGCTGAAGAAACGGAGGTGCTTTGGATATTGCAGAACAATAATACAAACGTGGATATTGGAGTTAGATGGCATAGCAGCCCATGTCTTATGAGACTGTGCAAGAGAATTAGAACCTTGCCTCTGACCAAGATGTTTAATTTATGCTTTAGTTATGGGAGTTTCCAATGGGGTGCAAAGAGGGTAAAACAGCCCCACTTCATAAAGGAGACTACAAGATAAGTGACAAATTATAGGCCAAACAGTATCTCAGGAGTGGTGGTTAAAGTATTGGAAAAGTTGGGTAAAAGTCAGAATTGAAGACTGTGTGGACAGGATTATGATATAGTTTTGTGAAGGGTAAGTCTTATCTTTAGTAATTTGATTACTTTTTATGATAAAGTGACAGTGGAGTTGGATAAAGGAAACACTTACTCAGTGATACTGATGGACTTGGCAAAAGTACTTGACAGGATTTTACACAGAACTATTGTATAAATTGGAACAACTGGGAATGGATATGAAGCTGGTTATTTGGACTGGAGGAATTGAATGCATGAAAACGCAGGTGACTGGTGGTGTACCTCTGGACTTGGTCCTCTGTTTAATTTATACAGTAGTAATATAGAAAATGATTTGATGGTTGCTGATGATTAAAAAAAAAAAAAAAACTGGGTCAATGAAAATGATAAAGAGATTGTGCAGAATGATTTAAACTGGCTGGTAGTATGGGCGAAAGTAAATAACTGCTAGTTTAAAAGGGCCAAGCATAAGGTGATGCACTATTAGAGCAAGAGATCACATGCTGTGTACTATATTGATCTGCAAGAAGTTGAAGCCAGGGACTCGGGGTGTGATTGCAGTATTGTCAACAAAGAGTTGTATTTTACAGGGCATAATGCAAAGGTAGCTAAAATAACACATCAAATTACATGGTTGTTGAAGAACACACTGACAAGTAGAGATAGGGATGTTATTGCTCATCCTTTATAAGGCATTACACATCTGGATTACTGCACATAGACCTGGTCACCTGCATTCTACTGATGAAGTTGTGGAGAGCATTCAGTGACAGGTTGTGGCAGGTCTATGGAATGTTCCATGCGAGAGTGAATTTGAAGGGCCGTGGACTTCAGAAACTTGCTGATAGGTATAAAAGAGAAGATATGATAGAAGCATGTAAGTGTATTAAAGGGGTTAGGATTGACACTGAAATACCGACCACTGGTATTTCAGTACATGGCAGGAACGGAGAGAACAAGGGGGCTGCTCTCATTACTTCCGTTCCTGTTATGAGAATTGTGGTTAACAAGGTGTTATGACTAATTTTTTGCTTGGAGGGTAGCGAATCAGTGGAATGGGTTGCAAAGGTGGTCGCGAGTGCTTTGTCAGTGAATTAATTTGAGGGGCATTGGATTGAATTAAAGGGTCTCCCCTCTGACTCTATGGAAGTATTTATGTAATAAATGAATTTTAATCGAACCCTGAAGTGCGTGTCTCTTTTAACCACGTGATATTCGTTACTTATCTGTGGTTATAAACAGGAGAACACCTAAAATGATGGTACCCAATTTCTAATCATTTATTTGGGATAAAGGGAATGAAAGGCGTTAGATGATTTTTTTTTATTTTTTATATTTCTTTATTGAAAATTCGGACATTCATTGCCAACAGTAACATAATAAAAATTCTGTACTTTTCCTTATCACATAATGAGAACTTGATTTCGAAAAAACAAACAAATTTCTCGTTTCAGATTCCTTATGATTAGTTCATTTTCATTTTCTGTTACTAATGCTTTCATCATAAGCGACATATTTTTCAGTTTTGACCGAAATTATTTTATTCTTTAAGTGATACTTTCTTTGAAGTTAGTTTGGTTTGATATTGTTCTTATTGATGTACAGTATTTGAATTGCTTTTTTGCTGTTGACGTTTTCGTTGTAGTAGTTTTCTCAACTTATGGCACTTCCCAGGTTACAAGGCCTTGTACACACGGGAATGCGATCAATACTTCTGGTATGGATCTTACGTTAGAATCTTGCCTGTATGTCTACTTACTGTACAGCTCTTGAAGAGACGCTTAAAGTGACCTTGACCTGATGGTTTTGCTTTTGTAACACTTGGCATTACATAACAATAAATCTTGTTTACATCTATCAGTGGCGAAATTGTACATTTTGAGTTTGATAAAATATGAAGGTAAAAGGGGAGAGGGGGAGAATATAGTTTATTTACAAATCCAGCACGAAGGTAAGCTTTGCTTATTAAGCACAAATTATTGCGTATTTGGAAACTTCTCTTTTAATTTAGATACAAAAACTATTTTGTGAAATCGAGACCGCAAAACTCATTGAATATCGTCGATATGAAATGTACATTTTCATTAGATATATGAAGAGCCAAGGCTCATAATGTAGAACAGTAATACAGCTCCTAGGAGCTAAGTTCACATTATGGGTAAATATCAAGAATAGTGATCGGAGCTTGCTCCACCTTTGACATGAGTTGCCTCAGCTTGTACTACCTTAAGGGTCAGTTGCTGCAGTATCCTGGTATTTCCTTACGCTTGGAACTCTCCGAACTTTATATAGTTTCTACTATATTAGAGAAGTTAGTTAGGAATAAAGGTATTAGAGAAGTTAGTTAGGAATAAAGTTCAGAATTGGGTTGACAACAGAAAAATACTCTTTGGTGGCCAGCATGGATTTACTAAAGGAAAATCATGCTTTAGCAACCTGCTTACTTTTTATAATAAAGTGACAAATGCGTTGGATAAGGGTATTGCATATACAGTGGTATATTTAGATTTTGCAAAGGCGTTCGATAAATTGCCACATGACAAGCTGGTAATTAAATTGGAACGGATGGGGCTGAACAGTAGATTGGTTCACTGGATTGGAGATTGGTTGTCTGATAGGTATCAGCGAGTTGTCTATGGAGGAACGATATCCCAGAAGAGGAAAGTTACTAGTGGTGTACCTCAAGGGTCTGTTTTGGGTCCATTGCTGTTTAATTTGTATGTAAATGATATCTGGAGAGGTGTGAATGGTGATGTGCAGTTGTTTGCAGATGATGCAAAGTTGGGCAGAGCTATCAGGAGTAGTGTGGATGCTGTAGCTTTGCAAGAGGACTTGAATACACTGTCTGAATGGGTAAATAAGTGGGGATGTCAATTCAATGTCTCAAAGTGTAAGGTTTTGAAATTTGGGAAGCAGAGATGGGATGTAAAGTACACAATCGGTGCGAATATCTTGGAAGAGGTAGAGGAAATGAGAGATCTGGGAGTGATTGTAGACAAGGACCTAAAATTTCGGGGACATGTTACTAAAATAGTGAAGACAACACAGCGGATAATGGGAATGATGCGGAGGACATTGACTTGTAGAAGTAAGGATGTTATGGTTCCTTTGTATAAGGCTTTGATCAGGCCACATATGGATTACTGTGCACAGATCTGGTCACCTGGTTTTCAAAAAGATGAAATTGCATTGGAAAAAGTTCAGAGGCGATTGACTAAGGTGGTTTCTAGTCTCTGGAATGTAGAGTATGAAGACAGATTGACAAAATGCAATTTGCAGAAATTGGTGGATAGAAGGAGGAGAGGGGATATGATTGAGACATATAAGCTGTTGAGTGGTTATTACCAGATTAACGTCGGGGAGGTTTTGCACAGAATGGGTGAGGATAGCAGGAGAACAAGAGGTCATTCCTGGAAGCTGTATAAGGAGGGTGTGAGCAAGGGAGTGAGGAGAGTGGTGAGTGATTGGAATGCTTTGCCCGAGAGTGTGGTGTGTGCAGAGACAGTGAATATATTTAAGGCACAGTATGATAAACTGTGTGTATAACAGTGGACCTCCCACGATGAGTCTTTGACTCCATGGAGGTTTTTATAATAATAATAATAATAATAATAATATTCGGCATGAAACTCTGAGTTTCTTATTCGGCTAAGAAACGATATGGGATGTAATATCCCTTAACATAAACAAGTACATTTTCATGTAACATAATGTTCGCAGTTTGTTTTTAACTGTACTATGTTACATGGATATGATAATGAAAATAATGTTTTTTTTTGTTGCTGCCACCCACGAAATTTATTGGCAAACTTATAGTACATTTCGTACCTAGGACAGGCTAGGGATATATTTTTATTTCTCTTTTTATCAATTATATATTGTATCTTTAATTTTTTTTAAATAGTCCGATAACCCTGCTCTAGAGACTAAACATGTAACTTTTTCAAGTTACATGTTTAGTCCTTTAGGACTATTAGAGGCCTTACTTTAGGCCTCTATAGTAATAAGCGGGGCAATGGCATCCATCTTCCACTTAAAGACACTCAAACATCTATGCCCACAACAGGATTCGAATCTGCAGCCTGTTGATTGGAGAGTGGATATGCTAACCAGGATTCGAATCTGCAGCCTGTTGATTGGAGAGTGGATATGCTAACCACTCGGTCAACCAGGCCAGTTTAATTACCATACGATATGATCTATATGTCCAACAATAGATGGACAAACAGTCTATTTACTGCTTTGTGATGCATTGGTCTGGTCTGTAATACTTGTAATATAAGAAAGAATGAATGTAAATAACTCGTTAATACGAGTGACATAGGCAAAAGAGATTGTTCAACTAATGAGAGCCTATTTTGCTGAAACTGAACCTGGTGTATGCAATGGAGCTTAATGCTACCTTTACATAGGCATAAAAAAACTCAGGTGTATGAAGAGGTACTAGAGCTGTTGCATAAACTCGATACAAATTCAGCAATGGGGACTGATGCTGTGTGTAATTTGAGTCTCAGCACAGGAATGGAAAGATTGATATGTCTAACTATGGGCCTATCAGTGTGTGCGTGGGCACACAGCTCATGTCACGACTTGAATACATTCACATTCTCTGTAGGACACCACACTTGCAGGCAATGCATTCCCATCAATCACCAATTTCCATGCAAAAAAAAGCTTCTCACTCATTTGTTCTTACCCTATTTATACTGTGTCCAGGGAGGAGAACAATCTGTTGTTCTCCTCCCATCTCCCACCATTCTATGAAAAACCATTTCATTGTTAATCTGATAAGAACTCATTACCAATTTGTACCTCTCTATCATACAACCTCCCCCCTCCCCTACTACTAACTAAGCTCTGCAATTTGCATTCCTTCAATCTATCCTCATATTCAACATTACAGAGACCTGTAATGTTGAGTATGAGGATAGATTGAGATCTGAAACTACCCTATTCAGTAGTCTCTGAATCCTCTCCAACATCTCTTAATCCTTTTGAAAACCATGCAACCAAATCTCACAATGGAATGTTTATATCCTTAGTCCTACATGGCAGTCTTCTGTGCATTAGTGCCATAATCTGCTGTGCTGCCCTCCATAATTTTAGCCAAATATCTTGGAAATTTCAGGTTTCTGTCTACCATCACTCCCAGATGTTTCATCTCCTCCACTTCTAGGATTTTCCAACCAGTCTTATACTCTGTACCCCATCTTTGCTTCCCAAATTTTAAAACCTTACACTTCTACACTGAAGTGTTAATTCAGTCTATTAGTCCTTTTTCCAAGGCTATAACATCCATTTTTTACTTTTCATGGTGGCTCTCCCCAGCTTTACATCATCTGCAAACAACTATTATGTTATTTAAGTTAAGGGATATTGCATCCCATATTGTTTCTTAGCCGAATAAGAAACTCAGAGTTTTATGCGGAATATAGAAACTATATACAGTACGGCGATTCCAAGCATAAGCAAATACCTGGATAGCAGCACCTGACCCATTTGGGAGTGCAAACTGAGACAACTCATAGAAAGGGTGGAGCAAGCTTGGATCACTATTCTTGGTATTTACCCATAATGTGAACTTAGCTCCTAGGAGCTGTATTACTGTTCTACATTATGAGAGAAGGTCACTACCCAGACCGGTTTCGACCTTTTTTGAGGTCTCATCAGTGAGTAGGTAGACCAAGTTAATACCAAGTTTGTAGCGAACAGAACTTGCATCCCTTCTATGAGAAAGGATAGAAGGGATGCAAGTTCTGTTCGCTACAAACTTGGTATTAACTTGGTCTACCTACTCACTGATGAGACCTCAAAAAAGGTCGAAACCGGTCTGGGTAGTGACCTTCTCTCATAATGTAGAACAGTAATACAGCTCCTAGGAGCTAAGTTCACATTATGGGTAAATACCAAGAATAGTGATCCAAGCTTGCTCCACCCTTTCTATGAGTTGTCTCAGTTTGCACTCCCAAATGGGTCAGGTGCTGCTATCCAGGTATTTGCTTATGCTTGGAATCGCCGTACTGTATATAGTTTCTATATTCGGCATGAAACTCTTTGAGTTTCTTATTCGACTAAGAAACAATATGCAATATTGCAATATCCCTTAACTTGAATAAGTTCGTGTCGCCAAATTGAAGCCTTTGGCTCTTCATATAATTAGTAAACTATTACATTGTTTGCAGATGCTGTAAACAACGTAATAGTTGTTTAATAAATCACCATTCCATCCCTTTCCAATGTCATATACATACAAATTAAACAACCCCAAAACCTAAGTGCACACCACTGGTTATTTTCCTCTTTTGGAATATTGCTTCCCCATACACAACTTGTTGATAACTACCAGACAGCCAATCTCCATTCCAATGCACGAATCTACTGTCCAACCCCATCTATTTGTTTAATTACTATCGAGTGTTGTAGCAGTCTATTGAAGTCCATCCCCATTGTCCAAAATATTTGTCACCTTGTTATAATAGTAAACAATGTTAAAACATGGTATTCCATTAGTAAACACATGCTGTCCATCAAAGTGAATTCTGCTGTTAACTCTGTTCTCAATCCTGCTACTCACTAGCCTCCAGTTTGACTACTACTCTAGCAAGCAAGTTGGCCTACAATTCAAAATCTTAGTTTTATCATCCCCTTTCATGACAAAACGATTTCTCTCTCTTTTCATTCCTTTTGGAGCTTGGGCCAGTCTAAGACACATGCTAAAAAATAATAATAAAAGCAAGTTTAAAACTATTTTCAAGATGTATGGTGATATTCCAAGTCCTATGATGATCCCCAGGACTGGAGAATAATCTGGAATGAACTACAAACACTTTTCAAAAAAGTAGAACTTTTATCCAACAAAATGGATTGCCACAAGGATCTGTCTTCACCCCAGATTTATTCAATCTGTACACAAGCAATACCCCAAACAGCTAGTTGAAAGTTTTTATCTATGCCGATGAGATAGCTATTGCCACCAAAAACGGTACCTTCTAGGCCTTGAGGAAACGCTGGCCAAAGATCTGAGTTCACTACAAATTACTTTGAATGCACTGTGGACTATCTCCTAATCCCAGCAAAACTGTTGTTTCTGCTTTCCACCTAAATAACCAAGAGGCTCATAGACAACTAAAAATAAATTTCTACAATGGTACTCTAACATGAAAGTAACCCTTGTTACCTTGGTGTCATACTTGACTGTAGTCTAACTTATCAAAAGCTGGATACTGAACTACAATTTGTATATAGTTCTACTCATTGATTTATTGTATTTTTCTTATACACTAAATAAAATCAAGTCCTATAGCCATATTGACATAGTTTACTCAGTTCCGCATGTATCTCACTTATTTACCATCAGTGGTTCTCACTGCTCTCAAATTTTGCATCATGTTATATTCACAGGGATAGAATATCTTAATGAATTGCTCATTTAACATCTCTACTATATCCTCCTCAGTGGTGATCATTCTACCAGTCACTGACCAACATCGCTCTTTCGTAATCATTCTTTCTTCTACTGGCCACTATTGAAAAAAAATTTCTTTGGATTTCTTTTGGCCTCATTTGGTAACTGTTGCTCATACTGCACTTTTGATATCCTTACCAAGTGAGTTGCCTTCCTTGTTTTCCCTTCATATTCCTTATACAAGTGATTATTGCCACTCATCTTGTGCTGCCTCTACAATGCCTTTTTTCTTCCAGATTGCATGCTTCCTCTTCAATCATCTATTTTACACCTATGTTATATAATCTCATAACCTTTTGAAATACACTTAGACCTTTCCTCTGCAAGTTAGTGCATTAGTAGGGACCAAATGGCATTGATCTCCTTTCCATCCAATTCCTCATTCCATGATATAGCTCAGGTTGCTTCATTAGTTTATCATTGTTGCCTGCCTTATAGTTCCACATATAACCTTTTCTCACAGAAGTCACTTATAGTTGGCCACTACCCAAATGATCACTTCTTGGTCACTCTCACCCACATGACGATTGCATTTCATGTACAGTAACATCCTGTGATGAAATAATCAAATCCTTGTGTACTCTGTTGCATACTGTCTCAGATAGTTGTCCCTTAAAAACTCAGACTTCATTCTTTTTGCCTCCAGATGCTGTCTCTTCATTCTGATATGTATTACCATAATAGAAATCTCCCATAATGATCACTCTTTTCTTACTAACTAGACCAGTTTGCCTATACATTTCTTTCTCACTGTTATTCACCTGACCAGGTCTGTATCAACACCTAATGAAATATTTTCTTATCCAGTTGACTTCACACCATACCGCTTCAAAATCACTGTCACCATTTGCTCTTTCCACCTTGGATGATGTATAAATAATTGCTTTGCTACCATTAACAGCCCTCCTTCCCTTATGCTACCATGAAAAACTACATATCCTTCCATCTCTGTTCCTGTCAGAATGTCATCCTCCTTCTAACTACATGCCTCACTTATTCTGACAATTTTTGGTAAATGAACTCTCAATGCTGCAATTTTATTTACCTTATTTCAAATACTTTGGCATTTATAAATATTCATAGTAGTGTCATTTCTGGTTGTAAAACAAGTTGCACTGATCCCCACTTTTTGGATATGACTCCTCCATTCCTCTCTTTCAAAAAGTGGAGATCAGTGCAACTTGTTATACAATCAGAAATGACTCTACTGTGCACATTTTATAAATGCCAACGTAGGATTTATTCTTACACCTCTCCCTAGACCTAAATGTTACTCCCACATCTCCATTCCAATATTTTCTTGCACACTCGCACATCCACTCCTGTAACCATCTACACTTGTCACGCAATGTCTCCCTGTCTATCTTGTGTTCCTTCTCTCTCATTCTCTTTACTCATGTCACAACACTATTCATAAACTCTCCTGCCATACTCTCCAGCTCTTCATCACTTTTTGCTTTCTCCTGTAGCAACAGTTTATCTAGCTGACTTGCCCCAAATTCATTTAAACATAGTCCATCTCTTATACAGTTCCATCATCCCTCAAATTCATCCCATAATTAAGCTTATGTGGAATGAATTGAGGAGAATTACAGATTTACATAGAAGTTCAAGGAAGAATGGGACAAAATATAGCCATTTGAAAGTGATATCTAATGATTCTAGAGAGTAGCTTTTTATGGTGATTTTTATGGTTCACAATGTGAATTTCTTTCTCCTCACACATTCAGATAGTATATCATTAATAATCTTCACTCTCCATCTCAACTCATTATCATACCTGGCAACACACTGACTACCTTACCTACCATTCTTATCTTTTACTCTCCTCCACAACCTTCTGATATCCATATTTACATTCTCCTTGTTACCAGCCTAATTGTTTATCCTACTTCCACTACAAACTCTTTTGCTCACTTACTCCCCATATCCAGTGCTTCAATCACCCTGCCTCATTATATCTCCAAGAAAACAAAGCTTGTGCACCTTTTCGCTCACCACATCTCTAATCATTGAATCACCATAAAAAGCTACTCTCTAGAATCATTAGATATCACTTTCAAATGGCTATATTTGTCCCATTCTTCCTCGCACTTCTATGTAAATCTGTAATTCTCCTCAATTCATTCCATATAAGCTTAATTTCTTGCCTCGTCTTCACCAACTTTGCTTTCATACCTTCAATTACTTTACTTCCATCTGTGCCACTCTCAATTTTGCTACTTTCTACACTCACTGTCTTACTGCACCATGACCATTTATTTTACCATTATCATCAGATGAACTATCTTTCATGCAAACCATACCATCAACAATGCTACTTTGTTACATCAAAAAAGCTACTCTGTCTAGAATTCAAAGATACTTCATTATTTATAAACGTGCTATACTTCTCACACACTCGCTCTTATCTTTTCTATTAATCTTCTCTACATAAATATCTTTAATCTCTTCCCAAGCATGCATATTGAATTCACCACTCTTTACCATTTTTGAAAAATTTTTAGACTGCTTGCATTCATATTTTGCACTGAACTTCATTCTGCCACCATTTTGTTCATTTTCAAAGCCACCCACACAAATAATTAATACACAATTTTAACTAAACCAACATCTTCCTACCAATCACAGCTAATGCAGAACAGAATTTAACCATATTTTTTAAAGAAATTACAATGTAGACTAATATTAACTAAAATAAATTTAATTAATATTCCAATATTTTGGCAAACAATCAAACTGCCCTCGTCGGCAAACCAAATGACAATGTTATGCATTAAGGGAAGGGCCACTACCCAGACTAGTTTCGACCTTTATTGAGGTCTCTTCAGTGGGAGCCAGGCCCAAGTGGAGACAAGTGGAGATATCAGGCAGAAGCATTAGCAGGTCATCTCTACCTATAGGAATTGCCAATTGGTGTGCCACCCTTTTTTAATAATTTACTCTGGATTTAGAGAAAGATGTTGAAAGTTTTTTTTTTTTTTTTTTTTCCAACATCTTTTTTTTCAACATCTTTCTCTAAATCCAGAGTAAATTATTAAAAAAAGGGTGGCACACCAATTGGCAATTCCTATAGGTAGAGATGACCTGCTAATGCTTCTGCCTGATATCTCCACTTGGGCCTGGCTCCCACTGAAGAGACCTCAATAAAGGTCGAAACTAGTCTGGGTAGTGGCCCTTCCCTTAATGAATAACATTAGACATATCCGCAAGGAGATGTGTTTTGCATTATAGGAGAGACGGGAGTGTTGGTAGCTTGCTCCACCTTTGCAACGAGTTGCCCTGGTGTTGTGCCACCTTAACCCAGTCCTGAAGATACTTTCAGGCGCAAACTTTGTTTGCTCACACTTGGATAAAGGATTAAATTAAATTTATTATACAAATATGGGATAGTTTTATGCAATCAAATTTGTTAAGGTTAGAGTAGTTTCTTAAGGCAGATGCACACATTCGAGAAAAAATCTTTCATATCTATATTTGCTGCAATGGAGTAAAAGGCTTTCTTCCCGCATATTCTATGACAGGTGTCCAAAGCATGTCGGCAAGTCCTAAGTGGCTATAATGATGGAAACAGATAGATCTTATGTTCAGCAATTCTGATGTTGACTGTTTGACCATAGTAGGATAGTTTACAACTACAAGGGACTTCATAATCACCTGCAGGTCTAGGAATTGTGCTGATCTCTGGAACAGATAAGGGACGCTAATTTTTTATATGGTCTTATAAGTGGATGAAAGGTTGTATTTTTTTAAAAAAAAAAAAAAAAGATTTTTGTTAGTTTTTATGGATATGCCTTGGATATATGGAATGATGATATCTTTGGTATAGTCTGTTCTGGAGAGAGCGTATTGAATTTAGGGTTTAATTTTTTTTGGATATGCAAAGGAATTGTAGCCATGACTAAAAAAGATTTTGTGAAGGTAGTCAAGTTCAGTGGAGAGGGCACTGTTATCTTAACACTAATTAATTTAGCCCTGTTATAAAGTTTTAGTAATTCCATACTGTTGAGAAGCTACCAGACAACAGAATTTAATTTTGAAAAATCTGGTAAGGTATTGGTTCCAGAAATGGATTGATGAAACTCTGTACTTTGCAATGAACAGCATGGGTTTTCTAAGAGATGGTCGTGTTTGAGTAACTTGCTCACATTTTATCTCATTTTTTATAATGTGACAGTTGAGTTAGAGAAGGAATGGATGCACCATGACACTTTCAAACTTTGCTGAAGCTTTTGACAGGATTCAATATGGAAGGCTATTGCATAAGTTTGAGGATATGGTATTAGATTACAAACAGTTCAGCTAAGAGGAATGCTGATTGACATATCAAAAAGTTGAATATGGGGAGATGCAAGGTTGCAAACTTTAAAGTGATCAGTGCAGTACCCCCCCCCCCCCCAGGATCAGTCCTTGGTCCATTGTGATTCATTCTTTACATTAATGACATTGGGAAGGATTAACAAGAATTGTACAGCAGCTATTTGCTGATGATGCTATGATGGGTAGGATAATCAAGAATGCAACTGACATATAACATGGTTCCTTGCTTATATTAGGAACATTCAGCACCCATCTGAACTACTCAAGTCACAATGTTTCTTTGCTCTTTTTCTCCTATATAGTTAGCACTACTGATTGCCATGTTAAAGTTTGGTTTTTGTGAAGCTGTCCTTTTTTGTAGAAACCTGGATTTATAGAATTCTGCTGTTTCATTGGCACACTGCTAATGTCAGTGGTAGTAAATGTAAAATATAGTTCAATGGTAGTAAATGTAAAGTTGTGTATGGTGTAATGAGATATCCAATGGCATATTATTATTATTCGTGACACCTCCAAGGAGTCTAGTGACTCATCGTGGGAGGACACCTACTATACAACACTCTGTCTCCACTACTACGCCGAACCTCTACTACCAATCACTTACATCAACGCTATCTACTGCCCACAACCACCACAGCTAGTATTTTTGTGTGTAAATTGCGTGTGTTTTAAAGGGCCGATTTGTCTGTATGTGGGATGAAAAGCCAGAGTTTCCTGGAGAAAAAACCCTGCTATCTCTGTATGAGATCGGCTAACTCATCTTCAATTGAAAAAGTCCATATAAAGATTCTTCCCATCATGACGAGAATCAAACTTAGGCCTTTTCTAATCGAAGGGCACAACGTATCGTCGTTCTTCCAATTGCGCTATGGAGGCACTTATTATATTATATTGGCAAAATTATGCTACAAGTACTGTATAGCTGTCCTTTTTGTAGAAACCTAGATTTATTTATGCTATTTCATTAGCACACTGCTAATCTGAATTTCTGTAGGCTTTCAGAAATGATTAGTCAGTTGGAAGTTTGAAATTATACTGCAGAGAGAACCCTTTGGATCCTGGATGTTAGATTCCTATGTTCTTCGATGCATCTTCCTGTATGTTTGTTAGTTGTTAATGTATGCAGTTGATTTTAAATGATATGATCTTCTTCCAATGTCACAGTTGAATTGGCTACTAATGTGTTAAAGATAGGGATAGTGGAATATAGATTGAGAATTTGTGAACTACAGATGCTAGCTACAGGAGAAAGAGGGATAATATGATACACTTACAAACTTCTGAATAGGTCATACAGAATACCATTAGATTGGAGTTTTCATTTTATGGAGGGTGGGGCAAGAGCTTGCTTGCTTGGAAGTTTGGAATGAATGCAGTTGAGAGTTAAGTTTTTCTCAGAGCATTGCATGACTAGAATGGCTTGCCATTGGATGTTGTGAGTGCAAATAGTGTGAATGATTTCAAGAGAAAGAATGACTTGGTGTGAATGAAATGTGGCCTCTCTCGATGATTCCCCCGACTCCCTGGATGTCTTTTGTAGTAGTAGTAGTAGTAACAATAACATTATGCTGCAAACAGGTCCATTCAGTAAAGCTTCACAATTGTGACATATTCACCGACATTTATCCTTCTAGGTGCCACAGCCAGAGGTCTTAGTCCATACAAGGAAAGACAGCTTCCGATCATTACTCTTCTACCATCAAATTTGGAGAATGCATCATCACAGTTGTGATGATACATTCTCAAGACTGCCTCCATTTACCCATTTACATATCCAACTATAAAAAGATATAACATGGTTCCTTGCTTATATTAGGAGCATTCAGCACCATCTGAACTAGTCAAGTCACAATGTTCCTTTGCTCTTTTTCTGCTATATAGTTAACACTACTGATTACCATGGTTAAAGTTTGGTTTTTGTGAAGCTGTCCTTTTTTGTAGAAACCTAGATTTATTTCTGCTGTTTCATTAGCACACTGCTAATCTGAATTTTTGTAGACTTTCAGAAATGATTAGTCAGTTGGAAGTTTGAAATTATATACTGCAGAGAGAGCCCTCTGGATCCTGGATGTTATATTCCTATGTTCTTCCATGCACCTTCCTGTACGTTTGTTAGTTGTTAATGTATGCAGTTGATTTTAAATGATATAATCTTCTACCAATGTCACTGTTGAATTGGCTACTAATGTGCTATCTGTGATAACACTGAGATGTGCAGTTTTTTTTTTTCCTGCATATGCCTTTTAAACTGCATATGCAGGTATAATTTATACAGATGATTCCAAGGGTATATCTGTTTTGTCCTGTATAGTAATCATAGGCTCATTTGATGGGAATATGAGCATCACTGTTTCATTTCAAAACTGGGTATATCCCAGTTTCATAATCAAGCTACTTATTTCAGTAATGTATCCTTCACCCACATAGCAAGTTTAGTCAGTCTTTCAGTGGCCACTCAAATATTGGAGAGAAACTACTTCTCGCTCATTTCTATTTGCTTTCCCTCTGCGGACTGTTGCAATTATACAGGGTAACATATGAAAGCCAAACTGGCATTTTTTTAAAATAAGTTATTGTTGATATTTATAAGCACATGTTTGTTTCTCCAGTATTGTTGTTGTTGTAAAATATTTCCTTATTTTTATATATAACCCATACACGAAAGGCCACAAGACATATGGCACATCAGTGCTTTGCTTTGTGTTGGCAAGAAGAACAGAAGAAAGGAGGAATCTGTTCACATTCTGCTTGAACAGCTGAGAGTTGTAATCTTTGGGGAAGGCAGAGTCGGGGGGGGGGACTATTCCAAAGGACAGAATTAGATGAGATGAAGGAGAAGGAGGCAGTGAAGATGGTTTGGAGTGTTTCAAGATGGACTGTAAAAGGGTGTTGGTTAGCAGGCTCTTGTTTTAATAATTTTGGAGGAGAGTGGGGAAATAATAGTTTCCAATTCAGCAGAGCATAATCCATGAAAGTATCTGTAGAAGAGGCACAAGGTAGAAACTGAATGTCTGTGAGACAGGGATCATTAATTAGCCTGATTGCCCTCATCTGGATAGAATCGAGCAATCTTAAAGAGGATGTTTGGTGCACCACTCCAAATATGTCAGCAATATTCCATGGTTAGGGAGATTTGGGCTTTATATACAGTTAGCAGCTGTGAAGGTGTGAAGTAGTGTCTTGTGCGAAAAAAGTTTTTTTTTTTTTTTTTGCAGAAGCTATAGTTGAAATGTGGTTGTTCCAAGAAATATCAGAGGTGCAGGTCAGTCCCAGAAGAGAAATCTGATCAAGTTTGGATATCTCTGTATTACTGAAAGTAAGGGAGGGGGGATCAGACTGAACTGAATTTTGGTAGCACATTGAAGTTTACAAGATTGTCCTTGCCTCACTAGGATATAGCTAGGAGATCTGAGTTCAGGTCACTGGTTGTGGTAGATCTTCAAGTTTTCTAATACTTGAGCACTTCAAGGTTTGTCGAATGAAAAGGAGGAATCCTGAAGATCTATGGATAGGATTGGAAGCCTGAGCAAGGAGGTCATTTATATACAACAGGAAGAGAGTGGGGAAAAAAAAACAGAACCCTGGGGTACTCCTGCATTTGTGAGAAAATCTGAGGAGAGTAAATCATCCACCACGACATGTCATGAGTGACCAGTGAGAAAGTTGGCAATCCAGAGTTGAAGATGGAAGTTTATTAAGTGGGTTCCTGTATGGGCTTTTGCACAATAGAGGATTCTACTTGACCAATCTTTTCATTCTGAAGAAAAAGAACCAGTGTATTTTCAGTAAAAGTTCATTAAATGAAACATGTTTAGTATTCATTGTATGTCCTTGTTATTTTCTGAATGTAAACAACAACAATATCAGTGTTTTGATTCTTTCACCTGTAATCCACCCATGGTATTAATGTACTATAGGTTTACAAAATCTTTTGGTAGTAATATATATATATATATATATATATATATAAATAAATAAGACATAAACTGTCTAATTCCTCATTGGGAATTGCAGGAAGGCAACCTTTTCAAACTTGAAAGAACCTGTTAGTTGATTGTATGTAACAACAGTTACATAAATCCTATAACCAGTGAACTTCAAAGGAATCATTAGTCTGTTCTATTATCTTTTACCTGGAATCAAATTTATCTGGAAACTGAAAGGTTTCTTCAGTTACAAGTACTCAAAAGAAGTGGTAAGAGATCTAAACAAGATTACAATGATTTTTAGGAGAAAAGAATTAAAGATATAGGAAATTTTTTCAATTAGTTACTAATTTAACCCTGACAAGTGAAATCTAGTGTTGTGATGATACTTCTTATGCAAAGTTTGTTTACTTACAATTGGATAAAGGATAAAACAAGAATATAATTTCTTGGCAAGTTGAATTTAATGAAAGATCATTATTGAATGGATTAAAGAAAATGTAGAATTCCAATTGGCAAACATGCTTGTACAGATGAGAAAAGTCTTTCCAGAGCATGGTTTTATTGCTAATCGTAATAAGAGTCGTGTAGTTTTGCAATAAAATGCTTAAATTTTGAGGTATGGATCTAAAAACTACCATTTCAATATCTTCAAACGTATTTTTACAAAAGGTATAAACGCTTATTACATTCATTTTGTTTTTCCATCCATACATAAATTATTTCAGGACTTTGTTGGATGAATTCTATTGAAATTTTATATTTGAAATTAGTAAATTTTTCATCCATTCCATTTGTTTCAATTCAGTCATCTGCAGGGACACATAAAGTCAAGTAGTTTGTTCTTTGTTATATAAAAGTACAGTAGAGTTATATCATAACTCTGCTTTGCTAGTTATGATATAACTAGCAGGTAAGGATGATATTTAATAAAAAAAAAATTTGGATTTAAGATTTGTATAGGCTTCATGGCATTTAATTTTGTTCAAGATTTCCATTGACAACATGATTGGAACTGATGTTAATAATTGGCCGTTGGGCTGAAGGTCTCCTGATGTACGTCTCCCAAATTTGGGTCAGTATCATGCAACCAAATTTGTTGAGGTTTGGCATGTTTCTTAGGGCTGAGGCTGATTCCATGAAAAGTTTTTCAAATTTGAACTTGCTATAGTGTATTATTGTGGCCTTCTTCCACAGTATTCTGTGGCATGTATACAGAGCATGGTCTGCAAAACCAAAGTGGCTATACTGGTGAAAACGGATGTAGTCCTTGTGTTCTGAAATTCTGATATTCGCTGTCCTGCCTGTTTGGCCAAAGTTGGACAGCTTACAGCTGCAAGGAACCTGGTATATACTAGGTTGGTCTTTAGTGGAGTAGATAAGGAATGCCAATTTTCTATATGGTTTGTAACAAGAGATCAAGTCATATTTAAGATTTTGGTAATTTTTTCCAAGGTGCCACAGGTGTAGGGAAAGGTGATGAATTTAGAGTAATCCTTGTTGTGAAAGGGGGGGGAGGGTTGTGGTTTACTGGTTTCAATATTTTTTGGGGGACGTACACTACAAGACCTCCAGCCCAACAGCCAAGAATACCTACATAGCCCGCTAGGGGGCACTATCAGGACTTTTAGGAGAAACAATAGCTTCCTCGCTTCTTCCTCATTTACTGTGTGTAGTGCCTCCATGCACGTGTGTATTAAATTAAACTTTATATTGGAAATATAAAGTTTAATTTAATTTATATTCTAGTGTACATTGTGAATTCCTTAAGTTAATTAATAATCATGTAACCAACGTATAAGCCTTTCTATGAGAATTACATGGATAATGTATTCTCCATTTGGCCACATGGTCTGGGTACCCTTCATAATTTTTTAACACATCTAAGCAATCAACATCCCAGTTTACCTTAGAAAAGGAAAACAACAGTCTCCCATTCCTGGATACTGATTATGTGCCAGCCTGATGGATCCCTAACATTTTTCCATTTACAGAAAACCTGCACATACAGATAGATACATTCACCAGCAGTTGCCCCCGCCCCCCAGCAATATGGGATTGTAAAAACCCTATATAACGTGGCAAAATTAATCAGTTCTGATAAGTCAAGTTCAGTAGTTATTGCCCTAAGTACTGAACTTGACCATATCCTTAACATTTTCTTAGCCAATGGCTACAACCCCCTCCCCAAAATATTAAAACGATGTAACTGCAACCCCCTCCCCTCTCCCACTTCAGAACAGAGATTACTCAAAATTTATCACCATTCCATATATCCAGGCACGTCCAAAAATCTGCCTCAGCCTCATTTGCCCAGTGTTAGTGCCTGCGTCACATGTTGTTCTTTGTGATCCTGATGATGGCAATGTAACATCCCTGAAGTACAGGGAAGTATTAATTAGTCTTTTATAATTAATATTTTAGTATACATTATTTCCTGAAAAATTAAATTAAAATTTGTCATTGTTCCAATGGTTCTGATTGAAGACTGTTTTGTTCGTAAAAGCAAATGTAGGCAAAACAGTTATTTAGAGTACATATCCTAACATAAGGAAAAGATTGTACGCAATTATTATATACTGTTATTGTGACGCCTCCAAGGGAATCCAAAGACTCATCAAGGGAGAGTGTGCCAACAGCATCGAACGATTGAACCCTTCCAACTACTAACCACACTCAAACTTGCTTAACTTTTTGCTGAGCGATTAGTAGCAGAGGCTCTACCAATCGACCAACCTTGGCTGGCTTAAAAGGGTGTATTGTGAAACATTTTGTCACTTAGCTATAATTAATATTAAACCTGCCAAGAAATTATTCTTGTTTAATCCTTTAGAATTCAAGTGTAAGCAAACAAACTTTGTGCGTGAAGTACTTTCATGACTTAGGCTACTTGTATGTAGAAGTGAATAACTTCACATCAATTGCCTTAATAATTCATAATGCAAAACACTCACCCTTTCATACATGTATAATGCTATGCATTGTGGGAAGGACCATTACCTATGCCCTTTGCCAGCCTGATTGGCTGAGTGGTAAGCATATCCATTCTGCAGCCAACAGGCTGCAGGTTAGAATCCTACCATGGTATGGATGTTTGTGATTTAGGTGGGAGATGAATTTCATTGCCTAGGGGTGAAATTACTACCTTGCTTATTGATAGCTTGAAGTAGCTTGAAAAAGTTCCATTTTTGGTCTCTAGAGCAGGATTTCCAATGTGTGTGTAATAAATTAAAAATATATGAAATATGTATACTATCTGATTAAAAGAATCCAGACACCTACTCAAAACTGTAATCAGACTTTCCCTGTGACACACTTTCCAGTAGTGGACATTAATACGGGTGGGTCCACCTTTTGCTTCTATGACAGCTCTAACTCTGTCGGGGAGACTTTTTACCAGGTGTTCGAACGTCTCTGGAAGAATGGCAGCCCATTCTTCCTGAAGAGCTGTAGCCAGAGCAGTTTGTGATGTGGGTCATTGGGGTCTGGAGCAAAATCAGCATTCTAATTCATTCCAAAGATGTTCTGTGGGATTCAGGTTAGGACTCTGGGCTGACCAGTCCATTTCTGGAACATTGTCCACAAACCATTCCCTCACAGACCTTGCTTTATGGCAGGTAGCATTGTCATGCTGATACAGACAGTAGTCATCACCGAATCGATCTTCTAGCATAGACAATAAGCAGTGGGTGAAAATGGCCTTGTATCCTTCTGCATTTAGATTTATGTGTAGTGTAATGAGAGGGCCAAGCCCATTCCATGAAAAACACTCCCACACTGTAATGCTACCTCCTCCAAATTTCACTGTTGACACTACACACGCTTGCAGGAATCATTCTCCAGGCATTCACCTCACCCAGACCCTCCCATTGGACTGCCACATGGTAAAGCATGATTTATCACTCCAAATCACACATTTCCAGTTGTCCACTGTCCAGTGGCGACGCTCTTTACACCACTGCAGGCAGTGCTTAGCGTTCACAGGAGAAATGTTTGGTTTATGGGCAGCTGCTTGACCATGGAATTCCATTCCTCTTAACTCTCGATGCACAGTCATGGTGCTGGCTGGACGGTTAGTAGCACTCACTCTGGAACTCAGAGTGATTATTTCACTCAATGTCTGGAGATTTCCAAAAAAACCACCTTCTTCAATGCAACAGTCCCTGTCTGTCATTAAACGTGACCTACCCAACTGTGGTTTGGTTGTGCCTTCATGTTTCCACTTCACAATCACATCACCAGCTGTTGAATTGGGCAACTTGAGGATGGTTGCAATGTTTCTGACAGATTTCTTACTGATGTGGCAACCAATAACTAGTCCACGTCCACTGAATTCCCTTGACCTACCCATTCTGCTTGTACTTCTTATCACTTAACAACACACAGCTCTGTGCCTCCTTTTATACCAGTAAGTGAGGTCATAGTAACATGTAGATATCAGTTTACGAATTAGAGGGGTGTCTGGATATTTTTGATCAGATAGTGTATTATTAAAAATAATAATAAAAATAAATAAAACCTTAGCCTACCCATGGTACAAATGTACCATGATGCCAATGAATCAGTGAAGTGGATCTTTAGGCGAGTGGGACATACCAAAAATTAGCTACCTTTATCCACTTTACCATTTTGATTATCCTGGTGTATACAATATCCTTTGCTCCTGCAAGCTTAAGCACTTTGAATAAACTCAAAGAACAGATAATGTCTGACAGTGTGATGGGCTGCATCACACTGTTAAAAATTTGGGAGCCATCATTGTGAGACTGTCAGCAAGATTTCACTGTTACACCTATACAAGAGACCAATTAGGACTGTAGCAGCCAGTCTTTTTGAAATCATTCTGTGTCTACTTTAGTGCTGGTGTGTTTGTGTGCATGTACTTAGTTTTCTTTGTGCCTATGAAGATACCTTAGTGAAGTGATCAAGGGAAAATATTGGCTTATATTATGATTTAATTAAATTTGATTAATTACTACTGTTAGATGTGTTTTCTCCTTTGTTCATCAACATGACTCTGTCCTCTCTGAAAATACTACATTCCTTGTATTCTCTCTCTTGACTCTTAACATCCTGAAAAGCATTTGATTGAGTTTGGCCCAAGGGACTACTTGACACACTTTAATTTTTTGGTCTTCTTTCCACCCTTGTGACTGGGTTACCAATTTCTCACTGGTCTTTCATGGTGGATGGTTTCCTCTCCTCATATTTCTCTACTGGTGCTGAAGTATCTCATGGTGTACTTTCACCCATTCTTTCTTCTGTATATAAATGACTTGCTCTCACAGGACTCCAAATCCAGTCCATAGTTTCACAGATGATGGTACACTCCATTCCTCCTTTTCATTTGACAAACTTGTCATGTCCAGTTCTTAAACTTTCAAGATCCACCCTGACCAATGTCATGAACTGTGATCTCCTAGCTATATTTCATTGAGACAAGGATAGGCTTGTAGACTTCAATACCACCTAAAAAGTAGTTGTGTAATTTCTCGCCTTCCTTCCCCTAACCTTCAGTAACAACGTGATATCCAAACATGATCAGATCTTCCTTCTTGGACTGACCCACACCTCCAACCTTTCCTGATATACATACATTTCAACCACAGCTTCTACAGTTGCCAAAAAGCTTTACTTTTCTGCTCAAGATGCCACCTTATAGTTGCTAACTCTATACAAATTCCAAATCTTCCCGACCATGGAATATTGCTCAAATATTTGCACTAAATTCTTACCCAAGATTGCTCAACACTATCCAAAAGAGGACAATCCAGTTAATGATTCTTTCTCTCTCTTCTCCCATATATGTTCAGTTTCTGCCTTATGCCTCTTCTACAGATACCTTCATGTACCTTGCTCTGTTTCTTTTTTCATTCTTTGCTTTTCTCTAAAATCATAAAAAGAACTTTGCTAAACATTGCTCATTTATGGCCCAGCTTTGAAACTTACTGAGCCAGCTTCTCTGCCTCCTCTTTCATTCTTCTACTTCTGGTCTGTGGAACAGCCACCCCCACTCTGTCTTTTCCTGATGGAATGCAATTCAGTTGTTCAAAATAAAATAATTCTATTTTTTTTTTTTTTTTTTACCACCGACTTTAATTTATAATACAATTAGATTGGGATATATTGGCCACAGATTTTAATAACAAATTATGCAGACTAGTTTCAACGTGACTTGGCTTCGTCTGGGCATATATAAGGTGATAAAAAAAAAAAAAAAAAAAAAAAAAAAACAGGTCAAGAAAGAAACATAAATGAGTACTAAACATTATACATATTTAAAAGACTCATTACATCAAACACATAGAGCGTGTGTGATGTCAGACATTGTTGTGCAAGTGCATTCTGTAATTTGCAGCGAAGTTGAATTCTGACTTGTTAAGTGATCTTATGAGGGTCTTCCATAAAATAATAATAAAACCTAACAGATTCCTCCTTTCTTCCTACTCTCTTACCCACACATTTTACTGATATGATATAGGTCCTACATCTTTTCATGTGTAGGTCAGTTTAAAAAAAGTCATTTTTCAAGGAGAACACAGACACTTGTTACACCAACTTTCAATTAAAATGTAATGATTGCTTTTTAGTGCTAAAAATTTGGATAAATCTTACCCTGACTTTTTTTATTTTTTTCCCTGGTCAAATCTCTGGGACTATTTTAATTTTTTCAGAATGCTTCAGATGCCTATGGCTCGCCAGTTGTTAAATGTTCTGCTTTATTTGAATTGTTTTGCTTTTCCAATGAAGATGGTCTGTAAGCTTATCAGAAATTTGTGGGATCCTTTAAGTAATCATTAAGTAATTGTTGTTACTACATCATATATAGTATATCAAATCATCACTTGATTTGTGAACATAGTTCTAAGCTAAGGTGATGACATTCCTGGGACCTAATTATATTTTGATTGTAATAACTACATTTAATATTGTGTGTATGCAAGTACATACATGTGCACACACGTGCATACGTACATACATTTAATATTGTTTAAAATGCTGTCAGGATATTTAACTGGCAATTAAGAAATAAGAATTCATTGTAATTTTAAGTTTTTTTAACCTTTTCTGTAGGCTAGCTCGAAACAGAAATGGCAGTTTTTATAGTTGTGACAGCAGTGATAGTGACAATGAAAATAACAACCGACATAACAATAATAGAAACATTAACATAACTGGTAAGTAATTCAATTAAAAAAAAAAAAAAGATTGAAGCAACAAGTTTTTGGTTTTCTACTTTTAAATAAGAATTTATTATGCTTGGATTTGTTAAACTTTTGTATTTAAATTCAAACCAGCAACTTTGTTTATGAATTCTGCACAAGAAGGTGCAAAACTGATTTGACGTTTGGGTAAGTGGTTTAGGAGCCTGTCGATGAATTTCCTGAACAGCTGGATGCAGTAATTCTAACCGAAAACAGTGAAAAAGACTGTTCCATTGAACAATATTAAATGGACTAGGGAAGAAAACTTCGTTTGGTACATTTTGAAGCTGGATAGAGAATGAATATTAACCAACAGTTGCTTGTGGGTTTACAGACATGCAAGAAAAATGCAGAAATGATGGCATCATAAGAAGCCAAGAAAAGAGATGTGATATTATTTGGATGTCTTATCTAAATCTTCGTGTTTTAAAATAGATCTTGGTAACTGAGGATAAAGGCTGTCCTCATTCTACATTATGGCAAGGGGGGGGGATCAGTGTTTCAGATACTTGTTATGAAAAATTTAGTGATTTGGGATATTTGACCACTGTAAGGTTTTGCAAAGAAATATAGAATGTGCTCTCAGCTGCAAAACTGGATAGGGTTTGTTTACTGAGAGAAGATAATTCTTTTATAAGAGGGAAAACTGTAGGAAATGGTATAGAACTATGACTATGAAGTACCCCAACTTAGGTGGAGAAAACTGTAGAGTAGATATACACCATTTACCTGTTGTCATAGTGAATGACCGCAAAGGAAATTGATAAATCAGGGTGGAAGTTCAACCGTAAGATGGTATATCAGTAACTATGTGCTAGACCCAATCAAATGATTTAGAAATATGAAGAGTGACTGCACTGGTTTCACTAGGAGATCAACTGATGATTGTGACAGATTCCATAGTGCTGGTAATGCTGGTCACTAATTGGTTGGACTTTGAACAGGTAAAGACTGATATTTTACATCCCTTTTGAAATAACCAAAATGATGGTGATGGGATTTGTAGTTCTGCTGATTTTTATTATTCCTTTTTTTTTTATTTTGAATTGGCTGAATATAGACCTTCTATACTGGAATAATGCCAGATAAATAGAATTTTTAAAGACTATATAGGATTAGTGTTAATTCTAGAGCACAAATGAGAGATGTTGTCAGAACCAGAAGACTTGTTGGTATCCAAGTTGTTCAGGATTTTTTCTAAGACAAAAGCCAAAAGAATAGGCATGTGGTTAGCTATTCTTGGTATAGTAGGAAAAGTTTTGCATTGGTCAGTTTGGAAGAATAATCATGAAATGATTCCTCCTTAGAACTACTTCTTCCAGTGTATTAAAAAGAAAAGAAAAAAAAAACTTTCTTTCTGGTATAAAAAGTTCTAAAAATGTCCTATCCCAACAGAAGTTTATGCAACAAAATTGCTCCTCTCACATGTGGATTATTTTATTTATTCGTATGGGGTTCCCCTCATTCCTCGACCATCCCTTAGGACTGGTTGGGCCCTCCTAGTGAGGGATTAAGTATGTATTTATGACTGTAAATCTTTTGTGTGTGTGTGTGTGTGTGTGTGTTCACAGGGCCAGTTTGCTTGTTCTGAGGGATAAAAAAAAAAAAAAAAAAAAAAAAACCCTCACTAGATTTTTTTTATCCCTCAGAACAACCCTCTACCTCCATATGAGGCCGGCTAACTCACCTTTAGTTGAAAGAGACGAGATAAAGGTTCCTCACATCATGGATGGGAATCAAACCCTGGTCTTTTCAACCAAAGGGCTTCATCTATACCAAATGAGCTATGGAAGCTCTATATCTGAGAGGAGGAATCATTCTGCTGTTAGACCTAATGGTCTTGGAAAGGGACCAGCAGGTTATCCTTTCAGAGTTGGGTTTGTTGATGATTTGATTTGGGTTTAATGATTTGGACTTTTTGTAGTTGTTGCAAAATGGAGTGTAGACTTGACTGCAAAGCTGAAATTTTGATTTTGAGTCACTTGTAATATGTGTTTTTTTTTTAATATGGAATTGGAAATAAAAAGCTTTATTTCAGAATTATCAGTTATTCAGTTGGATTAGGAGATTGGAAATGATAATCAGACCCCAGGAAAAGAGTAGAAATTGAGTTGATGCTATTTGGTACTATTATGGTGGCAAAGGGCAGTAGTAGTGTGGACAAGGTTGTATTAGGTAATTGTCAACAGCAAATACTTGGACATCTCTTCCAGCTTGATCAGTGGAATTGAAGTAGGGAATCTAGACTGATTTTTGGACAGAAGTTTTCAAAGATAATGCCTTCACTGTTTTGAGTGTTTGGACTTCAGAAAATTGCCAGCCTTATTAACCAAGTGGTTAGCATAGCACTCTACAAACCACTGTAAAAATAAAGATTTTTATGTGATTATATTAGATCTTATATCATTCAAAAACGTAACTTCAAAATTCTATCTCAATGTTTTACTTTATTTGTCTCAACTTTATCTTAAACAGTCATATTCCGAGCTCTTAATCCGTTGCTTGATCTAGTTACTTATATTTAACCCTTATTCTTAACCTTTTGACCCTCCCTCTTTCTCTAGGTTGTATCTATGCTATTCACGTGCTTGTAATTTTGTAACTTGGGAACTTGCCTCGGGTTAGAGCCAAATTCTATTGTTATAACAGCAAGCGTATTTCTTCAATTTTGACTTCTGAAAATTTATTTTTTTATTTTGACTGCACCATCAGAAGTCTTAGATAAGATTTAAATATCCTTCCTAAAGAAAAAACACTTCGCTTGGCACTGAAATACTTCTAACTCTCAATACTCTATCAAGCAACGTAAAACTCAATTCTACAGTCGTGGTAAACTATCCCCTTAGATAATACAGGTTCGATTTTTATGAGCAGTGCATTGGTATGCAGGAATCAGGCAAATTATTTGGTAAATAAAACAATTTATTCATTCTAATTGAAAGTACAAAGCAGTTAACACTAAACATTCAAAAAAAACTATCTGGCTCTATACTTTTCAGCAATAGTAGCTTGGATTCAAATTAATCAACCTAACTTCACAATTCTTCTTTAAACAAATTGACTAATGCATTAATTATTCCTATAAATTATTCATACACTAAAACAGACTTGTGCATACTATATCATATTTTAACTCAGACATTAAATCATATCATGCACTTACCTTCACATATGCTAACTCTATCTTAACACGCATAACTCAGCAGCCTATTTCACAAGAAATGTAACTCATGACCTAGAGTCTTTATTAATGATCTTAACTCTAACAAAATTTTCCAAACAATAGCAATCTCCTAAACATGTTTCACTTCTAGAAAGTTCTAATACAAGGCCTTACTTGGTCGTATAGCCCGCAATTGTAGATCCTTCTTACCTTCCGTTATAGCTCACTACCGGGCGCCTATTATGATGTCGAAGATATTTTATCAACGGAAACCTTTAGAAAACTTGGCGGCTGGAATTTCAGAACAGACCGTCGTTACTACATAATCAAGCTCTCTATTACTTCCGGACGTCTGTTGACTGGACGTGGATCTGCGACCTTGAGTCTGCAAGATACACTGGAATGCCTTGCATCTAGGGCTGGAATCGAGAACTGGAACAACGTCTGGGTAAAGGCGATGACAAAACCAAAAAGTGCGTGCCTAAGCGCCACACGCCAACAGTGAGAAAGAGCCTCGATCTATCGATCCGTCCCCTTTTTATTCTCTTCCTATGACCTTGGGTTCTGCTACGTTTCCATTCCCTTGGATATTTCCTGGGTCTGCACCTGCCACCTTTTTTCGTCATTGCGATAATGCTGGAAACCCCTGTACACACGTTGACCTTCGCAATAGTAATTGACTCAGGTCATAGGTTAATCCGTCTGGAATATTTCGTTGTCTGGAACTTTATTTTGTTACAAATTAATTCATGCTTAGCTTTCTTTGTTCTTTACATTAATTTGGCGGTTACATTATTTATCAATTCACTTTAAATTAATTCCATATTACATAACCATAAAAAAAATTGCTGATTAATTACAAGTATTTGGTATGGATTTTCGTTTTCCAGTAAAATCTGCATATAAGGAATTTTTTATCAAAAATCCTTCTATGCAAGATTTTACATGACTACAAGTTTTGGGTTCGAATCCCACCAAGTCATGAATGTTCCTGAATATCTCAAGCTGAGACATGAATTTTATCACCTGGTGTAAGGCTGTTTTTTGTCCTGATGACAAGTGGAGCAGCTAGATCACAAGTGTTCTTGCGGGGGGGGGGGGGGGAGGCCTGAAATGGCTTGAAAAAATTCTGCTTCATCTCTAGAGCAGGATTTTTGGATGGTATAAAATAAATTGCACACACACACAAAGAAAAAAAATCAGAGGTTAGTTGTTATCAGTATTTGAAGAGCAATCAAGATGGCAAATGAATGGAACCAAATAAGGTGAGGAAAACTTTTTGAGCCAGAGCAGATCAAAAAAAGTGAGTTTAGCATTCTCCATCACAGAATATCAGATATCTAACAAGTACATAAGTTTCCCCTACCTCCACACACACACACACACACACACACACCCCTTTTGTGACAGAAGACATCATGGGAGAGGGGGGTGGATAACCAGCTATTCAGGGAAGAATAATAGGTAATGGAAGTAATATATTCAAAAACACTTCAAAATATCATCATAACAATAGATACAGATCTAGACCCAACTATTCTAGTCTCATTTTTAATCTGCTAGCTTCTTTTACCTGGCATTCCTAGGGGCTCATGTTGGTATGCATGTGTATATATAATCGCTTACCCTTGCTAATTTTGTATATCTGTCATATCCCTCACACTCCTATTCACAAGTCTGCCAAAGGCATTCCCTCAATCTGTTTTCATATCGACATTCTAAAGACCCAGCAATTTTAGTTTACTCTTCTCTGGATTCATTCCAGAATCTCAACTCCTCAAATCAGTAAAACCATCAACTCCTTTACTTCATGTAAAGGACTTCCTCAGCATTGTCATAACTTGTGTTGTCATCATAATTCTGGTTGGTACTAAATTTCAGGTTATATACCATTAATCCAGGTGTTTTTATCTGACAAGGATCTGAAATTTAGTATACCAAAACTCTAGAATTGTGAGGACAACAGAAATTATGGCAATGATGAGATCTTTTACATGAAGTAAAAGAAGTTACTGTTTCATGTACAAGGCTTTTGATCATGCAGCATATGAACTGCTATGTGCACTTAGTCACTGATTTGAGGAGTTGAGATTCTGGAAGGAATCCAGAGAAAAGTAAACTAAAGATTATCAGGTCTCTAGAATATCAGTACAAAAACTGATTTGAGGGATCCTTTCACATCCTTGTGAATGGGGGAGGGGTATATGGCTGAGATATTCCAACCAGTGTGCATATGTTGCTTCCCATCTTTGCCTTTCAAATTTTGAAATGTTATGCTTGACAATATTGAATTGTTAGTCCCACTTCTATACCTCCACAACTGGCAGCAAGACACAGTAAACACCATCATGACACTTTCATCATTTTATTTGGATTGCATTATGAAAGAAAATGTCATCAAACCTTTTTGAATTAGAGATATCAAACTTAGCTCTTTGCTTTATACAGATAATGTTGTGTTCCTAAATACATCGCATACAAATCTCCAGGATTCTCTAATTCAGATAAGAGCTGTAACAAATTTGACATGAAAATTGGCAATAAAAAGACAAACTATGAAAATAGGCAGGAACATAAAAACCTTCAGGTGATTCTCAATAGAGAATCTGTAGAATAAGTAAAACATTTGTATTTAGGCACAGTTCTTAGTAAAGATGACAAATTGAATATAGAAATAAACAAATTAAGCAAAGCTGGTCTGAGGAGCCAGATGATGAATAAATTTATATGGAATAAAAAGTCTACAGGGATCATAAATACGGATGCCTAGTCCACCAGGTTGGGGGACTAGGCATCAGGGTTATATTCAGAGAAATACTGAATATATATACACCTGTTCGAAGTCTATAGTCAGCACTCCTGTCATCATACTTGCTCTGATAGGGCTGTTAACCAAATCAAAGGACCAATTTATTACTCAAAAGTCTCACAAAAGTAGAAACCAGGTGGACAAATTGGAAACGAACCCTGGACTGGTAAAGGATATGATATTGAAAAACTGGAAAAGATATAATATGGAATGCAAAAGGAATTGCTCACAAAGACGACGAACTAGAGAAAATAATAAAAAAAAAAGTGACATAAAAATAGCAGTAATAACAGAAACAAAAAGAAAACAAAAAGGGATTAAAGAGTTAAACGATTACATGCAAATATGTAGTAGTATAAAGAAATCAGAAAGAGCAAAAGCAGGAACAGTACTAATGATATCTAAAGACTGGAAAAATAATATAATTGGCTACAAATACTGGAATGAAAGAATAATAGAAGTAATATTAAAAATACAAAGAGGAAACTTAACAATATTTAGTGTTTACGCTCCTGAGGAGAATAAAGAGGAAGAATCGGAAGAATTTTATGAACAGATAATTAACAAAATAAACAAAAATGACTACATACTCATATTAAGAGATCTAAATGCAAGAATAGGTACAATACCATTAAAAATTGTATGGGAAATAATGGAAAACCACACCAAAATAAAAATGGAGTAAGATTAATAGACTTTGCCCTGTTCAATAACATGAAAATAGTAAATTCCTTCTTTAGACATAAAGAAGTTCACAAATATACCTGGGAAGCAAGAGGCTACAAATCTATAGTATAATAGACTACATAATCTATGGCTCATTTTTCGAAATCTTCCATGAGTCTATGGCTCGTTTTTCGAAATCTTCCGAAATCTTCCCCTCTCACCCCCCCCCCCCCCTTGCCAATTTCTATATGGAAGATTTCGAAAAACGAGCCATAGACTCAGCCCCATTCAAACCTTCTATCTGACTAAGATATGTAGATGATGTGTTCTCTATTTGGCCTCATGGCCCAGACACGTTAGACTCCTTCCTCAGTCATCTCAATAGCCTACATCCAAGAATCCAGTTTACTATGGAAAAGGAAAAGAACAATTGCTTACCCTTCCTAGACACCTTAGTCACATGCCTGCCTAATGATACACTTGCCTTCACTGTATACAGAAAACCCACACACACACAGGCAGATACATTCACAAACTCTCCCACCACCACCCCTCTCAACAATTTGGCATTATTAAAACTCTTACCAAGAGAGCCCACAATCTTTGTTCCAGTGGAACTGCCCTCACTACTGAGCTTAACCACATACACAACACTTTCCTCTCCAATGGCTACAGTGATCACAGTATCAAAAAAATAATCAACTCCTCCCCCATTCCCCGTCCTTCTCGTCAACAAGAATTTAAAAATGCCATCACCATACCCTACATCCGTGGCACTTCAGAAAAAATAGCTAAGATACTAAAAAAGTATAACCTACACACAGCATATAAGCCCCACCGCAAACTTGCTACCCTTATCCGTTCTACGAAATATCAGCTCCCTCCCCTCTCTCTGCCTGGAGTTTACAAAGTACCCTGTTCCTGTAAGCTGGCATACTTTGGACAGACAGGCAGATCAGCATCCATCCGCTTAGAGGAACACAAGTCTTACATCTGCAAACACAACTATGGCCATTCAGGCTTGCTGACCATGTTTTGGATACCACCCACAGGGTATCTTGGAAGAAAACCACCATGCTCCACCACAGCAAATTCAAGAAAGAGAGACTTTTCTTGGAAGCAGCAGCAGCTCTCAAAAACCAACCAAATCTGAATAAATACGGTTGTATTAAGCTTCCGAAGATTTGGGAAACACTCATCACCAGAGGTCCCACCTTACATTCCAGGCCACCTACAACTGCCCTTAGAGGGCGCTCCAACTAGATAGGACTTTAGTGTCACCCACGTGGTTGGGCTCAGTATTGTTTATTATTTGTGTGTATGTTACATTAACTGTTTTTGTAATCCCCGTAGATGTCCTAGTGACTAGGATGAAATATAGGAAGTATTAAATTCTATTTTAATTCTTTTTGAGTGTTGTAAAAAATCCATTAAGCCTCCAACATGATGGTAACATAATAAAGAAAGCAGCCAATGACAGCCCGAGGAAAAAGAAGAAATGATACAGGAAAAGAGGTTTAAGAAATTGGAACGAAGATATAGAGAAAAGTAATACAGGAGAAAAATGAAGCCTATAAGAAATGGTCATCTTCAGATACAATTGAAAATTAAACTATAAGAGGAAAAATGCCATAGCAAAAGGAGAAGTCAGATCTTTTACATAGAGAAAAATGGAATAACTATGTAAAAGAGCTAGAAGTAGTTATACAGTGTGCAGCCAGCAACATATAGAAGCTTGAAATACTTAAAGAAATTAAAGAACTAATTAGCATAGACATAAGTTAAAAGGATGGAATAAGTATTACGAAAGTTTATGGAAAGATGATTTTCATACTCCTAATATAACATTCAAAAGTGCTAAATCGGAAATCATAGCATTAGATGAATTGATGAAAAATAAGAAAGCACCTGGTAATGATGGAATAAATTTAGAATTATTTAAATACACTAGCTTAGAACTACATCAGGGATTATTAAACCTGCTAAACAAAATTTTGCAATCAGGAACAGCTCCAGATTACTGGAAAAAATCAATTATTTTACCTATTTACAAAAAAAAAAAAAAAAAAAAAAAAAAAAAAGAAAGCGACAAATCAAATTGTTCAAATTGCAGAGAAATAAGTTCGCTGAATTCTGGACATAAAATATGCACAGCACTCTTGAAAAAGAAAATAAACAACTATATTGAAAAATATTTAGTAGAAGGGAAAAAAAAAAGGTTTAGAAAGGATCGATCATGCATTGATTCAGTATTCACTCTAAAATAGTTGTCTAAAATAATTGAAAAACAAAGAGAATTTAATCTAAATACTCATATATTATTCATAGATTATGAAAAAGCTTTTGATTTAGTAAAAAGGAATAAACTCTTTGGATCCAACACATAAGTAGAATGTCACTGAAAGATTACCAGAAAGAATACTAAATTATAAACAAAAAGGAAAAAGAAGTAGAGGAAGACTCCTAAAAAGATGGTGTGAGACCAGAACAGGCCAGTAGGCTTAATACCGTGGAAGGAAGAAGAAGAAGAAAGTTAGCCAAAACACTAAACTAGCAGAATATAAAGACAGTGAGTGCTCGTACTACTTTTGAGTTAGGGATCTGAGAGTTGGATAACAAAGAAAGCATCTGATCAGATTAGAAACCACACACATTCTGTAGGTGTAGATGATGTAGTTGGTGGATTGAGTGATGGATAGTTGTAGAGTAGGTGCCCTCCCTGGATGAGTCTTTGGACTCCTTGGAAGTGTCATGTAATTATGAGAGTTTTGAGAAAAATTAGGGAGTGAATATATGGCATCAGTAGCAGAATCATTAGGAAAGAATGTGACATTGTTAGCATTCAAGAATGTGTGAGCAGAGCTAATCTAAGATGGTATGGTCATTTAAGGTTAGCAAAATAAGATCCTATTATCTTAAGATCCCACGGAGTCACTCATCGAGGAGATCCCTTTGTCATACACACAGTTCATCATACCTTGCCTTAAACACATGCAAATTCTCTGCAGACACCACACTCTCTGGCAATGCATTCCAATCATTCACAACTCTCCATGAATAAACCCGCTTGTCACACTCTCCTTATACAGCTTCCAGGGATGAACTCTTGTTCTCTCCTGATCTCCCACCATTTTGTGGAAAACTTCTTCAATGTTAATCCTATAGCAACCCCTTACCAACTTGTACATCTCTATCATATCACTGCTCTTCCTCTTATCCACTAGACTTTGTAAATTGCATCTTCTCAGTCTTTCATTATATTCAACATTCCAGAGAGAAGCTGCCTTAGTCGATTGCTTCTGGACCATTTCCAACATTTATTCGTCCTTTTTAAAACCAGGTGACCAAGTCTGTGCACAGTAATCCATACATGGCTTAATCAAGGTCTTATGCAATGGAACCAGAATCTCCTTACTTCTACAAGTCGGTGTCCTCTGCATTATTCTCAGAATTTGTTGTGTTGTCCTCACAGTTTTGGCAATGTATTCTCTAAATTTTAGATCTTTATCCACCATCACTCCAAGATCTCTTATTCCTTCACCTCTAACAATATATCCCTGCCAGGTGTAAATTATACAACCCATCTTTGTTTCCCAAATTTTAAAAACTTACATTTCACAACATTGAACTTGCATCCTCACTCCCATGTCATTCACTGAATCTATTTGAGTCTTCTTGTAGGGCTAGAACATCTGCTCTACTCCTCATAGTTTGTCTGAACTTTTTGCATTATCTGCAAACAAAATCTTCTCCAATATCATTTAGCATACAGGTTAAACAGCATTTGCCCTAAAACAGACCCATGAGGCATACCATTATTGATTTTCTTCTTCCAGGATATTGCTCCCCATAGACAGCCAATCTCTAATCCAATGCACTAGTCTAATATCTGACCCCCATCTGCTCTAGTTTGACTGTCAACTTATCATGCAGTAATCTATCAAAAGTCTTTGCAAAATCTATTTATACTACTGTGTATCCATCTCCTTTGTTCAGTGAAGGTGTCAACTTTATTGTGAGTTATTACTGAAACATGACATCCCTTTAGCAAACCCATGCTGTCCATCAAAGGTAATACCACTGTTCTCAACCCAATTCTGGATCCTGGTTCTCACCTGCCTCACCAAAACTTTAACCACAACAACTAGCACAATCTTGTGTTCCTTCCACTCCTTTGGAACTTGATCCAGTTTAATACTCATATTAAACAAATATGTCAAGGCCGAAGTCAACTCCCCAGCACATTCCTTCAAAATACATGGTAATATATCAAGTCCAAATCCTTATTATAATATCATTTGCTCAATTCCCCATATACCTCTTGCTTACTTGTAGTCAGTTTCTCTTCCTTCATCCATTGGAGTAATTTGCCTCAAACTCTTTGTGATGTTACATATACCAGGATGAAAGACATTTATGAACTGCTCATTAAATATCTTGGTTATATCCTCTGCAGCAGTTTTTTCTTAAATCACTTTCTCCAATGCCATCCTGCATTTCGTTCTTATTTTTGCTGGCTGCATATCGAAAGAACTCTCTGGGATTTTTTTTTTTTTTTTTTTTTTTTTTTTTTTTTTTTTTTTTTTTTGCTTCATTGCTAACTGCTGCTCATATTGCACTTTTGGTACTTTTAACAACCAAGTTGCCCTCCATGCCAGTTCTTTGAAATCGTTTCCACCCAACTCCTCATTCTGTGCTACAGCTCCAAGCAGTCTCTTGAGTTTCTCATAATCACCAGCCTTGTAGTTTCACATATACCTTTCCTCACAGAAGTCCTCGCTATGTTGGCAACCAACCAGGTAATCATTTCATAGTCACTCTCACCAATTGGAGGGTGATTTAACACCTCGTTTAGAATAATCTTCTGATGAGATGATCAAATCCAAGATCCTCAATCCTCGTGTGCCTTATGTTACGTACTGCCTGAGATAGTTGTCCCTCAGGAACTCGAGAAATTAATTTTCTTTACTTCTGGTTGCTATCTCATCATCCCAATCTATATTGTCATAATTAAAATTGCCCATAATGATCAGCCTTTTATTATTTGCTTGGCTAATTTGATTTATACATTTCATGGTCACTACTATTTCCATTACCAGGTCTATAGCAGCATCTAAGTATTTCATTCTATTTACCACTATCTTATGCCATACTGCCTGAAAACCACTGCCACTATTTCCCTCTTGCATCTCTACCTTGTATGGACAACTATTTTTCTATCATCAATAGCACTCCATGTCCCCTTTTACTCTTTCTGTCTTCACAAAATACATCATACCATTCCATCTCTATTCCTGTCAGGATGTCCTCATTCAACCATGTCTCACTTATTCCAACAATTATTGGATGAAAACTCAATCTATGCAACCATTTCATTTTCCTTGTTTCTGATATTTCTAGTATTCGTATATAAACATAGCAGCTCATTCCTGGATCTATAACAAGTTTCTCTGATACCACTTATTAGATGGCACTTCTTCATTCCTTCCTCATGCCATTTCTTCTCCATGCTCTTTCCAAAGTAAATTGTTTTCCTCACTTCCCAGGCCACCCCATTCCCTTCTGGTTCACACCACACACCCTTTTTGAGCATCGACCTTTCTCATGAGGTGTTCCCCTGTCCACCCTAAATCACCCCATTCTCTGTTTGTCTTACATTCTTCTTTTCTCATTCTCTACACTTATGGCTACCCACTTCATAAGTACCACTTCAGTGTCTCCTTGCTTACTCTCTTGCTCTTTCACATTGCTTCTTACTTGCTCAGATTCATTTTCTGTGCTTATTGCTCTTCCATCCTGCAGCAGCAGTCTCTGCAAATGACTCGCACAAAAACTATTCAGCTGCAGTCCTTCATTCTTATACAGTTCAGATTGTCATTCAAACTGATTCCACATATTAAGAAACTGCATTCCTTTCTTCTCACACATTTCTTCTACTAACATATCATTCACAATCTTTGCTCTCTATCTCATCTCATCACTGTCATACCTGGACAACACACAATGACTACCTTCCTATTGCATGCTATTATCTTTTATCCTTCTTAACAACCTCCTGATATCCAAGCTATTATTTGTCCTTATTACCACTACCAACTCTTGCTCACTTACTCTTTATGTCCAATGACTCAATCACTTTATTCATTGTGCATCTTCTTATTTATCACACCTCTAATAACTGAATCCCATACAGTGCCACTTACAAGTCTTTGATTACTTCTTTCATACAAACATCATCTGTTTTTGTAGTCTTCATTCTTCCATGTATATCCATAATTCTCTTCATTTCAATCTGCATTCAACTCATTTCTTGCCTCTTCTTCACCAACTTGGCTTTCAAATCTTGCATGTTTTTTTTTTTTATTTTTTATTTTTTATATCAGGGCTATAAAGATTGATAGAAGACCAAAATATTAGATATGACCATATTGGAGTGCTGACAAGTAATAGACTAATTTGAGGACCATTGTTGATTAGTAATGCAAACTTAATCCTCTAGTGCTTTCTTTAAAGTTGCACAGTGGATCAGCATTCGTTGTGAAGAATTTATGGAGACAAAAATACATGTTGAAGTATTTACTTTACTTATAATTATGAAAATAACACTAGAAATTTCAATCTCTCTGTTGAGGTAGTCATCAGAAAACATATGTACAGGACATATGTTACATGACACTACACAAAAGGAAAATAAATCTAAATGGTTTATTAATCCTTTACCTAGTTTGATCTCTGCTGGAAAAATAAAAAAAATTATACATAAATATAAATTAAGAAAATGAAATGTATATATTATATAATAAATATAATAATATATAGATGAAAAATAAATAAAAATAAAAATTTTATAGTGAAACTACATTAAACACATCTCTACTGTCCTCTCATATTAAGGTTTTCTTGTGTTACCATCATGCCCATCTACAACCTATATAGCATCCAGAACATAATGGCAGAACTCCAATACAAGAATACCTTAATATAAGAGGACTGTAGAGATATTTTTATTGTATTCCCACTATTAAACTTTATTTTTTTTTTATCTGTATATTATTATACTTGTAAAAAAAAATTTGTGTTTCATTAATTTATATATGTGTATAATTCTTTATTTTTTTCCACAAGTGGTAAGGTTAGAGTAACTGATTAACAATGTATTTAGATTTCTCACTTTTGTGTGGTATCTTGTGCCCTATGCATATGTATGTTTCTCTGATGATGACCTTGATACAGAGTTCAAAACGTGGAGTATTATTTTCATAATTATAAGTAAAGTAATTACTTCAGCACATATGTTTTTGTCTCCATAAATTCTTCACAATGAATTAATCGTGTAGTACTGTCATCATATCCTGCACATCCCTTGATGGTAAATACCAAAAATTGATTATTAGAAATGATTATTAAATTCGGCATATTAAATAGTATTGCAATCTTGCTTAGTTGGTATAGTATTTCTACAATCCAACCAATTGGTGTTGGATTGTAGAAATCTCACTGTTGGCTTTGATGCTGGACAATATCTTTGCATACTTGATATCACAACCCTGCCTATTGGAGGAGGTCTGAAATAGCTTGAACTACAATGTTTGATCTCAAAAGCAAGGAAACATGATTATTTTTGCCTTCTTCTGATCCATGGTGTTGACATATTATGTTCATAACTTTTATGGTCAGATGCCTATAAAATGCTTACCATATACTACATCTTGCTTAAGTGGCAAAGGAGAATAAGATAGTTCCACTATATAAGGAAGGGCTCAAGATAGCTCTATAATTTGTAACCACCTTTCATTGCAGAGTGGCACTCAACTTTTTTTTTTGGAAAAGTTAAGTTGGTTGAAGGGGAAGAACAAGGGGCAATGCTGGAAGTTGATTGGGTGAGCAAGGATGTTAGGACTAGATTTTTTGCTTGGAGAATGGCAGACAAGTTATGTGATTGCTAAATGCGGTGAGTGCATTGTTAGTAAATAAGTAAGGAGGGAGAGACATTATGTGCGTAATGGTTAATGTGGACCTGTGCTAAGGTTAAAGTACACCATGGAGATATCTGATTCAGTGACATGTCTGAAAATATTAGATATGACCATATTGGAGTGCTGACAAGTAATAGACTAATTTGAGGAGCTGAAAGTTTATTTTTCACTTGGTTAGAGTATAATAAATTTAGTTTAATCCTTTATCCAAGTGTGAGCAAACAAAGTTTGCACCTGAAAGTATCTTCAGGACTGGAGTAAGGTGGTACAACACCAGGGCACTCCTTGCAAAGGTGGACCAAGCTAACATCACTCCTATCTCAGTATCTCCCATAATGCAAAACACATCTCCTTGCGGATATGTCTAATGTTATGCATTAAGGGAAGGACCAAAACCCAGACTAGTTTCGACCTTTATTGAGGTCTCTTCAGTGGGAGCCAAGCCCAAGTGGAGATACCAGGCAGAAGCATTAGCAGGTCATCTCTACCTATAGGAGTTGCCAAATGGTGTGCCACCCTTTTTTAATAAATTACTCTGGATTTAGAGAAATCTCCACTTGGGTCTGGCTCCCACTGAAGAGACCTCAATAAAGGTCGAAACTAGTCTGGGTTGTGGTCCTTCCCTTAATGCATAACATTAGACATATACGCAAGGAGATGTGTTTTGCATTATGGGAGATACTGAGATAGGAGTGTTGGTAGCTTGCTCCACCTTTGCAAGGAGTGCCCTGGTGTTGTACCACCTTACTCCAGTCCTGAAGATACTTTCAGGTGCAAACTTTGTTTGCTCACACTTGGATAAAGGATTAAACTAAATTTATTATAATTTGAGGAGCATTGTTGATTAGTACTACAAACTTAATCCTCTAGGGCGCGCCGGCCATATGTGCAATGTGTGCGGTGCACACAGGTGCCAAGGAGGAGGAAATATTTTAAAAAAACGTTTTTTTAAAGTGATTTTTTTTATTGGAGGGGCGATAGGGGCGCCAACTAAAGTTTTGCACACAGGTGCCGGACGCTACTGGCGTACTACTGGGTATAGGGGCACCAACTAAAGTTTTGCACACAGGAGCACCCCTGTGTCTGAAGCTAATTCTACGAAGTTCACCATCTCTTTTGATGAAAGCTTACCATCAATATTTTTCTAGTAGCAAGACTTATACGTTGGTTAGACATAACTGGTCATTTGTTTACAGAATTAACAACGCATATAAAGTATATTAATTAAAGGTAACTTTAATGAATAACTTCTATATTTCGGCAACGTCACATTGCCATCTTCAGGAACATAAAGATATGGTATGTGCACTCAGGAACTAACACAAAGCAAATGAGGAAGAAAGCAAGAAACTAATATTGTTCCTAAAGTCCTATTGGTGCCCTCTTGCGGGCTAATTTGGTAGTCTTGGCAGTTGGGCTGAAGTTCTCATAATGAAAGTCTCCCAAATTTGGGGCAGTTTCATGCAACTAAATTTGTTGAGGTTAGGAACGTTTTTTAGAGCTGCTGAAGATTCTTTGAATAATCTTTCGTATTTAAACTTGCTGCGATGAATTATTTTTGTTTTCTTCCAACGAATTTTATGGTGGGTATCTAAGACATGCTCTGTCAGCCCAGAGCGGCTGTACTGGTGAAACAGGATGTAGTCTTGGTGTTCTGAAATCCTGATATTTGTTGTTCTGCCTGTTTGGCCAAAGTAGGACAATTTGCAGCTGCAAGGGACCTGGTATACACCAGGTAGGTCTAGGGGAAGTGGTTGGTCTTTGGTAGAGCAGATAAGGGATGCCAACTCTTTATATGGTCTGTAACAGGAAGTAAGGTCATATTTTTTGAGGATATTGGTTATTTTCTCAGAGGTGCCCTGGATGTAGGGGATGGTGATAGACTTGGTTTAATCTTTATTAGCTTCGCCCTGTTAAGAGAACAAATTACCGCGACGCGCGTTCTCCTTGCCAATGAAAACAAAACCTTACGGGCGCTAGAGGAAGAGCTTTCGAATACACTCAGCCTTGATCTATGGTCTATACTTCATGACATCTCATGCGCATCGACAAGAAAGGAATTCGAAAAAATACGTAGTCGGCACGTGAAGAAATACGAAAACCTGACAAAAACTTCTACTTCCATACCTCAGCCACCACTCAACACTGTAGTCAACCTCTCGTTGGCAGTTTTAAAGCCTGAAGCACTCACCGCACTTTCACATGGTCACAATTTCGCCCTAGCTCCTAAAAGGATACCTGCTGAAGAAATCATGATCCAAATAGAGCGTGGAATTTGCAACCTGCCTAACCATATCGCCAACAACGTAAGACTGGATGTAGTCGGTGTTCTCACTAAAGCCAAACCTCCAAAATCCAACTTATCCAAAAACGAATATACAGCCCTACAAGAATTGAAAAACAACAAAAAAAATAGTAATCACCAAAGCTAATAAGGGAAGCGCCACTGTGGTACTCAATCAAAAAGAGTACAAAGGTAAGCTAAATTCTTTAGTACTAGACCGTACTACTTACCTCCCCATTGAATATAATCCGACCAGCTCTTAGATTAGAACTATCCACAGACTCCTTAAGAAAGTCACTTCTTGGCCTGTGGAAGTCACCAACAAACTTAAACCTTATAACTCTAAACCCCCCCCCGATTATATGGACTCCCAAAAATACATAAACAAAATGTGCCATTGCGTCCCATAGTGGATGGCATTGATTCCCCCACATATAAATTAGCCAAACATTTAGCCAAAACGCTCACACACTACACTGGCAACACACCATCACACATAAACTCAGCCCACTTTAAAGCCAGTATAGAAAACCTCGCACTCCAACACACTGACATAATGGTCAGTTTTGATGTCTCCTCCCTATTCACTAATGTCCCACTCAAAGAAACCCTTGAGCTCATCCAAGCCAAGTTTCCTCCCGATATCTCAGCCCTATTTCAGTTCACAATGAACTCAGGCTATTTCGTTTGGCAAGGAAAGTTCTACAAACAGATAGAGGGGACAGCCATGGGTTCACCGATTTTTCCACCCTTGGCCAATTTCTTTACGGAGACATTTGAAGAGAAAGCCTTAAACTCCGCCCCATAAAAACCAATATTTGGCTTCGTTATGTGGATGATGTGTTTGCTATTTGGCCACATGGCTCAGACACACTCCACTCCTTCCTAGCACACTTAAACAACCAACACCCCAGAGTCCAGTTCACCTTAGAAAAAGAGGAAAACAACACCCTCCCCTTTCTAGACACTTTAATCGCCCGCCAGCTTGATGGATCTTTGGTTTTCTCTGTTTACAGAAAACCCACCCACACTGGCAGATACATTCACCAGCAATCCCCCCCCCCCCTCACAACAATATGGGGTGATAAAAACACTATATAACAGGGCAAAATTAATCTGCTCAGATGACAAGGCCCTGACTATTGAACTAAACCACATCCTCAACACTTTCTTAGCCAATGGCTATAACCCCCAAAAAATCCAAAAAATACTAAAACCTGTAAACCACAACCCCCCCCCCCCTCCACAATAAAGATTACACCAAGTCTATCACCATCCCTTACATCCAGGGCACCTCTGAGAAAATAACCAATATCCTCAAAAAATATGACCTTACTTCCTGTTACAGACCATATAAAGAGTTGGCATCCCTTATCCGCTCTACCAAAGACCAACCACTTCCCCTAGACCTACCTGGTGTATACCAGGTCCCTTGCAGCTGCAAATTGTCCTACTTTGGCCAAACAGGCAGAACAACAAATATCAGGATTTCAGAACACCAAGACTACATCCTGTTTCACCAGTACAGCCGCTCTGGGCTGACAGAGCATGCCTTAGATACCCACCATAAAATTCGTTGGAAGAAAACAAAAATAATTCATCGCAGCAAGTTTAAATACGAAAGATTATTCAAAGAATCTTCAGCAGCTCTAAAAAAACATTCCTAACCTCAACAAATTTGGGTGCATGAAACTGCCCCAAATTTGGGAGACTTTCATTATGAGAACTTCAGCCCAATTGCCAAGACTACCAAATTAGCCCGCAAGAGGGCACCAATAGGACTTTAGGAACAATATTAGTTTCTTGCTTTCTTCCTCATTTGCTTTGTGTTAGTGCCTGCGTGCACATAACATATCTTTATGTTCCTGAAGATGGCAATGTGACGTTGCCGAAATGTAGAAGTTATTCATTAAAGTTACCTTTAATTAATATACTTTATATGCGTTGTTAATTCCGTAAACCAATTACCAGTTATATCAATATTTTCATTTTCTCCATCCATGTGAAAGAATTCCTAATCCACTCAAATTTTGTCTCAAGTTCTAAAAAATTATTTTTTAAATTTCTCTTGTTATAGGTGCTGTTTTGAAGTCTTTGATAATCAGGTTAGAAATTTTTTCTTCAAGTGCAAGCATGAAATCATTCAGAGGTTTTCAATCTTGATTGCCAAAGTGTTACTGTCAGTTTCATTTTTGTGCAAATTGTTTAGACTTTATCATGAACATTAAAGATGGTCACATCTTTTCCTTGCAGAGCCAATGTTCAACTCATTCAAGATGCTGAACATATTGGCTATTATCTCTGATTAGAGAGGTACAATGCTTGACTTTCACTTTTATTATTCTAAGACCAATTGAGTAAGACTCATCTAATATCCCTTTTGTCATACACATAGCTCATCATACCATGCCTTAAACACATTGAAATTCTCTGCAGACACCTTACCTTTAGCAATATGTGGTGATTGGCATTCATTTTAGTCAAATTATGGACTCTACAACCGTGTTATAAATAACTATTTTAATTTCTTGACATTTCGACCTTCATGTTAAGGTCATCATCTGGAGTATATACAGAGACAGGCTGAATTACATTTCACACAGTATGCTAAAGAGACAATGATTTGATCAATGGTTATTCTAGTGACATGACCTCTAGTGAAAATAAAAATAATAAATTAATTAATTAAAAAAAACTACATCAAAGCTATATTCTATTTAAGATAACATCAGAGAAACATTCTTTCATATAGCTAGTTTTATTACAGTAATAATGATGCCCTAATTTTCTTTCAAGATTTAGGCTAAAAACTGTTTAGGCATCTAAAGGACTATACTTTCATTCTCTTTCCAGGTCTTCCTTACATCATTTCCCTTTAGATTTATTACTTTCTTTAGTAGCCTTCCTTTTTCTATTTGTTACACATGTTCTCTACAATTCTTTTGGTGTCCTTTATTTTATCATTTATCATTCCATCCATATTTCATCCTTTTGTTCTATCCATTCTTATACATCCTTTAACTGCTCTAAGAAATATTTCTTTTCAGCTGCTATTTTCATCTTTTTTTTTCCTCTATCCAACTTTCTGAACCATATGGTATTGTCAGTATTGCCAACAATAATATATGGTTCACCTGTCTTTATAAAATTGTTTCCTTCCTTGTTTTGGCTTTTGTTGTTGGTCTTATAGTACCACAGATTGCTTGAAAATGGAGGTTGCATCGTTATCTATATCAAATGTAACCTAAATATTGAAAATGTGTTACTTGTTGTAGACTTTGGTTTTCAGTTACTATTTTATTTCATATGGCATATTCACCCTGGGTCCAGGGGGACATCCATCCCCCAGACTCCCCCCCCCCAAGTTCTGGACTGGTAGGCTGGTTCTCCTTGAATTCTGATGACTCGAATTTTGAAGACTCGAAAGGGGTCTCCCCCCCCCTGGTGCCTGCAGTGCCCAACCCCCATGAGTTGTGGACTGGTAGGCCAGTTCTCCTTGAATTCTGATGACTCAAATTTTGAAGACTCAAAAGGGCGTTCTGCCTCCGGCGCCCAACCTCCCTGAGTTCCGGACTGGTAGGCTGGTTCTCTTTGAATTCTGATGACTCGAATTTTGAAGACTCGACACTCAGGGTAGCCCCTGAGTTTCAAAACGTTTCAAATAACTTGACAAAAATGTTACAAAAAAGCTTATAATTTTATTATAGGATAGATATATTTCTTAGTTTTAACACGTTTACGAATTTTAGCATGTTCGGTTGAATTTTATTGCTGCTCTGGGCAGGCGAACTCGCACACATTTAATTAATAACAATAATTTTTAGTTAGATACGGTGTTTGCCGGTGCAACATATGGTTTTGCTCGAGTCTATACAGCATAATTTCTGTATGAGGGTACATGTGATTCATTAATTAGTGGCGTTTTTATCCCAGTTGTCTCTATTTGCACTATTTGTTGAGAAATATATTACACAGACTGCTCATAACTTATTCACTGACATAATAAAAGTACTTTTTTTTCTTGCCTCTGCAGTATAGTGGCTGTTGGGGAGGGCGTGTTATTTACTGCTGCAAGCGAGTTACTATCACCTACCGTGAATGTATTTAAGCTTTTTTCATGTGCGAGGTATGCGAAACTTTTTAATTTCTTTTTTTGAAAAGTGAAATCAGGGATGCGAGTTATATTCGAGTAAGTATGGTATTTCAACTATGGATGAGTACATTGGTACCTTCTTTAAATGGAAAAATACCTCAGATGACTGATAATCATCATCATCAACAACCATGGGTCCAATGCCCGTAGGTGTCTGCTGCCATCTTGATATGATTCTTCCATTGCATTCTATTTTGTGCAAGATGACTCAGTTTGTGTATAGAGTTTCCGCACCATTTGACGATGTCATCGCCACATTCTCTGTTTGGTCTTCCTCTTTTGTTCTTTCCTTCAATTATTCCAAACAGCAACATTTTTAGTTTTCTCTCATCATTCATTCTACATATATGGCCAAATAGATGTAGTTTCCTTTTGATTATTTTCTGGATCAGGTTTTCTTTTGGTTGTATTAGTCTGTAGATTTCCTCATTGTTCACTTTCTGTATCCAGCTTATTCTCAAGATCTTTCTATAGCACTTCCTCTCAAATGCCAATATCCTCCTTTCAGATTCTCTCAGGAGTACCCAGACCTCGCATCCATAGAGCATGCTGCTGAAGATACAGGTTTCTACAATGTGCAGTTTAGTTTGCATCTTTATAGCTCGGCTCTTCTATATTTTGTCCGTGGCTTTTAAAATAGTTGTTGCTGTGGCTATTCTAATTTTTATCTCTTTTTTTGGGGTACAAGTCATGTGGCATCCAAGATATGTGAAGTGTTCCACATTTTCCATTTGAAATCTGTCTATCGTAACTCTGTTCAGTAACTCCTGTTGTCCGAATATCATTGTTTTAGTTTTTTCAAAGTTGACATTTAGTCCATATCTTTTTTTCTTCTGTGTATAGCGTTTGCAATGTCTGTTCCAGCCTTGCTGCATCTTCTTCAACCAGGACGATGTCATCTGCAAAGCAGAGGTAGTTTATTCTCATGCCATTTATTGAAATGCCCCACCTTCTTCTTTAATCTTATCTAGTGTTCTTCCCAGATGTGTGATGAAGATGATTGATGATATTAGGTCCCCTTGTCTTTTGCCTTGACGAGTGGCAAACCAATCTCCAGTCTCACCTGCTATCCTGATTTTTGCTTGTGCTTGGCTGTTTATATCTTTCAGCAGGCGGATCAATTTATTGTCCACACCATAGGATTCCAAGACAGCCCATGTTATATTTTGGTCAATATTATCACATGCTTTTTGGAAGTCCATATATTTGAAACAGCAATATATCGTTTTGTTCTTTCTTCGAGTCAACAAATACTCGCACTATTAGTCTTAGTGCGAGTATTTGTTGCACTGTACTTCGATCTTGTCGAAATTCAGCTTGCTTATCCAGAAGATGTGCCTCCATATTCCCCTTCAGGCGTTCTGTTAATATTTTCATCAGCACTTTGCCAAGATGACTCATTAATGCAATAGTTCTGTAATTGATGCATTCTAAAGCACTGTCTTTCTTATGAAGAACAACCAATACTGATTTTTTTTCCACTCTTCGGGGGCATATTCTGATCTCCATATTTCATTACATAGCTGATGTATTTCTTTTACAACTGATTCTCCCCCATATTTTAGCATCTCACCTATTATGTTGTCATTTCCAGAACTCTTGTTCTTGAGATGTTTTATAGCCTTATTCACCTCCTCTTCCAAGATGTCATTTTCAAAGATCTCTGCTGGTGGAGAGATTGCTTTTAGTTCTTTGATTACTTCTGTTGCAGTATCAATTAGTTGATTTTTATATAGTTTACTGCAATATCCTGTCCATCTATGTATGATTTCTGTCTTGTCCATCAATACTTTACCATTTTCATCTTTGAATGCTACTGATCTTGTTTGCCACTTCCTATTGACATTTCTTATAAGTTTGTAGACCTCTCTAGTTTTGTGTTCTCCATAGTACTGTTCAATGTCTTTGCACTGGTCCTCCAACCATTTAGCTTTATCAGATCTTGCTGCTTTCCGTACTTCATTGCATTTTTGATGGTATAACTATCTGCTGCCTCTTAATTATCTCTTAAGTTTCAGTTCTCTTTTCTCTTGTACCAATTTTAGGGTTTCCTGAGTTATCCATTTCTTGTTGATCTTTTCTCTTTCAGGAATTACTTCCTCTACTGGTTTTTTTAGCACTGTGTTCTGCTCTTGTATTTATATTTTGTTTTTCACTTGCAGTCTTAAGCTTAGTTTCCAATATGTTCTGATATACTGTTCTTAGCCTGTCTTCATTTAGTTTTGAGATGTCTCTAGCTTTTTGGAACTTTCCTTTGCACTTCTGTTTCAGTTTTAGTCTTATATTTGCAATCACTAAACTGTGGTCCAACTCAATATCAGTTCCTTGGAATGATCTGCACTGTTGAACTGAGGTTCTCTGGTCTGTTAATATCAGATCGATCATATTCTTGTATTTGCCATTGAAGGAGCACCACGTCCATTTACGACAATCTTTTTGTTGGAATTTGGTATTGCAAATTGTCAGGTTGTTATCCGTGGCAAATTCCAGAAGCATCTCTCCACGTTCATTTCTTTCTCCATATCCAAATTTTCCCATAACCTTTCCCCATCCTGTGTTATTTTTGCCAATCTTTTGCATTCCAGTCTCCTCCAATGATGAGTATATCCTGCTTCAGCATTTCATCAATTACTAGTTGTAGATCCCTGTAAAATTTCTCAATGTTTTCATCTGCACTCTCTGCAGTGGGCACATATATTTGAATGGTTGTGATATTAAATGGTTGGGCACTGGATGACTACATTGGTACCTTCTTTAAATGGAAAAATAACTCTGATGACAGTGATAATACAACATGAATTTGTAATGACAGTTTGTGTGTAGTTTCTGAAGAGAAAGAGGTCTGTAACGAATCCACAGAAACACAAAATTCCCATCAGTTGCAATGCGATAATATTAATATGCTGAACAAAAGGAAAGATTTGCCAACTTGCTGGACACTCGACCATTGGATCACATTCAAAGGTAAATACAATTGGTTATTTTGTAGGAACATTTTTCTCTTTTGTGACTTTTCTGCCTGTATGGTAATTATGCCTACATTATTGTGTTTTTATTCAACAATTGTTTACAGTTTTGAATTCGTATATAAAGTCAGTATCAACAGTCTCCTGATTACAAACGCATGATGGAAGGGATGGGAGATTTGGAGCTTCCCCAGATAGCATTCAAAGGTAAATACAATTGGTTATTTTGTATAGGCCCCCGGAAATTATTCGTTTAGAATTTAACCACCATAGGGAACATTCCACAGACCATTCACCATCTTGGTCACTCTCCTCTGAATCTTCTTCACTACTTCTTCATTCCCAAGAAACCCAGGAGACAAGACCTGAGCACAGTAATCCATTTGTGGATGCATCAGGGCCTTATAAAGAGGAATACCAGCCTGGCTGGCCGAGTGGTTAGCGTATCTGCTCTCCAGCAAAAAGGCTGCGGGTTTGAATCCTGCCATGGGCATGGATGTTTGCGATTGTCTGTGGAAATACTAGTAGTTGTGGTCGGGGGTAGATGGCATTGATGTAGTTGCAGTCAGTTGGTGGATTTGAGTGGTGGAAACAGAGTTGTACAGTAGGTGCCCTCCCTCGATGAGTCTTTGTACTCCATGGAGGTGTCTAATAATAATAACTTCCTTATCTCTACTTGTGTATTCTATCACCACCCCTAAATCTCTTGATCTGTTTTCTGGAGTACAGTTCCATTAATGCAATACACAGCTTGTAATCTGTTTATCCCAAAATGCAAAACTTGACATTTCTCCACATTAAACTGACACACATAATCTTTTGCCCATACTGACAGCCTATTTAAATCATCCTGCAAGCTTTCTACATCACCTTGATTAATTATTACTCTACTTAATTTTGCATCATAAGCAAACAACTGAATATTTCCTTTCAGTTTTTTTTTTAATATCATTTATGTACAAATAAACAGTAATGGTTCTAGCACTAAACCTCGCAGCACACCACTAGTCACTTGTTTTTGCCTTTTTGATATCTGCCGAGCAGCCACCCTTTTATTCACATAACTAGTGTCATATCCATGCTCATTTGTTTTAATTTGAATAAGAGAGTTCCATGTGGTATTCTGTCAAATGCCTTTGTAAAATCTAGCAGAATCATTGTGTAGCCATATCCTTTATCCAATGCAGCTGTCACTCGATAAATTTAGCAGGTTGTCCTGTTGATTTTTTGTTTTTTATGCTGTCCTGTATGAGAGGTTGCAGAATCTATGCATGTTAGTGAGAAGGAATCTTTTTGATATTCTTTAAATTAACACTTTGCTTTCTTAATTCATAGATAAATTTGAATCAGTATCTTTTCACATTTTTTTTTATAGCTTCTTGCAAGTAAATTCATATCAGGATATTACATTATCTGTGATCTCTTTAATCCAAAATGTTTGCCTTCTCACTTTGCAACAGTCAGTTTGTACCCATCATTTGATTACAGAGTAAATTATACTTGACAAGGAATTATGTTCTTGTTTTAATTCTTTATCTAAGTGTAAGCAAACAAAGTTTGCACATGAAGTATCTTCATGTATATAGAGGCTATACTCTGGTATCTCAGTGCCTTCATATCCCATAGTGCCAAGTATACTTCCTTTCAGGAATACACAAACTTTGTGTTCTACTTTGGATAAAGGATTAAACAAGAATATATAATTTCTCCTCAAGTATAACTTACTCTCTAACCAAATGAAAAAACTTTGGCTATTTTTGGCCAACAGTTGGTATTAGCAAGCCTTTATTGATGTTTGATGATATAGGAATAGAATGCAAAGGATATTAATTTTCAGGGAGGATAAAACAATCTGTGAGGTGGAGAGGGGATGAGAAATTTGCAACCAGTAAGAGTAGAAGTTCAGCAGATGGGCAGAGTTGTTGAAGATAGTGCATTTGATTTTATGTAATTGCTTCCTAATATAAGGTGGTGGGAGGGGGGGAACGACTAACCAAAATTTAATTGATCGACAACTTAGAGGGCATGTAATAGAAATGTTACTAAAATGGTTTTATAGGTTTAATGCAGAAGTAATTTTTTAATATTTGACAGTAGGTTGGGAATAAAGGATCACTTGGAGGGTATACAAGACCGGACATGGTATATAACAGTACTTCCCAAACTTATGGATGCCAAGGTCCCCCTTTGGAAAAATTAAAATATTTTGCAGTCCCCCCCCCATTGAAAAAAAATTGTAATACAGACATATATTATTATAATATTTATTGTATTTATATTCAAGATTTGGTTTGTAATCTTTTTTGTGTTGCTTATCAATACCTTAGACACGAAAGTTATATGAATAAGCATATATTTACTAATATTCATTAATAGCCTAAATACACAAGAAGCAAAATTTGTTAACCAACACCAATGTGCAATTTTTTCCATATTAAAATATAAAAAAGAACAAAAAAGAAATAATAAAAATTAAAGAAGTTTCTTTTAAGATAAAAAAAAAAATTTGTTTTCATTATTTCACAGTTCCCCTCAACAAAACTTATGGCTCCCAAGGGGGACTACGGCCCACAGTTTGGGAAGCGCTGGTATATAAGACTAAATTTTTGGATTGAAGAGTGAAAAATGAGTGGAAAAAATTACTAGAGGCAGTTGAATTGATTTTGTTAGTGATGGGTTTGTATGAATAATGGTTAGTGCGGACCTCCTGTGAGTCTTCAAATTCATATGGAGATGTCCATATAATAATAAATTATGTAATAGCTTGATAATAGTTTGTAAAAAAATATATATTAACTGAATTAGAACAAGAATAGAAATACTAAAAATACGGAACCCAAATTTAAATTGTATATTCAAATCCATATCTGCAGAAATATGAAAAAGAAAGGAATGAAGAAAAGTTGGTAGTATTGATACAAAGAACATGTCTACCTTCCCAGGGCATTCTTCTGAAAAAAAAAAAAAAAATTAGAGGGTTGGGGGGGGGGGTCCATGTGCAAGGGCTATTGTAAGTTAGTAAACACATTAAATAACTGCCACATTGTTGAAGAGAGCAGTAATTATATTTGAACACTAACTGGCTTTGATAATCCACATAAACATCTGTGATCAGATATGATTTTTCTGGCTTCTGCAAGAAGACATGGAGAAGGTTTGCATGTAGGTAACCAAGATATTATTAAACCCATGAAATGTTGATTATGAGAACAGATTTAGGTATTGTGGTACAAAACTATATTCTAATCCTAAGTATTTTAAAATTATGGTAATCTTCTTCCTCTGCGCATATATCCCACTTCTAATGCAGGGTCCACGTGTTACATAGATACAATTTTGTTAGTACAATCCCCAGCTGGCCTGCCGCTTTGTGGGGAGGGATGTCTTTTTGACTGTAGCAGCGTATGTTCATGGGACTAGTTTGCTAGTTCTGAGGGATGAAAAACCAGTTTCCAGGAGAAAAAACCCTCTACCAGCTAACTCACCTTTAGTCAAAAGAGACCAGATAAAGGTTCCTCAAGTCATTGATGGGAATCGAACCCAGGTCTTTCTGACCAAAGGGCTTTGTCTATACTGACTGAACTATGGAGGCTCTTTTAATGTTTTTTATTAAAATGGAAAAATATAACTTCTGCATTGATTTAGCCTCATTAAAGACTGAAACTGGTCTGAGTAGTGGTCCTTCCTATAATGCATAGCAATATACACACATTGGAAAGGAAATGTGCTTGGTTTTATGAGATACTGAGACAACTGATGTGAAGTCAACAACCTTTATATATGAGTAGTGTAGTTGTGAAGATGCTTTACTTGCAAAATTTATTTGCTTACACTTGGGCATAGGATTAAAACAAGAATGTAATGTCTTGTCTATTATATACTGAAAGTATTGTCAGTGTCCAAGTTTGGTAAAACAAAGAAGGAATGTGAGCAAAGTCATAATATGGATGTTAGAGAAATTTTTCCATCTGTTGCAGATGAAGTAAGAAGTAAATATACACTGGAAGCTGTATAAGTGTGTGTTTTGTGAAAGTGGAAGGTTTAGATTTTTCTCATGGCATGTGGTGAGCAAGTGGAATTGGTTGCCAGTGGAAGAGGGTGAATACTTTTCTTTAAATAAGTTCAAAGGAAGAGATGATAGTGTTGTGTGGGTTAAGGCCTCTCTACAATGAAACCATGAAGATAGTAATGATGAAAATGATAATCTTTTATTTATTTATTATTATTTTTTTTACAGATCTTGAGAAGTGGCAACCATATTGCCAGATCACTTTAAAAAGCACCAAAGAGGTAAGTTTTCAATGCCCTTAGAAATACTTTCATCATAAAACAAATCAAATGTAAACTTTGCTCTTACCTCTGATGTAATACAATGATGCCCATATAATATCAGTATAAACTGAAAACAGATGAATGAATTTTTACTCTTAAATCATGGTATTATATTATAATAATGTTAATACTTTAATATATTATTATATTAATATTTTATAAAAGCCTAAGAATTAAAAATTCTTTACATTCACTGAAAATGCCATAGAAAGCAAATCTGAAAGTAGGTAGGAAGTATGCAAGAAGACCACAGAGACAAAGCAGACAGGCATGATGAATTTGTAACCTAAAATCAAAAGAATAGCAACCCACTACACACTAATTGGCTCTCCCACTTAATACTGTGTGAAATGTCTTTCTTGTTATCTTCAGAATCTCACTAACCATACTATCTTATATTAAAAACAGCCTTGACTGTCAAGAAAATATGAAACATTTGTGTCTTTTTAATAACGAGATTATGGTTTCATTTGATGTAGTCTCCCTGTTCACCACCATATCACCACAAGAGACTCTAATTTTTACAATCTGATTGACCAGAAGACATTGTTAACTTATTTCAATTCACCATCAATGCAGGCTGTTTTACATGGTGTAATAAGTTCTTCCAACAGATGGAAGGAACAGCAATGGGCAATTCTATCTCACCAGCCTTAATTGAGTATATTATGGAGCATCTAGAAAAGCAACTATATTTCCTCAACCTTTCATATGATTAAGTTTTTGTCGATATATTTGCCATCTGGTCCCATTCTAAATCAGAATTACTTCAGTTCTTGAAGAAAATAAACTCCTTGTACTCCCATATCAAGTTCACTATTGAACATGAATCCAATAAACATCTCCCTTTTTTTTGAATACCTTAATAATTTGAATTCATGCAGGTCCTGTTGAATTTTCAGTTTATTGGAAACCAACCTTTACTGGCAGATATATTCACTCATCCTCGCACCATCATTCATAGAAGATCTGTATAATCAAGAGTCTTGTGCCTAGAACTCATATGATCGGCTCTTCTTTTCCCTTTTGTTAGATGAACCGAATACTATTAAAAGCAATCTGATGTGTGATAATGCAACAAAACTACCATTCAAAAAATTGCTAATTATCATCACTCAACCAGACTTCTCTTCTTGAGTATTCTGCAATTGAGCAGGTTCTTTTAGTAGCAGAAACTTTCCTTCCACTCTCTTCTGTTCTGAGCCTTCTCTTTCAAGGTTGTGTACCTGTCTCCATTCAGCATGTCATCTAGCATTGTTTTCCTTACTCTTCCTCTGGGACTTTTTCCATCTATTTTTCCTTCGATGGCATCTCTGATTCCATTCCATCCCATCTCAGAATATGTCCGATCCAGTTTCCTTGCTTCTTTTTATCCTCCTTAACAGACTTCTTTCTTCTTCTACTCTTTTTAAGACCTCTTCATTAGTTATTTTATCTGTCCATTTGATTTTTTCCATCCTTCTCCAAATCCACATCTCAAAGCTTTCCAAAATTTTAATTTCTTCTTTCTTCAATGTCCAAGTTTCAGCTGCATAGAGGGCAACACTCCACACATAACATTTTATTAGTCTTTTCTTTAGGTTTTTATCCATTTTACTTCTGAATAAATTCCATTTTCTATTAAAAGGCATCTCTTCCCATTGCTATTCTTGCTTTTATGTCACTTTTACATCTTCCATCACTGCTAATCACACTTCCCAGATATTTAAATGTCTTTACTTGATTCAATTTTCCCCATTTATTCTGATATCCATATTTGCCTCTTTCCTTGCTATTTTCATTACCTTTTGTTTTTCTGATGTTAATTTTCATTCCATAATTGATACAGAATTCTAGTAATCTGTTCAACAGGTGTTGTAGTCCTGTTTCAGTATTTGATAATAATGCCTTGTCATCTGCTTGTCTTATTGCAAATATCTGTCTACCTCCAATCTTTATTCCTTCTTCCAAATGCTCCAGTGCTTCTCTTCTTTGCTTCAGAATACATGTTAAACAAAATTGGTGACAGAGAACAGCCTTGTCTTACTCCTCGTCCAGTGATACTTGGTTCTGTTGTACCATATATCTCTCACCATGGCAGTTTGTCCCATATAAAGTGAAATAATTAGCCTTCTGTCTTTTCAATCTATACCAATCTTTTCCATTACTTCCACCATCTTATCCCATTTTATAAAGTCAAAAGCGTTTTTCAAAATCTATATAACAGATATTAACTTCTTTATTCACTTCCAGACTTCTTTCACTTGCGATTGGACTGTTAAGAATAGTATCTCTTGTTTCCCTACCCTTCCTGAAACCAAACTGATCTTCAAGAAATTTTTCCACCTTAGATGCAATTCTTTGCGTGTTAAGATTCTCATAAATATTTTTGATGTATGGGAAATGAAGCTTATTATTCTAAAATCCTTGCAGTTCACTGCATTACTTTTCTTTGGTGTAGGTATAAATATTAATGTCATAAAATCTTTTGGTAGTTCTCCTTTGTTATAAATTAAATTTATTATTTTTGTTATTTCTTCAGTTCCTTTCTTCTGAAGTTGTTTCAGGAATTCTGCAGGTATTTCATCTATTCTTTCTGCCTTTACACATTTTAGTTCTCTAATGGCCATTTCTACTCCTGTCTTCAAAATCTCTGGGCCTAGATCATCTTCATTTACCTTCTTTATATCCTCTAATGGCAACTCATTTGGTCTATTTTCCTTGTCATATAGATCCTCAATGTATTCCTTCCATCTCATTAGGATTTTATCTTCTTCAGTTATAATTTCTCCATTCTTATTTTTTATGCCTCTAGCTCGAATTCTATTTTGCTTGTGATTCATGCTTCTTGCTTTTTCATATAAAAGATCATACCTTCCCACTCTCTCATAATTTTCCATTTCTTCACATTGTTTTTTAAGCCAACCTTCTCTACTTCTTTCTGCTTCCTTTCTCAATTTGTCATTGAGGGTTCTATATTGTATTTTCCCTTCTGGGTGTCTTTATTTTTCCATTTTCTTCTTTCTTCCATTAGAGAAATCATCTCATTAGTTATCTAAGGTTTTTTTATTCTTTTAGCTCTTACATATCCAATTTCTTCTTCTGCAATCTTCTTTATTTTCTCTTTGACTTGTTCCCATTTCTTTTCTGGATCTTCAGTTTTGACAAAACTTGTTTCCTCTAATTCTTTCTCCAATCTATTTCCAAATTCCTTGGTATTTTTTAATTTCTCTAAGTTTTTTCCTTTTCATAGCTTCTTTTATTTTCTTTAGTTTCACATTTATTTCTGTGAATAGTAGGTTCTGGTCAGAGTAAATATCAGCTCCAGGATATGTGCATGCATTTTTTACACTATTCTTGTATCTTTGATTTATTAAAATATAATCAATTTGATACCTTTCCGCATCTCCATGTGTATAGTCTTCTCTTAGATTTTTTAAACCAAGTATTCCTAATTATTAGCTTATTTTCTTTACAGAATTCCACTAACCTTTCCCCCAGTGGTGAATTCTCCATGCTTGCTATGCTTGCTGTGCAAGCTCATTAATTGAAAAATAAGTAATATTTATTTGTTAATAAATGCATGCATTTATAAGCATTCCATTTAAGTTTTTATTTTTGTAGACAGAAGACGTTTTAAGCTTGTGCATCAATAATTGAGCTTTGCGTTGTGTATCGAAGGCCGACGTTAGTCAAGCTACCTTGGCTTGCTCGGTTGTGGAAGCATTCTGGTCCTCTCTTCAGCACTGTGATTTCACGTGCATGCATAGCCATTTCTACTTCCTCCGCTTCATCTCACCCTGTTGCTTAAACACGGGCCATACACAGCCAAAGTAGCTCTAGCCAGTGAGCTTTCAGCCAGCCTTTACAAGTGTGCGTGTTGCTTGGGAAAATTACGTTACAACCAACTTTTTATGACGATGTTATTGACCAGTTCATAGAGAAGAACTGCAGGGTAGAATTTGTATTCAAGTAGCTAAATTGAAAAAGATAGAATATCATTTGTAAAATAAATGTTGTATTTGTATGATTAAATGTACATAAATTTCTAAATACAGGTAACCCTCGTATAATGCGGTACTTATACAACGCGGTTTCGATATAATGCAGTCTAAAATTGTAGTAACCCTTGTTGAAAGCGGTATTTATACAACACGGTTCCGATAAAAACACAGTTACTACAAATTGTAGCAACTCTTTATCTTTTCATATGTTTTTCACCGCGCAACTTAAAAATTAAATTTTATCTTCGTTAAATTTGTGTCTACCTGTATCCCTCATGTAATTATAAGTAGTGAATTTATATTAGGGGAAATACTCTTTAGCACACATGTATCTCAATTGTTTACTGTATAAAATGTTTATTGTTGAAAATTTTTCTCATTTCTGCCAAGAAAGTGCATTAAAAATCATAAGTGTGTTCATCTCAAGCTGAGCACTTTATTTTCTGATGAGTTACATACAATATGTAATGCTTGCTTTTTTGTGTAAAAAATTATTTTTATAGTAATGGCCACAAACTACAACAAAAGGGAAAAACCAACATTGGAAACAAAATTAATTTCTCTCAAAGAAAAATATTCAAAATCTTGGATCGGTTGAAAAATGGAGAAAAACCAGGAGTTTGTGCCAGGACTTTGAATTTAAATGAATCAACAATTCGAACAATCAAACAAAATTAACATAAAATCCGAGAAAGTGTTTATTGCTGGGTCAATGATAAGTGCAAAGCGTGTTGCTCGTGTATGCGATATTCTAATGGAAAAATGGAGAAATCTCTAATGATTTCGATAGAAGATTGCACCTCAAAAGAAAATTCCTATGGATGGAAATTATATTAAACAAAAAACTTTCAAAGTTTATAAACATTTATAGTGCAGACCAGGTGTTCAATGCAGATGAATCTGGGTTATATTGGAAAAAAGTGCAAAAACTCATCTATATTTCGAAAAATGAAAGATCAGCTCCTGGATTCAAAGTTTCTAAAGATAGAATTACTCTACTGTTTTGTAGTAATGCATCAGGTGATTACATGACAAAACCAGTGGTTATTAACCAATCCTCAAATCCTTGTGCTATGAAAGATTAAAATATGCACTATTTTATTTTGCCTAAAACATTTATGTATGATGTGCAATGAAGTTTAAGTACAATTTGTAATTTTTATACTATGTATTTGTTTCATAGTTTATGTTTTCTTAACTTACATGAATTACCTGAATTAAATAAAAATTTTTTTGTTGGATATGTCGTTGTTTATATAATTAAAAAAAAATGATTTCGGAATATAACCCTAGTTTTTCAATGTGATCTGAGACTCATACTGCGATTTATATAACGCACCATTTCTGCGAAACCTAACATCCGCGTTATACGAGGATTACCTGTAAATACTTTTAAATGGTAATTCATTATTCCGCTAATCAGACTTCAATCACACCTCTCATTCCCTGAATGATAACAAGAGCAAGCGTGAATTTCAAGACCAGCATTCACCTCTGCTTTCCCCTCTCTCATTTCTATTACCTAGTCTGTATCTTCCTACTACACTCCCATCCTCTTCTTTTCCTACAACTCCATTCCAATCTCTCATTATAATCATGTAGTCTTTTCTTTTTTCTTCCTTAATTAGTTCTTGTAATTGTTCGTACATTTCCTCTATTTCCTCATCTAAATGGTCACTTGTTGGGATATATACCTGCATTATTGTTATGTCCACTGGTTCAGTCTTCAATTTTACCACATTAATTACTTTTTTATTTTGTAATTTCAGATTAAAAAAAAAAAAAATGGCAACTGCTGCACATTGATTAACTTCAGAACAAAGAATTGGTAAAGTAACTTTTGGCCAACCCTGTATATGAGAATATACAGAGTAAGAAGAAAGATTACTTTAGTCAACAAGAATTTTATAACTGGTTAAAAATTTGGGGATTCTACATATTTTTAGAGTATTGAATTTTGAAGTGGGAAAATTTAGGATTCAGTGTGTGTGTGTGTGTGTGTGTGTGTGTGTGTGTGTTTAATTTAAAATTATGTAAATTATTTTTGTCCTCTCCCACTCAAATGCTGCCCTTTCCTTGTCACATTTAGAACAGGTCCACCCTGTTCTAAAAGTACAAATGAGACACTGGCAACGAAGTATGAGCAGTATAACCCAAATGAATGAAATCACAAGTTAAACCATAGCTTAAAAGAAATGCATAATTGTTCTATAATGTGTTAAATACTCTCATCTCAGTCTTCCTTCATTTTGGTAAATTATGGAGATGGCTAATGTATTAGATTAATAACTTTATATATACATTGTAATGGTGTGGGTATACACATACCATTACAATCCACACATTATGCCAAAGTGTCACTAAATTATGTCAATTGCTAACATTACTAGCATGACGTTCGTCAGGAAAAACCTAGGAGAAGAGAATTGCTGGGGAAGTTGTGGGTTGACTGTACCATCCATATTCATGAGATTTTTAGGCTACCATTATTGTTAAGATTAGTGGTTGAGTAGAATGTCACAGGCTTTTAAATTTGCACTCATCTGGTATAATATAAGGGATAGGTACTTTTCCAGTCAGTTTGGAATGTATAGTGTCTAGAGCAGGGGTCGCCAAACTTCTTTGACTGTCGACCCCTTTGAGAGTTTTTTGACTTTTTATCGACCCCTTCTATTTTACTATTACGTAATTATAATAGGACAAGCAAAAAAAGACACTTATTTAAGTTTTTAGATTGTTTATTTTATAATTAGTGTTTATTGTATGTATAATATAGTATATATTATTATATTGGCTTAACGTCAAAGGGATACGTTTTTGTTTTTGACGTGCTTCTTAACATTACATATTTGATAGGAGAGATAAATAATGTATAAAATATAAAATTTAATTTAGATAACCAAAATAACAATAATACAATCTTCCTTATGTATATGAAAATAAGACTTTTATTAATAGTATACAATTTACTAACGTTGTCAATGTGAAGGGTGTGCTTCGTGACTCTTGACAAGATTAGCAATGCTGGGTTCAAAATTAGTAAGTTTCAGCCTTAAATCACCATAGAATTCTATATCTAGCTTATTTCTTTGTTTTGTTAAAATGGAATTAACATGGCTGAAACCAGCTTCAACCATGTACGAGCTTGGAAATGCAAGCAAAAAGGAGAGTACCACTTCAGAAAGTTTTGGATATTTTTTTACAACATTTATATTCATCCAAAAGTAACTTAATGTCCTATTTTTAAAAAGTGTCTTAGCTTCAAGATCAACTGACAATTCAATAAGTTCATCTTGTAAGTTACATTTGATATTTTCAATATCTGCAGAAAATGGAGTGATAACCCAATCTGGAATGTGCATGTTTTCAAAATCTGCAAAGCGCAATTTAAAATCATCACTCAAATTTTGAAGATGTTTTGTGTATAATGTCTTTCTAAGTCTTCATCTTTTACTTCCAATTGCCATACGAAAAGTACTGAAAATCTTTTCGTAACAATGATGATTTCAATCAAAGGTGAGTTAGCCGATCTCATACGGAGGTAGCAGGGTTTTTCTACCGGAAACTCGGGTTTTTCATCCCGCATACAGACAAATCGGCCCTTCAGAACACATGCAATTTACAGACAAAAAATACTAGTTGTGGTGGTGGTGGAGGTGGGCGGTTGATGGAAATATGTAGTAGAAGTTCGGTGTAGTGGTTGAGACAGTTGTAGGTGTCCTCCCACAATGAGTCTTCGGACTCCTTGGAGGTATCAGGAATAATAATAATAAATAAGGCTAATTTAGCTTGGAAAACTAAAAGAATTGTCCAGGCTTGAATAATTGTGACATCTTTACCTTGTAGACGGGTCTGTACCTCATTAAATTTTGAAAATAAGTCTGCCAAGTTAAAAATATGATTCTTATTTCTCTTCAGTTCATCACTCAAAAACAAATTAACATCTGTAAGAAACTGTAGGGTTGAGTCGAACAACTCAACAAATCTTTGTAGACTTGCACCTCTAGACAACCTTCTTACTTCAGTATGCAAGAGTAATTGGTTTGATACTTCATTCAAAATATTTTGCAAATAATAATTCGTCAATAATTTGATGTTTGGTTTTACTATAATATCCTATATACGCCATAAGAATACAAGAACTATCGAATGTAGATTCATTAAGTTGGATGGAGAACTTACTATTTTTGAGTTCTGATACTACAGTTTTTTTCTACATCTTCAGCCATTTCACCAATGTGTCTTTTCATGGTATTCACACTCAATGGTAAACATTTTAAAACGGGGCCAGAATCATTTTTCATTATGGTTTCAATTACTTCTTTGATTGCAGGTATAACAATGTCCTCTGAATTGTATATGGTTTTCCTTTTTTGCTATATTAAAAGAAATATTGTAGGAGGCTGTTAATCCTTGTTTATTGTCAGCTTCGGTAGGTGCTTTCATAAATGATTTTATAGTTGGTCTATGTGTGTATTTCTCTTTGAGTTCTTTAAAAAAGTCAAGATCTTTATCTTTTTTATCGGGATGGAGTCTTTGAAGATGATCTCTTATTTTTGCTGGTTTCATTGCATCGTTACTAAAAGTTTTTTCACAAAGAAGACACATAGGCCTCGTTTCGTTTCTTAACGAAGCAATAAACCCAAGTTTCAACTATTCTAACGAATATTGTCTGCATTTCTTTTTAGAATCTGAAGCTGCCATTGTGGTTACTGGAGTTGTAACAAAATAATTAAAATTGAAGTCAGTAAGCAAAAGTGATAAGTCTAAATAATATACGTACTCACGTATTTCTATACGATGTACAAAACTACCAGCCCTGCTCAACTCTTCAATACAGAGAAGTTTAGTTTGTGAATGAATAACGATTGAATTATAACATGTATGTTGATGAATTTTAGAACATTAACGTGCACTTGTATGTCGATGCCCAAAAATGAGACTGGAATCGAATACGTTTAAGTATAAGTAAATAAACAATCGTACATGTGTTGCAATCTTGCTCCCTCTGCGCCGGCCAGGTGGGAACCACTGACATCCGTTTATTGGTGAATACGTCATTTTGGCCTACTTGATTGGCCTCTGTAACTATTTTCATGACCTTGCTCCATCCTACAGGTCCTATTCATGTCACTGTTCCCACAATTCACTCTTAATTGCGTTGTCATTCAGGATGGAGGTAATCCAAGTTAATCGAATTAAATATTACCTGTGCAATGATGTCTCTTATATTTTTCTATTGACCCCTGAGCTCGAATTGAACCCTAACAATGTTATATCGACCACTTTGGTGACCACTGGTCTAGAATATGAACATAAAGACCCAGTTTTCTATAATTATTAAATTTGAAGTGCCATTTGTGTTACATTCTGTTTCACCTATATCTGGCAAGTTGCAAGTGCATTGTATTCAGTGCATCCTAGAGAGAGTTTTTTTTTTTGGGGGGGGGGGGGGCTTTGAAGAATTTAAATATTTTTTTTTAATTTAAAAGGATTTAAAAACAGATACCGTCTTTATACACATGGCCTATGATACCATATGGAATTAAGGCACACTGTATCAAATGGCCAAAAAAATAAATAAATAATTAAAATTACTAGAACAAATGCAGTTCATCTGAATTCACAAAAAATGAGAACAGGACTATAGGAAGAGGACACAAAGATCTGTCTTCTGTCCAGCTCTATTCAACTTGTTTACAAGTGACATCCCTCCAACAGCTTGTTGAAAGTTTATCTATACTGACAATGTTTATCCATTGCCACCTAAGACAGCAACTTCTAAGACCTCAAGGACATCATGATAATACTACATGAAAAAATTATCATCAACATTCCTATTGAATGTTTTCTTTCAAATTAATTCTTTTATCTGTCAAGGTTCCAACATTATATTTCTGTCTTCTGAATAACTTTTTACAATATCAATCCACCTAGATCTTGGTCTTCCTTTGGGTATTTTTTCTGCCATCCTGACAATAAACACTTGTTTTGCTAACTTTTCCTCACCATTCTGTTTAAGTGAGCATACCACTTGCATTCCTGAATGCCAACAATGTCAACTTCCTAATATCTTAATTTTTAATAACACTGCCATTGATACCATCTGTTTGCTCTCTAATCTTTCTCAGAATTCTCATGTCTGTGGCTTTTGTTCTTTGATTAGGTGTTTTCGCAGTATTTCTAACCTAGCTTTCCTTAAGTTAAAATTAATTTCTACAATGCCTTGTATATAGCTAGTTTTGTGTTTTGACTAATTTCTCTTATTTTATGTAAATTATTCATTTCACTTCCTACAATATCAGCTTTGATAATCCTGTTGTTTATTTCCATATTTAATTTGCCATCTTCACTAAAAATCATAGCTAAATAGTTGAAATGGTTTATTTCTTCCTTAGGTTTTCTATTCAGGAGTTAGTCAGCAAATCTTGCAGACTTATATTGGATTTATTTAGAAGTATAATTTCATTTCCATTAAAAAAAAAAAATAAAAACTAACAGTGGAGATAATGTGACCCCTTGTCTCACACCTGATTTAACATCAAACCATTTTCCTGTACATCCTTCAGTTCTAATTGCTGAATTACAACTGAAATATAGACTAAGTATTGCTTGATATAATGTTCCATTTCCACCATATAGCTGTAGTGTTTTGTACAACTTTTCTCTCTTGCCACCTTGTTATATTTCCATGATTTCTTATCTGTTTGTCTTAAAGTGAAAATCTGATCCTGACAACCTCTATTTGGCTTGAATCCAGCTTGTTCTTCTCCAAGCTTCCCTCAAACATTTTTTTTCTTATCTGTTTTATTATCTCAAGAACACTCAGTTCTTGAGATAATAAAACAGATAAGGAAAAAAAAATGTGTAAGGAAATTCTTCTCTGATTCTCATATCCATTTTTATTTCCCTTTTTTTTTTTTATAGATGGGTACTATAAGATCTCTACTCCAATTATCTGAAATTTCGACCCTCTGAACCAGACCTGAGTTATACAGCATAGTCACTGTAAATATTTTCTTTCTCCATATTTGAGCATTTTTGGTTGAATATCATCTATTCCAGTTGCCTTTCCACATTTCAAATTTTTGATAGCTTTTTTCTACTTCAAATATTGATATTCATTCCTGATTGCATCCTGTTGAATTTTTTATGCTACTATTATTATACCCTCCATGGGGTCGACAGACTAATCGTGGGAGGTTCATTCAACTGACAACATATTTATCATATTGAATATTAAAATCCTTAACACTCCATGCATTAGCAACACATTCTGGTAATGTGTTCCATTCACTGACAATTCTCCATGTAAAAAAAAAAAAAAAAAAATCTACTCTTCACACACCCTCATCACCACACTTTTTCATAACTTCCAGGAATGACCTCTGTTTTTTTCTCCTCTTGCCTTCTACTCTTTTTATAATTTCATCTGGATTAATCTGATAAAATCCTCTCACTAACTTAAATGTCTCTATCGTATCACCTCTTTTCCTCCTATCCACCAAACTCTGCAATCCACTTTTTTTTTTTTTCAACCTCTCTCCATGGCCAGCAATCCAGAGTCCTCACATTGTCTTAGTCACTCACCTCTGGACACTAACCAATGTCTCCACATTACACTGAAAACCAAGTGACCCAGATTTGAGCACAGTAGTCCAAGTGTAGTCTGATCATTGCTTTATACTGTGACACAGCCACTTCCTTATCCTCTACATGTTGGAGTATTTCTTGTCATAGCCGCACTACAATGTGCAGCCTTTGCAACACTAGCAATATGCCCCCTTTTGTCAACCATCATTCCCAAATCTCTAATCTCATCCACTCCTTTAAGTATAATTCTTTGCATCAGCAGCAAACAACTGAAGATTCCTAGTCAGTCCACATGATATATTGTTTACAAACAAGTTAAACAGCAGGTGCCAAAGAACAGAACCTTGGGGGGATGCCACTAGTTACCCTCTTTTTTTTGAGACATTACTCCATCATACACAACCTGCTGGTATCATTCACAAAGCCAATCTATCTAACCATACTATCTATTCCCATCCTCTACAGCTTGTACACCAACTTATGTGCTAATCTATCAAACACTTTTGCAAAGTCCAAGAATATCACTGTATGTGATTCTCCCTTATCTAACACATTTGTTACCTTATCATAAAATGTAAGTAAATTGCTAAAACAGGACCTACCTTTTACAAATCCATGCTGATTATCATAAAGAACGCTATGTATATAAGCCCAGTTCTGTATTCTATTCCTTGCCAATCTCTCCAACACCTTGACCACATCTGCAGACTTATATAATTGGACTGGTCTATAATTGGAGACTTCTATCCTAGAACCATGCTTGTGAGTGGTACTATTTTGCCTTCTTTCCACTCCTTGAGAACCCTACCCACTTCAAGACTTTCATTAAATAATCAGGTCAAGGGCATAGCCAACTGTGGTGCACACACTGGCTGGTGGCAGTGTCAACACTTCATTAATTAAGAATATGTGATATTCATTATTTCCCACAGTCTTATTCACTTCTAACCCAAACAACACCCAATACACCTCTGATTTTCTCACTTCCAGTTCTCTTACTACTTTCCTCCTTTCTGTATAGTGCATGACATCATTTACACCAGTATGATATACACTAATAAAGTAGTCGTTCAATAATTTACTCTGTATAGTCGTGGCTGTTACTCTGCAGCCACGACTATCCACCAGTGTTAACCTGCCATAATTATTCTTTCTTTTGCTTTCCATAAATTCGAAAAAATTCCCTTCAGTAAACCTTGGCCTGACCAGCCAATCTCCTCTCATACTGTACCTTTTCTTTCTTTAACCATGCTCGTCACCTTTCTAGCCTGCACTTTATACTCTTCATGGATCTCATCATCACCAGCTGTCTTGTACTACCTCCACCACAGAATTTTCTTTTCCAGCACAGCTGGCTTGATTTCACTGTTCGTCCATTTCACTCTTACTCTATTTACTTGCTTAATCCTTGTTATGCAGTTATACATTGCTTTTGTCAGATACTGCCTTGCGAGTGTCCATGCATTGTCAACATCTTTTTCGCTTAGCTCATCTACCCAATGTACTGATACTGACTACAGAGCTTCCTATAATCACCTGATTTATACTTCCACATATATACATTTTTGGCAGTAACCTTTTGTTTCATCACTTTCCAAACAAGCACCTTACGATCACTCTCACTAACCATTGGCAGTGTCAGCACCTCATTAACAACAACTTGTGAAGTTATTGCCAAATTCAAAACATTAAAGCCTCTAATTGCTTCAGTCACATGCTCTTAAGATACTTGTGAGGGTGGTCTGAAAAGTTCTTGGTCTAACAATGAAAAAACAAATTTATAACTCCAAAATTATTTTTATTTTTCGACATAATCTCCCTTAAGACTAATATATTTATTCCAGATATGCTCCAGTGCCATTATCCTTTCCCTGTAGTGGTTCTTAGTAAGATCTGAAAAATAACCCTCTACAGCTGCTGTCACCTCTTGATTCGAAGAAAAACGCTGACCAGCAAGGAAGAGTTTTAGTATGGGAAGAGATAGAAGTCAGAGAGAGCCAAATCTGGAGAATAGGGTGGATGTTCCAACAATTCATAGTGCAGATCCCTTAATTTTCCCATTGCCAAAACAACTTTGTTGGGCAGTTGCATTGTCCTGAAGAAAGAGATTTTTTTCTTCTGCAAACCGGATCTTTTCTCACAAATTTTTTCATCTAGTCTGGTTAAAAGATCGGAATAATATTCCCCAGTTATCATTTTACTCTTTTCAAGATAATAAACAAAATGCCTTTAGCATCCCAAAATACTGATGCCATGACTTTGTCGTCTTTGCCGCTGAACAACCGACTTCTGTCCACTGTTTTGATGCTGTTTGGATTCTGGTGTGTAATGGTGAATCCAAGTCTCATCCATAGTAATAAATTGATGCACAAAATCAGTTTTATTCTTGTTAAAATGCTCCAAGCACTGTTCAGAGATTTTCATGCGAGTGCATGTTTGATCTGCTGTGAGCAAGCGCAGTACCCATCTTGCACAAAGCTTTTTCATTTGCAATTTTTCATCCAAAATATATCCTACACATTCTTTTGAAATGCCTATAGTCTCAGCAATTTCATGCACTTTGACTCGCCAGTCATCCAATACCATATCGTGCACTTGATCAATGATTTCTGGTGGTGTTACACTTTTTGGACATCCTTCATGTGGATCATCTTCAAGGCTGGTATGGCCATGTTTAAACTCAGCAGCCCATTTCTGAATTGTCAAAAATGAAGAAGAGTGCTCATAAACTTTTATGATCTTCGAATGAATTTCTTTTGCCATTAAAACTTCTTTTACAAAGAATTTTATAACCATACGATACTCAATTTTATCCATTTCAAGGGATACAGACAACACTTTTGCTTCAAACAGCTGTACAAAACAAACTACTTGATAGAATAACTTGCAATTTCACATGGATGCTTATGACAGATGTACCAACTTAGAAAAAAAAAATCTTGCTGATAGTGATGCCATCTATGGGTGTGACCGAGAACTTTTCAGACCAACCTCATATCTCTCTATATCTATCTTAAGATACTTATCATGCTATCACTACTTGTTTTATTTATCAGTCTTTCAAAATTATTACTGCAGACATCTAGAATATGTTTTCATGTTACCTTTATTGTATCTGATTCCTTTTTTTTTTACAATACTCCTTCATTTGTAAGCTATTTACAACAGCCTCCAGATATCTGCTACCTTCCTATTTATTTTTCTGTGGTCTTACCATTCTTCCTATGATGTTTGTTTAGCAAGTTTTACGCCATGCTTTGCTTTCTTACATTTTTCTCTGTATTCTCTGAGAACATGCTGATTTATTTGCCAGGTTCTTTCATTAAGGAGGATGTCAAGAAAAGGAAAGCTATGTTTTCTATTCTTTGACATTCTCGCAAGCAACCTCACCATATAATTCCCTTGCTGAATCAATGGTTTCTTTGTGATTTGCTACTGAATCTTGAAGGTTTGGTTCTTGTTTTCTAACTTTCATTTCTTACTTGAATAATGTTTTGTATATTTTAGTCTATAGTTTGCTTCCAAATGCTGCTCAACTTACATTTGTTTTAAAACTTTTGTACACACTCTCTTCAGTATGAAATTCAATTTTATTCTGCTGAAAACTAAATAGTGATCACTTCCAATTTCATAAATTAAAGATACCAAGAAATTATATACCTGATTTAATCCTTTATCCAAGGTAGGCAAACAAAGTTTGCTCCTGAAGTATTTTTGGGACAGGGCCAACTCGTATAGGTGGTATGACTTCGCATCACTTGCTTTAGTATCCCATAATCAGAGGCGTAGCTGGGGGGCTACACCTCTGATTATGGGATACTAAAGGATACCCGGGCGGTAGCCTTTATCCAAGTGTGGATAAAGGTCTGCCCCGGGCGGCACTTTGAACCTCTTTTGAACTTAATTCTAAAATACAGTCTTGAGAACTCAGTTCCAAATATTGTAATACTACTGTGAATTTTCCTCACAATTGCTGTAAGTGTTGCTAGTTGTGAGAGGAGTTTTTCTAAATTAAAATTGATTATGAATTACCTACATTACTATGAAATAGACTTCGAAAATGTCATCAATGATTTTGCTAAAAGCAAGAAAAATAACAAATTTAGTTTAATCCTTTATCCAAGTGTGAGCAAACAAAGTTTGCGCCTGAAAGTATCTTCAGGACTGGGGTAAGGTGGTACAATACCGGGAAACTCATTGCAAAGGTGGAGCAAACTAACATCACTCCTATCTCAGTATCTCCCATAATGCAAAAGACATCTCCTTGCGGATATGTATAATCTTATACATTAAAGGAAGGACCACTACCCAGACTAGTTTCGACCTTTACTGAGGTCTCTTCAGTGGGAGCCAGGCCCAAGTGGAGATACCAGGCAGAAGCATTAGCAAGGTCATCTCTACCTATAGGAGTTGCCAAATGGTGTTCCCCCTCTTTATTAAATTACTCTGGATTTAGAGAAAAATGTTGAAAGTTTATTTTCCACTTGGTTAGACTATAATAAATTCAGTTTAATCCTTTATCCAAGTGTGAGCAAACAAAGTTTGCACCTGAAAGTATCTTCAGGACTGGGGTAAGGTGGTACAACACTGGGAAACTCGTTGCAAAGGTGGAGCAAGCTAACATCACTCCTATCTCAGTATCTACCATAATGCAAAACACATCTCCTTGCGGATATGTATAATGTTATGCATTAAAGGAAGGACGACTACCCAGATTAGTTTCGACCTTAGCTTACTCCACCTTTGCAACGAAGTTGCCTGGTGTTGTACCGCCTTACCCCAGTCCTGAAGATACTTTCAGGCACAAACTTTGTTTGCTCACACTTGGATAAAGGATTAAACTAAATTTATTATAGTCTAACCAAGTGAAAAATAAACTTTCAACAAGAAAAATAACATTTTAGATTTGAAATTAAGGTTTTACTTCAAAAATAAACATAGTGTTTTAATTTATTTCCTTATACATGGTTTGACTTTTTGTGGTATTTTTGGTGTGTATTGAGAGGGGCAGCAAACTCAGGGACCACCCCGGGTGGCAAAAGCTCTAGCTACACTGCTGCCCATAATGGAAAGCACATTTCCTTTTAGACATGTATGATGCTATGCATTATGGGAAGGGTCACTACCCAGACCAGTTTCAACCTTTATTGAGGTCTCATCAGTGGGAGCGAGACCCAGAGATGATACCAAGATTGAAGTAAGGCAGAACTCATATTTTCATATACGAGTTGCCAAAAGGTGTTACACCTTATTATTATAATACTCTGTATTAGTGATAGCTAGTTGTTGGAAGTTTTTCCACTTGGTTTAATCCTTTATCCAAGTGTAAGCAAACAAAGTTTGTTCCTGAAGTATTTTCAGGACTAGGGCAACTCATGGTAAAGGTGGTATGACTTGACATCACTTACCTTAGTATCCCATAATGCAGTGCATATCTCCTTGAAATTTCAAATCCTGTGTATGTACTTATGTCCTGAACCATTGGAAAACTTTGCTATTCACAATAACATAGTCAGTGACGCTTTTTTATTTCTTGCATGTTTTCTCCAAGTGGATTTATGTATGTTTTATATTGGATCATAGTGTTAGTAACAACTAGTCCATGTTCTGAATGAAATCTGGCAGATACCTATGATTACTACACTTGGTACTAATTCTCAAAATACTGAAATTGATTGGCTAACTGAACTGTCAATCTGTATATGGTTTTGCTCAATAATTTGTTGTATTTTTACTCATTCCTAAATATCAGATTGTGTCCCCATGGTCAGGAAGACAAACAAGGTAGGCGTTAGATGGATGAGTAGTAGTATCAACTTGATCTACAAAAAAAGAAAATGTTATGGAGAATTTACAAGGAGAAAGGTGATCCGTACACCCATGAGCAGTACAAGGCTCAAGCTAGGAAGGTTACCAGCATAGTAAGAAAAGCTAAATCAGATTATGAGAAGACCTTAGCCAAGGAGATCAAGGGTAATCCCAAAGAGTTCTGCTATGTGGCAAGTAAAAGGAAGAATGACTTCGGAAGGATAACCTTAGTGAGTGCTGATGGTATCGAGGTGACCAATTCAGATGTAATAGTAGAGTTACTGAGTGATCACTTTTGAAGTCTATCACCTAAGTGAGAATATCTCTGTACCTGTAGCAATAACTAATGTGAGAATTGAAGTTAAGAAATCAGAGGTACTTAGTATATTGCAAAATTTAAATGTGAACACTGCTGTAGGTTTAAATGGAATATCAGCTCGGGTGTTGCATGAATGTGCAAAGGAATTGCCAACGCATCTTACTTGGTTAACTTAAGCTTGAACTCTGGTATGGTCCCTAGGGAGTGGAAGGAAGGCAAAGTAGTTAATTTGCATAAAGGTGGCTCTAAAACTGCGGTAGTTAATTACAGATCAATCGCCATCTCGGGAGTGGTGGTAAAAGTATTGGAAACATTGATTAAAGACGAAATTCAAGAATTGGTAGATAAGGATATGACACTCTATAGGGGCCAACATGATTTTGTTAAAGGTCGATCCTGCCTTAGCAATTTATTAGCTTTTTATAATAGAATGACATCTGAGTTGGACTAAGGAAATGGCTACATGATGGTACTTCTGGATTTTGCTAAGGCTTTTGACAGGATACCCCATGGAATACTGTTGCACAAATTGGAGCAGATGGGGATGGATATTAAACTGGTGATATGGATAGAAGAATGGCTCTGGGAGAGATACCAGAAGGTGGAGTATGGTACCACTGGTCACCTGCCTCATCCTGGAGCAGAGTCCAGGATGAGGCAGGTGACCAGTGGTGGCTCTGTGCTTGGGCCATTGTTGTTTAATTTGTACATAAATGATATAGGAAATGGCTTAAAGGGAAATATTCAGTTGTTTGCTGATGATGCAAAGTTGGGTAACACAATAAAAAATCAAGCTGATGTTGAGAGTTTGCAGGATGATTTAAATAAGCTGGTAAAATGAGCAAAAGGAAATGGATGTCAGTTCAATGTGGAAAAGTGTAAAGTTATGCATTTTGGGATTAAAAGATTACCATCTGTGTTACTACATTGATGGAACGGTACTCCAAGAGATTGATGAGGTTAGGGACTTAGGGGTGTTGGTAGATAGGGAAATGAAGTTCAGGGGACACATTGCTAAGGTGTCCAAGATTGCACATAGGATTACTTGGTTATTGAGGAACACACTAACATCCAGAGATAAAGAGGTTATTATTCCCCTTTATAAAGCATTGATACTTCCACATTTGAATTACTGTGCTCAGGTCTGGTCACCTGGATTCTTTGGAGATGAGGAGGTTGTGGAAAGGGTTCAGAGGAGAGTGACTAAGTTGCTGAGTGATGTAAAAAATGCTGCCTAAATTGATATATTGAGAGCTTGTGGATTGCAAAAGTTGGTTGATAGGCGGAGAAGAGGGGATATGATAGAAACATTTAAATTACTATTTTTATAAGATTGATGCAGGGGAAATGTTTCAGCTATGTGATAGTGATGGAAGAAGAAGAGGTCATCCCTGGAAATTAAGGAAAAGTGTGGTTAACAAGGGTGTGAGAATGAGGTGTTTTGCCTGGAGGGTGGTGAATGAGTGGAATGCATTGCCTGACTCAGTTGTGAGTTCTTCGTCTGTAAATGAATTCAAGAAGAGATATGACAGATATTATTTTGATAGTTCGGGTCTTCCACGATGAGTCTACCGACTCCATGAAGATTCCTGTAATAATAATAAATAATTACCCGTCCTTGAATTCATTTGCTAACAAAGCACTTAGAACCACTTCTGACAATTTTCTCCACCCATTCACCATCTTCCAAGTAAAAATAGGCTTAACACTCTCACTAACCACACTCTTATATAATTTCCAGGGGTTGACCCCTTGTTCTCTCTTCCTACCATGCATTGAATGCAAGCAGTGTTTTTCAATGCACTGTAGGTGTGATGTGCTGTTTTAGCCCTTTGCAGTATCCTGTTTTCAGTTACTCCCAAATCTCTAGCCTCTTTAATTTCCTGTAGCTCATTTCCATCAATACAGTGCACAGCTGGTGATCTCTTCATTTTATAATGCATGACCTTGCACTCAGCCGCATGAAAATTGCAGCCATATGCCTTTTCCCATACTGCTAGTCTGTTTGTCATCCTGGTATTTCTACATCTTCATCATTGGCTATTGCTGTTCCTGGCTTTGAGTCATTAGCAAACAACTGAATATTACTTCTTAAATCAATTCCCTATGTCATTGCAAAAATTATACAGCAGAGGATCAAGTGTTAAAACCTGCAGAATACACTACTAGTCATCTATTGATATCTCAACTCATCCTTCCTATACAGCACTCTTTGATATCTATCTGCAACCCTCTTACCCAAATTTGAAACTTCATATCCATCTCCATTTGCCTCAACTTATGCAACAGTTCTATGTGGACCTCTGGTTTAATTATCATAAAAAGTATTGCTGTAATTACAAATTACAGCCATACTCTTATAAATTTATAATTCATAATTTTTAGCTCATACTCAAGGGAGTTAAGGAATCCAAAGTTTTGTGTTGTATGTATGGTGGCAAGAATTTACATGTATCTATGTGCCATTATGTGTATATTAAAATAGATTGCCTATGGAAAGACAGGTGGCAAGTGCACCTCGAAATGGAAGTGTGTTCTGGTGTTTAATTTCATTGGTAAATTGTATGCATTTGTGTTCATGATACTGTTGGTGTTTTATGTTTGGCAGCCATGAGACCAAAGAATGAAAATATTATCATCATTATCCCATGACCCAGTCTCCGATGGATTCAGACCCATCTAGGAGGTCCCTTTTGTCATACATAGCTCATCATACTGTGCCTTAAACACATTAAAATTCTCTGCAGACATCATGCTCTCAGGCAATACATTATAATCATTCGCAACTCCCCATGAAAAAATATGCTTCTCACTCCCCTGCTCATACCCTCCTAATGTAACTTCCTTGGAAGTTACATTAGGAGGGTATGAGCTTCCTCTTGTTCTTCCCCAGTTACCCATCGTTTTATGAAAAACCTCTTCAGCATTAATCCTATAACAACCTCTTACCAACTTGTACATTTCTATCATATCACCCCTGTCTCCTATTTTTTGGTCAATTGCCTCTGGAGCATCTCCAACATCTCTTCATCCTTTTGAAAACCATGTAATCAAATCTGTCACAGTAGTCCATATGTGGCCCAATCAGATCTTTATACAATGGAACCAGAATCTCCTTATTTTTCCAAGTCGTTGTCCTCAGCATCGTTTTCAGAATTCATTGTGTTGTCCTCACAATTTTGGCAATGTCTTTTAAATTTCAGATCCACCATCATTTCAAGATCTCTTATTTCCTCCACCTCCAACAATATGTCCCCACAAAGAGCAAATTCCATATTCCATCTTTGTTTTCCAAATTTTAAAAACTTACATTTTGCAACATTAAACTGGTATCTCCAATTCTGTGCCCATTCACTATCTATTCAAGTCTTCTTGTAAAGTCACGACTTCTGCTATACTCCTCATAGTTTGTCCTAGCTTTGCATTGTCTGCAAACAACTGAATATCCCCATTCAAATATTCCCCAATATCATTAACATACAGGTCAAAGAGCAATGGCCCTAAAACAGACCCCTGAGGCACACCATTAGTGACTTTTCCTCTTCTGGGATGTTGCTCCCCATACACAACTTGATACCTATCAGACAGTCAATCTCCAATCCATTGCACTAGTCTAATATCCAGTCCCATCTGCTCTAGTTTGACTATCAATTTATCATGTGGTTATCCATCAAAAGCCTTTGTAGAGTCTAGATATACTGCTCATTAAATATCTCAACTATATCCTTCATAACAGTTGTTCTTATACCATTTTCTCCAATCCGTGCCATCCTACCATATCGTTCTTATTTTTGCTAGCTACATATTGAACGAGCTCCCTGGGAATTTTTTGTTTCATAAGCTAACTGCTGTTCATACTGAACTTTTGCTATCCTTACCAACCAAGTAACCTCCGTTCCTGTACTTTGTATTACTCATGTAATTGATTATTACTACTCTCCTCTTATATTACCTCCATAATGCCTTTTTTTCCTTTGTATTGCATGCTTAATCTATTCGTTCATCCATTTCACACCCACCTTATTTAATCTTCTGACCTTTGGAATACATTTAGACATTGCTTCTACTAGATAGTTGTGAATATCACCCAAGCAGCATTAATCTTCTTTCCACCCAACTCCTCATTCCATGCTACAGCTCCAAGCAGTCTTCTGAGTTTCTCATAATCACCAGCCTTATAGTTCCATGTATACCCTTTCCTCATAGAAGTCCTCATAGTGCTGGCAACCACCCAGGTAATCACTTCATGGTCACTCTCACCAACTGGAGGATGATTTGACACCTCATTTATAATAACATCTTCTGATGAGATGATCAAATCCAAGACCCTCAATCTTTGTGTGCCCTCTGTTACATATTGTCTGAGGTAGCTGTCACTCAAAAACTCATTTTCTTTACTTCCAGTTGCTATCACATCATCCCAATCTGTATTGCCATAATTAAAATCACCCATAATGATCATCCTTTTCCCATTTGCTTGACTAATTTGTTTATACATTTCCTGGTCACTGTCCTCCACATTACCAGGTCTATAGCAACATCAAATAAGGAGTATTTCATTCCATTCACCTCTATCTTGCACGATACTGCCTCAAAACCATTCATATTGAATGGTTTTGAGGCAGGTTTCATATTGAATCACACTATCTCCCCCCCCCCTTCATCTCTACCTTGCATGGACATAACTCTTTTTCAATCATCAATAGCACTTCACCTCCCTGTTTTTTCCTTTTCTATCTTCACAAAATACACCATACAAGTGCATCTCTGTTCCTCATCCAACCATGTCTTACTCATTCCAACAATTTTTGGGTGAACAAACTCAATCAATACAACCATTTAATTTCCCTTGTTTTTGACATTCCTATACAAACATTACAGCTCATTCCTTGATCATAACAAGTTTCACTGATACCACTTATTAGATGTCTTCTCCATACTTTCCTCAAGCTATTTCTTTTTCTTCATACTTTTTCCAGAACTCTCTTCAAATCCAACTGTTTTCCTTACATCCCAGGTCATCTCTTCCCTACTTGTCTACACATACAATCCCATCCTCTTGGACCATCAACCTTTTTCATGCTGTTTCCCTATCCACCCTGAGTCTCTGTTTCCTTGTTTGTCCTGCACACTTGTTCTCTCATTCTCTACACTCAATCTACTCACTTCTTCATTTGTAAGCACCACTTCAGTCTGTCCTTCATTACTCCTCCACTCTTTCACATTGCTTCTTACTTGCTCACATTCATTCTCTGCACTCATTCCTCTCCCTTCCAGCAGCATTCTCTCTAAATAACTTACACCAAAATCATTCAAATGCAATCCATCACTCTTATAGAGTTTATTTCTTCCTTCAAACTCATTCCACACATTAACAACCTTCACTCCTTTCTCTTCACACATTTCTGCTAACATAGCATTCATAATTCTTGCTCTCCAACTTATCTCATCGCTGTCGTACCTGGGCAACACACTGAATACCTTTTTTATCATGCTATTATCTTTTATCCTTCTCTATAAATCTCCTGATGTCCAATCTATGCTTTGTTTTTTGACATCATTATTGCCCACTTTATCATTAATTTCAATCTGTTTTTAATACCGTATAAAGATCTCCCACTTTATTGTCAATCGAACTTTTTTCTGTACTATCATTTCCACAGACTGAACATTCACACGATCTTCAACTGTGGTGTCAATTACGTCACCATGTTCCTTACTTGTATTTACTCATAATTAAGCAAGCCTCATGGTCCATCAGAATATCATACTACTTACATACCCATACTCATTCTTTTCTCTTATTCAGCCTCTCCACATAAACATCTGCGACATCTCCTCATTCATACTATACTCATGGCACCAATACCATCTTTGAGAAATCTGCTCTGTCTACCTTATTTGCCTTTATGCAGACCTATGCAATGACTTTCCCTTTACTGCCAAGTTGTATCAGTATGCTAAGTTTAATGATTTTGTAAACAAACTTAAATAAGTCCACACACTACAAGCACTGCAAGCAGACAACTTCTACCACAACTCTTACATGTAAACACACACTTATTTCCTTATTAATTAATTTAAAAAAAATTATCTGAACCAGGAGCCTTTACACGAACCTTCCAGCAAAACTCCACCTTGTCATTGTATCAGAGTCATATTTTAAACTAGAAGAATCTAGAGCATGTTGCTCAAAAGCTTTCATATATAAAAGTCAGCAATAGGAATGGTAGTGATGAGCTTATGACCATATCTTCTTTTTTTGCTATAGCAAAAAATATTATCATTAAAATTCTTCATAACACCTTAAAAATAATTTAAGCAAAACCATAGCCATTCCATATATATTAGGCATAATATTCTTTTAATATAGTTTTTTTTTCTTACAAGTACTAATAGTTTCAAGATCCCTGAGTAATGCATTTAAGTCTGGGTACGATGAGCTGTGCATGGAGTCAAGACTCATTATGGGAGGACCCATGATGAGTCTTGACTCCATGGATGTTAATAATAATAAAAAAAAAAAAAAAAAAAACTTAATATGAAGGTTCAAACATCTGGTAATTGTCTTGGTTCATTATTCAGTTCCTGATATTGTACCTCTTTGGGTGTACTGGATAATATGATGGTACTACATTATTTTACATTATTACAGACTTCTTATCAACAGTTTTTCTCCAAATTAACCATCAAGACTCCAATTTGTAATATGTTATCAGATTTTGGTCTTCTAGGGCACTTATTACTGTGTCAATCCATCCTGGGTCTTTTTCCTGCCATTCTAGCACAAAATACTTGTTTCAGTAACCTTTGCTCTCCCATTCTGACCTTTTATCACCTTAAGATTAGCTTTGTTCACACACTTACTGAATGCTGACATTGTCAAGTTTATTCTTAATATCCATGATTTTAATGATTCTGCCATTGTTCATTCCCTAAGCTTTCCCAAAACCTTCATATCTGTGGTCTTTGGTCTTTTGATCTTTGATCAAGTGTTTCATTAATAGCCCAGCTTTTTTAACTAAGTTAAAATTAGTTTGAACACCATCTTGTATATAGCTAGTTTAGTGCTTTAACTAATTTTTCTCTCATTCTATATAAATCTATTAAGTTGACTTGACTCTCTACTGTACAAGTTTTGCTTATTCTGTTGTCTATTTCCATATTTAATTTCCATCTTCACTGAAAAATTGTATTTAAATAGCTGAAATGTTTTACTTGTTCTATAGGTATTTTTGTTGAGGATGCAATGGATGTTTTCAATGTTCTTGCCTATTTTCATGGTATTTGCCCATTTTATTTTTGATTTTAATACCAAAGTTATTATATCAGTTATTTAGAGAATTTCTAGATGAATAATATTATTCTATTCTAGATGAATAACAGTGGAAATGATGTGTCAAAGTTTAACACTTTGATCTCACAGTGTTAAACCAGGTGTGAGATCAAAGCACTATGATCTCACACATGGTTTAACACTGGCCTATCTTCCTGTACCATTTTCAGTTCTAACTACTGATTTTTAACTCAAACATAGAATGTGTATTGCTTGATATGTTTTATTTACGCTATAATTGTAGCATTTTGATCAGCTTTATCTCTTGGCACTTGCCATATACCTTTTCCAGATCTACAATATGTAAATACAGATTAGTTGTTATATTCCAGTGATTTCTCATCTTTTTGTCTTAAACTAAAAATCTAATCTTGACAACCTCTCTTTGGCCTGAAACTAGCTAGTTCTCCATATTTTTTGTAGCCTTCCTCAATTTTTGAGCCTTTTTTCAAGTATGCCTCCATAATAAATCTTACCAGGAACACTATAGGAAATTCCTCTGTAATTCTCATTTGGTTTTATTTCCCTTTTTATAGATGGGCATTATGAGAGCTCTACTCCGATCATCCAGAATTTGACCCTCTGGCTAGGCCTTCTGAATTATGCAGTGTAGCCACCATAAAACTTTTATACCTCCATATTTGAGCATTTCTGTTTTAACTTTTACTCCAGTTGCATTTCCATATTTCAGGTTTTTGATGGGTCACACTTCTTGAATGCTGACAGTGTCAAATTTCTTGAGTATTATTGATATGCACTCTTGATTGCATTTCTCCTCACTGTCTTCTACCAGTGATGAATGACTATATTAGTAATAGTGGAATAGTAAGATGGGGTTGCCTTAAATTTTAAAATTTAAAAACTGAGATATGAATAAAAGATTCAAGCATAGAAATAATAGGATACTATTAAAAGATGAAAGATTATGAGAATAAATTAGGTAATTTATATTAGCGAATGTTTTACTTTAGTTGATTGTTAAATCAACTAAAAATAATAGTAAACAATCTGACATTCTACAGTATTGCAAGGTTTATCACTTCTTTCCTTGCCAACCCAATTGTAATGCCACTTATGTTGGGTCTATGATCAGATCACTTAATTGTATGAGTGTTGCTGGGATTGTCTGTATATCCATAGACAATTTTTTCCAAAAGAAAATTAAAAAAACAGACTAACCAAACCCAAAAAGTCCCAACTACAGAAATAGCAGCATGTGTACTAGAATACATTCACATTCCACAAATAGAAAAAAAAAAAAAGTAATCATTCTTAATTTTAAAATATATATATTGAAGTTAGGAATATCAGAAGCTATCGAAATGAAAACACATCGCAACACTGTCAATGCCCACTGCCCTTATTATTATTATTATTATTATTATTAAACAAGACCTCATGGAGTCAAAGACTCATCTAGGAGGTCCTTTTATCTCACACACATCTCATCATACCGGGTCTTAAACACATTCAAACTCCTTGCAGACACCACACTCTCAGGCAAGGCATTCCAATCATTCACAACTCTGCACGAAAAAAACCTGCCTCTCACTCCCCTACTCACACCCTCTTTATACAGTTTCCAGGGATGACCTCTGGTTCTCCCCTGATCTCCCACTATTCGCTGTAGAACTTCTCCACCATTGATCCTATAGCAACCCCTTACCAACTTGTAGGTCTCTATCATATCTCCCCTCTTCCTTCTCTCCACTAGTCTCTGCAAATTACATCTTTTCAATCTTTCCTCATACTCGACATTCCAGAGGTCAGAAACTACCTTAGTCAGTCGCCTTTGGACCCTTTCCAACATCTCCTCATCCTTCTGAAAACCAGGTGACCAAATCTGGGCACAATAGTCCATGTGTGGCCTAATCAAAGCCTTATACAATGGAACAAGAATCTCCCTACTTCTACACGTCAGTGTCCTCCTCATCATTCCCAGAAGTCTTTGTGTTGTCTTCACAATTTTGGCGATGTGACCCCTAAATTTTAGATCTTTATCCACTATCACTCCCAGATCTCTTATTTCCTCTACTTCCAACAATATATTCTTACCAAGCATAAATTCTGCATCCCATCTTTGTTTTCCAAATTTTAAAACCTTACATTTTGCAACATTGAACTCACACCCCCATTTGCTTGCCCAATCACTCAATTTATTCAAGTCTTCTTGCAAGGCCACAACATCTTCACTACTCTTTATGGTTCTTCCCAACTTTGCATCATCTGCAAACAACTGAATATCTCCATCCAAATCTTCGCCAATATCATTAATATACAAGTTAAATAGTAATGGCCCTAAAACAGATCCCTGAGGCACTCCACTAGTGACTTTCCTTTTCCTGGATATTGCACCCCCATACACAACTTGTTGATACCTATCAGATAGCCAGTCTCCAATCCAATGCACTAATCTAATATCCAACCCCATCTGCTCTAGTTTGACTGTCAACTTATCATGAGGCACTCTATCAAAAGCTTTTGCGAAATCCAAGTATATTACTGTGTATCCTTCTCCTCTGTCCAAGGAAGCAGTCACTTTATTGTAATAAGTAAGTAGATTACTAAAACACGACCTCCCTTTAGCAAATCCATGCTGTCCATCAAAGATTATACCATTGTTGTCAACCCAACTCTGGATTCTAGCTCTCACAAGCTTCTCCAACAACTTAACCACAACACCCGACACACAGATAGGCCTATAGTTTGATGCTTGAGTTCGATCACCTCCTTTATGAAGTGGCACAATCTTGCCCTCCTTCCACTCTTTAGGAACTTGACCAAGTGCAAGACTCGTATTAAAAAAATATGTCAAGGCAGGTGTCAACTCTCTGGCACATTCCTTCAGAATACGTGGTGATATATTATCAAGTCCCACAGCCTTATTTACATCTAGTTTACTCAACTCCCCAAACACCTCTTGCTCACTTACAGTCAGTCTCTCCTCCCCATCATCAACTGCTCTTAATCTCTCCATGAAGTCACATTCACAAGATTGAAAGATCTTTATGAACTGCTCATTAAGTATCTCCACCACACATTCTGCAACAGCTGTCTTTATACCATTTCCTCCAATCAATGTCATCCTTCCATAATCATTCTTTCTTTTGCTGGCTACATATCGAAAGAACTCCCTAGGATTCTTTTTAGCTTCATTAGCTAACTGCTGTTCATACCTCTCTTTAGCTACTCTCACCAACCAAGTCACTCTCCTTGCCTGGTCTTTGTAGAACTCATGAAATTGGTTACTTCCACTTCTCTTATGCTGCCTCCACAATGCCCTTTTTCTCTGTATTGCATGCTTAATCTCTTTATTCATCCATCTCACACCTAACTTATTTAACCTTCTCACCCGTGGTATACATTTAGACATTGCATCCACTAAATATTTTTTGAAAATCCCCCAAGCTGCATTGATCTCTTTTCCAGCTAACTCCTCATTCCATGCTACACCTGCAAGCTGTCTCCTGAGCTCTTCATAATCACCCCCCTTGTAGTTCCACATACACCCTTTTTTCATAGGGGTCCTTGCACTGCTGGCAACCACCCAAGTAATCACCTCATGGTCACTTTCACCAATTGGTGGATGATTTGATACCTCATTGATAATTACATCCTCCGATGAGATGACCAAATCCAAGACCCTTAATCCTCTTGTGCCCTCTGTTACATACTGTCTGAGGTAGTTATCCCTCAAAAACTCAAGAAACTCATTTTCTTTACTTCCAGTTGCTATCTCTTCATTCCAGTCTATATTGCCATAATTAAAATCACCCATAATGATCACCCTTTTCTTATTTGCTTGGCTTATTTGACTATACATTTCACTATCACCACCATCCACATTACCAGGTCTATAACAACATCCCACCAAGTATTTGATTCTATTCACCTCTATCTCACACCATACTGCCTCAAAACCACTGGCCCCATTTCCCCCTTGCATCTCTACCTTGTATGGACATAACTCTTTCTCTATCATCAATAGCACTCCCCCTCCCTTTTTACCCCTTCTATCCTCACGAAACACATCATACCTTTCCATCTCTATTCCTGTCAGGATGTCATCCTCATCTAACAATGTCTCACTTATTCCGACAATCTCTGGGTGCACAGACGCAATTAGTGCAACCATTTCATCCGCCTTGTTTCTTATACTTCTAGCATTGGTATACAAACACAACAACTCATTTCTGGATCTACAGCTAGTTCCACTGATACCACTCACTCGATGTGATCTCTCCATGCTGGACTGGGGCCATTTCCCTTTCTGCTTCTTCATTTTAGAACCCTTTGCAATTCCATCTGTTTCCTTTTGATCCCTGATCATCCCATTACTTTCCTGCCTACACATTCTCTCACCTCCTCTTGGAGCATCCACCTTTCTCACGCTGTGTATCCCTGTCCACCCTGAGCCTCCCCGTTTCCCTGCTCCTCTTGCACACCCATTTGTTATATGGGTGTGCTTCCTTTTATGTTATATCTGAGGTTTGGCAGCTTCCCCAACAACAAAACCTTCAATCAAAATATCTTTACAGCATTGACATAACCTATGTAATGTGCACTATAAAATTGTTTTTATTCTGATGACAACTTTCTTGAAATGATCTTACTTCATCCTGTAAATTGATTTCATCTTTCATTTTTATATTTTTATGTCTTACTTTCAAGGCCTTTACAGTTCTAGATTTTAATCTTTTAATATTTTCATTTTTAATTTTTTACGTTTTATAGTGTATTTACTATTAATATCACATAATTACCAAATTTATTCTCATCCACATGTCTCTTTTAATAGTATTCTATTATTTTTATACCTTAAATTTTTATTCATATCTGCTTTTAAATTTTAAAATTCAATGAATCTTCACCTTGTTATTCTACCTGTCACTGATATCATATTCATTCATCACCATCTACAATCTCCACTCTGGATTTCAAAGATTATTCTCAAAACTACAGCAAAGGCAGGCAATATATGATATTTTCCATTGTATGAAGTACAATGTGTCACCTATATATGATATTTTCATTAATTTTTTTTTTTTTTTTTTTAATTTAAAGGGTTGCAGTCAAAAGAACTTCTGATCCAAGGGTACTCCATAATGTAAATGCTTTGCTTATTTCTTTATATCAAAGATTACAAAAAAAGAAACATGAACCATAAGTTCAGAGACAATATGAAGTCTCCTTGATTTTACTTTATTTTCCTTGACCGCCTCTTTAACTTCTTGAATCCACCTTGAGTTCCGATTTAATGTTTTCCCAAGGGTCTGCCACTGTATCTCCAAGCTGTCGTTCTTGTTTTCAAATTGATTTTTTTTCTCCGCTTGAATAATATTTATGTATTTGAATCTACAGTTCACCTGTGCAAGCTGCTCAACTTTTATTTTCAGTATATTCAATTTTATCCTGTTCAAAAATAAATGGATGAGATTGCAATTTTCTTCCTATTTCAAATCCACTGTATATGCATGTTCCACGAGAACCACTGTATATGCATATCCCAAACCGGCATGAAGACATCACTCTCAACAATAATGTAGTCAATCTGACTTTTATTTTTTGCCTCTTTCCTTGTGAATTTGCACACTTTTTGTTGGAATGTGGAAAGAAGGTAAGAGAGTGGAAGGAAGGTTAATTTGTTCCACTGCATAAAAGTGGTGATAAGGCTAAAGCTACAAATTATAGATCAATCTGTATATCTGGAGTTGTGGTTAAAGTAATGGTTAAAATAAAAAAATTCACAAAGAAAGAAGACAAGAAATAAGAAAAGTCAGATTGACTACATTATTGTTGAGTGATGTCTTCATGCTGGTTTGGGATATGGAGAGGAAGATAGAACAAGAGGCCATCCCTGGAAACTGTATAAGGAGAGTGTGAGCAAAGGAATGAATAGTTTGAGCTTTGTTGCAATAGCATGTACCTCCTGTGATGAGTCTGACATCTACGGAGGTCGGATGTTAATAATAATAATATCTAGTCCATGTCCTGAATAGAAATCCAGTGGGTACTAACCATTATTATTATTATTACATTTGCTATTTTCTCCAAATATTTCCAAACATTTCTTCAGATGACTACCTTTTTTTCTTCATGTCAGCTGGCTTGTCTGCATCGAAAAATTTTTCCTTCTTTCTTTGGGACCATAAGCAAAGACAAGTCGGTGTTCTGTTCCCCATCCTGTATTTATCCATATAACTCGACTTCATATTGCCTGCCATTCAAGATTACTTCATGTCTACTATTGAATGTTAAAACTACTCCTTTTTTGTGATCATTATTACCTGAATCTTGTGTTTATTGCTTAGTAGAATCTCACCTGTTTTTGTTGTCTTTGTTTGGTAACACTGATATTGATCTGGTACATATCCACTTCTTCTGTTAGTTCCTTTTTGATGGTTGTGTTGGTGTTGAACTTGAAATCTGCTGACATTGAGTTGAAATTTTTTTCCAGTTGACTTTTTACTATTCACCATAGTTCCTTGAAACAGTAGGGACCTTGTTTAACTGGCAATGTCACATACAGCATAAAACTTTATCTTGTACTGTAATTTTGTTTTGGTTTAAGCCAGTAAGAATGTGGTTTGGCCAGCTAAATCACAAATTGTTAGCTGATCCTTGTTCCTTTGATATCCAGGTAAATACATACTAATGAGTTGCACCATGAGAAGATGAGGATTGAACAGTAGATTTAGAAGCCTTGGTCACTTCTGCATTCCTTAGAGGTCTTGGAGTTATCCATCTTTGACTCTTGACTGACCACTATCTTCATTTCTGTTAGTTGTTGCTGTAATAACTTCATAATTTCCTATAATGAATGCTGATTGGCATGTAACTGAAAGGAGTTTTAACTCGCTCTGATTTTTATGTATTTCAACATAAATATTGCTTTGATCCTGAAGGTAAGCTTTCTTCCATATTCTTATGTAAACTTAGAAGTGCTCTTACAAGATAACATTTTATTCCTGTCTGACTTAGAAATATGAACATAGGTTTTGTGCATATAAAAAAAAATATGTATTGTGAAGAATTTAAGGTCATAAAAATATGTAGTACTGTGGTATATCTTTTGTAGGTTGCTGGTTATAATACCATCAGTGAAGCTTTTCGAAGATTAGACTTCAGGAATGCAGTTCGGGATATTCGTAGGTTTCACTACATATGTAAAGTAAGTCTTTCTGTTAACTTGATGTATATATAAATATTGCTTATACATTTCTGTATTCATTTTATCCATCTTCTTATATAGTCCATTGTCAGTATATGAATTGAAGGGGTAGAGGAAACCGCAATATGAACATTTATGCTCAGCTTAAAAAAAAATTATAACTCTTAGAGAAAAGTAAAAATAACTATATTGCTAATGCATATGCCTACTGAACTTGGAATTTTGATCAAAATTTACAGGATTACCTATTAAAGGCAGACTACCTTAACAGAAATGTAGAGATCAGCCTGGCTGAGGCTTATGATGTATTAGAATATAAAAAATACCCGTGGGCTTATACACAATGTTGGGAATATAAACAGTTACTTAACTCTTGTGTTTAAACTTGTATTTAGAAATCCCTAACATTCTCATTTCTGTATGCACTAAACCATGAGTAACATCCAGTGTGTGTTAATCTGCCAATATCATTAGCAGATTCTTTTCACTTATTTATGAGGGTGGTCTGAAAAGTTCTTCGCCTAACAATTAAAAACGAATTTATAATTTCAAAATTATTTTTATTTTGCAACATAATCTCCCTTAAAACTAATACATTTATGGCAGTGATGCTCCAGGGCCATTATCCTGTCCCTACAGTGGTTCTCAGTAAGATCTCCAAAATACTCCTCTAAAGCTGCAATCACCTCTTGATTTGAAGAAAAACGCTAACCAGCGAGGAAGACTTTTAGTTTTGGGAAGAGATAGAAGTTAGAGGAAGCCAAATCCGGGGAATAGGGTGGATGTTTCAACAGTTCATAGTGCATATCCCTTAATTTTCCCATTGCCAGAACAACTTTGTGGGCAGGTGCATTGGCCTGATGAAAGATGATTTTATTCTTCTCCAAACCAGGTCTTTTCTCACAAATGTTTTGTCTAGTCTGGTTCAAAGATCAGAATAATATTCCCCAGTTATTGTTTTATCATTTTAAAGATAATAATAAACAAAATGCCTTGAGCATCCCAAAACACTGATGCCATGACTGTTGATGATGGAACCAACTTTGTCTTCTTTGACACTAAACAACCGGCTTTTGTCCACTGTTTCAACTGCTGTTTGGATTCTGGTGTGTAATGTGAATCCAAGTCTCATCGATAGTAATAAATTGACACACAAAATCAGTTTTATTCTTGTTAAAATGCCCCAAGCATTGTTCAGAGTTTTTCATGCGAATGCGGTTTTGATTTGCTGTGAGCAAGCGGGCACCCATCATGTGCAAAGCTTTTTCATTTGCAATTCTTTATGCAAAATATATCCTACACGTTCTTTTGAAATGCCTATAGTCTCAGCAATTTCACGCACTTTGACTCGCCAGTCATCCATAGATAATTCTGAGATGGATTTGAGAAGATTATTTGTCTGGTAATGTTCTCTCATGGGATCTCTTTGAAGTTCAGAGTAAGTATTACAATCTAATAATTCACCGATCTTGAGGCGATAATCGATTATATTCAAGATGACAGTGCCCTTCCCTTTGTGAGCTGGCAAAATGATGATATCTCTATTATCTCGCAGTTGATGAATAGCACCTCTTCATCCACTTATTCCACGTTTATATGACCTTCTGAAGATCCACAAAGAAAACACTTCTTTCAGACGAAGTTGAAGGCATTGATTCCCCTACATACAATCTCTTGAAATATCTCACTTCCTCCTTGAAACATCTCACAGGAAAATTCTTTTCCTGTGAGATGTTTCAAGATTCTATATCAAGAACTCTGTTGATTTTATCTTGAAGATCAAGAACATCCAACTTATCCAAGCAGACAGAATGGTCAGCTTCAACATAGTCTCACTGTTCACCAACGTTCCCACCCAGGAAGTCCTTAGTCTTTTAAAAAAAAAGTTATCTATGAAGATTTTCACCTTACTTGTTTATTGTGTGGATTCAGGCTACTTCTTATTTGAAGACAAGATTTACAAACAGAACAGCAGTTTGGCCATGGGTGGTCCATTGTGTCTGGTGCTTGCCAATGTTTTTCTTGAAGATTTTGAAGAAAAAGCCATTTCCTCAGTTATGCTGAAACCCAAAATCTGGGTGCATTACATGGGTGGCATTTTCCTAATTTGGGAAATTGGCTCGGAAAACTTGCAAACCTTTCTGGATCGTTTAAACAATTTTTATCAAAATATAAACTTCACATCCAAACCAGAAGTTAGTGGTGTTTTGGCTTTTCTAGATATAAAACTTACTAGAACAACTGATGGTCTCAAGATTTATATTTTTAGAAAGCCAACACACACCAATAGATACATACGTGCTTCGTCTCACCACTACCCCCCCTCAAAAATTAGGAATTATTTCCCCACTACTTCATCGGGCGAGATCCTTCTTCTCAGAAGAAGAGGAACTTCAACATGAATTTAGTTATTTCAAAAGGATTTTCTTAAATAATGGTTACTCTCCTAAAAGTATCTATAAGTGTCTTAGTGTGCATAGTCAACAAAGTAATGAAGATAACTCATGTGTAGAGTCTTAAGTGCTGTGAGAACATTATGTTGGAGGTTTAATGGATTTTTTACAACACTCAAAAAGAATTAAAATAGAATTTAATACTTCCTATATTTCGTCCTAGTCACTAGGACATCTACGGGGATTACAAAAACAATTAATGTAACATGCACACAAAAACTTACAATACTAAGCCCAACCACGTGGGTGACACTAAAGTGATCCTAAACTGACACTAAACTGTCCTAGTGACTAGGACGAAATATAGGAAGTATTAAATTCTATTTTAATTCTTTTTGAGTGTTGTAAAAAATCCATTAAACCTCCAACATAATGTCCTCACAGCACTTAAGCCTCTACACAAGAATTCTAATCATCCATGGAGAAGATTTAGCACGCAAATCCAAGCAATACGGTAAGTCAAATCTACGACTATCTAGACAACTAAATAGGCTGGCTTTTTTAAAAAGATGTCGGGATACAAGAGTGATACCGAACTGCGTTAAAATGAAGATCAATTTCCATTCCAAAAAAGCACTCCGTAGATATAAACGTGCCAGCCTGGCATTACTACGCGAGCAAATCGCCTCTACTTGTGCTGCCCTCGCAGTGACGAATGCCGCCATTGGCTCATTACATTCAGAGCTCTCCACTGTTCTTAACCCTGAACTTTGGTCGATTCTCTCTGACATTTCGGAAACTTCTGCACAGAGAGAATTTCAAAAAATAAAAAACAAACACGTCAAGAAATACAGCAACCTGGTTAAAGACAAACCACAACCACAAATTCAACCGCTCCAGACAGTAATAAACCTCTCTTCCAAAAGGCTCGACGATGATGCCGTCGGCGCCCTTTGCCTCGGCCGTAATTTTGCCGTCGCCCCGAAAGAAGTGCCGGTGCTCGATGTAATGGTTAATGTCGAACGGGGGATCGGTCGCTTACCGTTGGAGGTAGCCAACAACATCAGACTCGACGTAGCCAACATCCTCGCTCACTCTTCACCTCCAAAAAGTAACTTATCGTATCCCCAATGCATGGCTCTCCTGAAACTACGCAAAGAAAAAAGTATCGTCATCACCAGAGCGGATAAGGGTAATGCCTCAGTCGTTCTTAATACCAGCGAATACAATCATAAAATGAACATTATCCTCCGCGATTGCGCTACCTACATCCCGCTAGAACACGACCCCACAAAAACAAGTTAAGAAATTAAAAATCTTACTTAAAAAAGTAACCTCCTGGCCCCCTGACGTCACAAAAAAACTTGAACCTTTCCGCTCCCGTCCCCCCTGAATATACGGTTTACCAAAAATCCACAAACCCAATTCCCCACTCAGGCCTATAGTAGATGCCACCAATGCACCTTGTTACAGACTGTCTAAACAGCTGGCCAACTCTCTGTCCCCCCTCACTGGAAATTCCGCTCCTATATAAAAAACTCGACCCACTTTAAAGCCCTCACAGAAAATTTAACCTTGAATAATACAGACATATTAGTAAGCTTTGATATCTCCTCTTTGTTTACCAATATTCCCTTAAATGACACTTTATCTTAGAAAACGTTTTTCCCTCTAACATCTTAGATCTCTTTTCCTTTGCCATCAACTCTGGGTATTTCTCTTGGAAGAACAAAATCTACAAGCAGATAGAGGGAACCGCCATGGGTTCCACCCCCTCCCCCTTGCCAATTTCTATATGGAAGATTTCGAAAAACGAGCCATAGACTCAGCCCCACTCAAACTTTCTATCTGGCTAAGATATGTATATGATGTGTTCTCTATTTGGCCTCATGGCCCAGACACGTTAGACTCCTTCCTCAGTCATCTCAATAGCCTGCATCCAAGAATCCAGTTTACTATGGAAAAGGAAAAGAACAGTTGTTTATCTTTCCTAGACACCTTAGTCACATGCCTGCCTAATGATACACTTGCCTTCACTGTATACAGAAAACCCACACACACAGGCAGATACATTCCCAAACTCTCCCACCACCACCCCTCGCAACAATATGGCATCATTAAAACTCTTACCAAGAGAGCCCACAATCTTTGTTCCAGTGGAACCACCCTCACTACTGAGCTTAACCACATACACAGAACTTTCCTCTCCAATGGCTACAGCGAACACAGTATCAAAATAATAATCAATTCCTCCCCCATTCCCCGTCCCTCTCGTCAACAAGAATTTAAACATGCCATCACCATACCCTACATCCGTGGCACTTCGGAAAAAATAGCCAAGATACTAAAAAAGTATAACCTACACACAGCATATAAGCCCTACCGCAAACTTGCTACCCTTATCCGTTCTACGAAAGATCAGCTCCCTCCTCTCTCTCTGCCTGGAGTTTACAAAATACCCTGTTCCTGTAAGCTTGCATACTTTGGACAGACAGGCAGATCAGCATCCATCCGCCTGGAGGAACACAAGTCGTACATCGTTAAACACAACTATGGTCATTCAGGCTTGGCTGACCATGTTTTGGACACCACCCACAGAGTATCATGAAAGAAAACCACCATGCTCCACCACAGCACATTCAAGAAAGAGAGACTTTTCTTAGAAGCAGCAGCAGCTCTCAGAAACCAACCAAATCTTAATAAATACGGTTGCATTAAGCTTCCGAAGATTTGGGAAACACTCATCACCAGAGGTCCCACCTTGCATTCCAGGCCACTTACTACCGCCCTTAGAGGGCGCTCCACCTAGATAGGACTTTAGTGTTACCCACCTGGTTGGGCTTAGTATTGTAAGTTTTTGTGTGCGTGTTACATTAATTGTTTTTGTAATCCCCGTAGATGTCCTAGTGACTAGGACGAAATATAGGAAGTATTAAATTCTATTTTAATTCTTTTTGAGGGTTGTAAAAAATCCATTAAACCTCCAACATAATGAAGATAACTCAAACCCCGTAGCCTCCATCACCTTACTGTATATAAGTTCTCTTTCTCCTAAACTGTAGAAAATCCTGAAGGAAATTCAATGTTAAAACATATTTCTCCACCTTTTTAAAACTCCGATCTTGCCTCAGTCAACCTAAAGTAAAACACAATCTTCTTCAGTTCCCAGGAGTATACAAAATCATTTGCAGTTGCGGCAAACCGTATTATGGCCAGACAGAAAAGTTCATCTCTCTCTCAGCCTAGAAAAACATTGTGACATTTCTTACAAAAGAACCTGTGCTAGTGCCCCCTTATCTAGCCATGTTTTATTCTCTGCCAATACCAATGTTGAAGGACAACAAAAACAAATAGACTGGAACTTAACTTCAAACATCCATAAATGCTCCAATGAATTAGAGAGATGTATCTTGGAATCCAAACAAATAGCTCTTGACCCTGCTCATCTCAACAGCAATCTCAGTTACAGCCTACCCGATTCACTTAGCGCTGTAATCCAGTTTTGGAGTACTCATGATATCATTCACATACAAAGTGCTTCATCCAGAACTAACACTCAGACTCCTTTTCTAACACAACTACTACTTGTTCTAAACTCTGTGCTTGTTAAAGTACAATGTTTTTTAAGATGTTTACTCCCTGATACTGTATTCACCTGATGAAGTCAGCATTTCAGATGAAACTAGTAGTGAAACCTTATTAAATCTCTTATAATTTTTCTCGGTGTTTAAGTCAGTTAATAATTATAAACATGTCATTAAACCAAGTCAATTACTCTAAATAAATATGTATGTGTATATATATATATATATATATATATATATATATATATCATCATCATCATCAAATTCCTGCCATGTACCCTCAAGGGGTGTACAGGATATGATAGTACTACATGAAAATTTACATCATTACTAACTTCCTATCTACAATTTTCCTCCAAATTAGTGTGTTACTTGTCAAGACTCCAACATTATCACATCTTATATTTCTATCATATAAGGAACTTTGTACAGTAATCTCATTATGACTAGAAAATCTGAATCTCAGATTATGACTAGAAAAAATCTAGTCATAACCTGCTAACCACACTTTTACACAATTTCCATGGATGACTGCTCATTCTCTCGTTTCCTGCCATGTACTGTAAAAGTTTCTACAGTGCCAATCCTATAAAAACCCCTTTAATTTATATGTTTTTGTAATGCTCCTCTCTTTTTTTTTTTCCTATCAGCTAGTTTTTGAAGTCTGCAGATTATCAGTCTATTCTCATAGGGAGCATTCCATAGATCTGGCACGATCTTTGTCACTCACTTCTGGATCCTCTCCATCACTTCGTCTGCATGGAATTTGGGTGTCCAGATAGGCCTTATTAAAGCTTTGTATAGGGAAACAATAGCTTCTCTATCTCTGCTTGTTAGTGCTGTTTTGGGGGGAATGGCTACAATAAGAAAACAGTTCACAAGATCCTCAATAAAAATTGGCATTTTTATGGATTTTAAAACGCTACTTAAATATAACATCAAGACAAGCTTCAAACCCCTGACAAAAATTAAGAAATTTACTTAGCTCTACCAAAGATCCTCTTCCATACCTGGCCCACCGAGGGGTTTACAAAATTCAATTTGTGTTCATCTTTTCTGTTTGTAAAATTGTAAATTTTACAAACAGAAAAGATGAACACAAATGCCACATTAAATACGTCTACTATGGTAAAACAGGCCTATCAGACTACACACTCAAAACATACCACAGAATTGACTGAAAACACACCAACTCCTTGTACACAAAAACCTGGTTTGAAAGAAAATTCAAAGAAGCTTGTGAAATGCTGAAACATCATCCAAATCTGAACAAAAATGGTGGATTAATTATTCAAAGAATGTGAAGCACCCATTTTCAATCTGTATAGAAACCAGAACAACTCCAAACAGAAGAAAATCTCAATACGAAAGGTCTTTAGAAATTGTTTAATGTAGTTGTGTTTTTATTTTATTTTTAACTTTTTTATTTTTTTTTCACCAGAGGTCAGGCTAGGCTAAATGATTAACAAGCATTTAGATTCATCTTTCTTTTGTATAGTGCAGTGTCATGTAGCTTGTATCTTATACATATATATTTTTCTGAATGATGAACTTAATACAGAGATCAAAACGTCGAATATTACTTTCCTAATGTTAAGTAAAGTAATTAGTTTAACACATGTGTTGTGTCTCCATAAATTCTTCACTATGAATTTACTAATCAAGTTTCTCCTTCCATGCAATTTGTCTTGTCACTACTTTTCTGTGTGCTGCTCATACATTTCAGCTCACCACACAACATATTATATAGTTCATTATTCTTTACATATGTCAATCATGAACTTTTATCTCAAATGTATTTTCTCCTCATTATCACAAGGACATCATCAGTAAGAGAAGACCAGACTAGTTGATAACATCCAACAGACAAGAGTCACATTTATTCTGTTTAATAAATCACAGCTGAGTAAATAGAATACACTATTAGTATTCAAGAGAAATAATGGTTAGTTTTTGTAATTCAAATACAGGGTTAAAAAAAAAATCTTGATTTACTTTCAAAACTTTGAGATAGGCAAGAAGCTGGGTTAAGATTTTGGCAGTGTTATAAAGTTTTACAAATTTTGAGGAACAGACATGCAAATTTTAAATTAATGTCTACAGGCTCAGTTCTCTTATGTTTTGTCATTCTGTCTTATTCCTTAGTCCAAAGTTTGATACAATGCTTTTGAAGGCTTTCTTGTGTTCAGCTAAATGAGACATCGATCTGATAGGCTATTGTTATTTAAGAATGTAGAAAACAATGAGTGGAATTTTTTATTATTATTATTTTTTTAAGCCTTTTTATGACAAATCTCAAACTTTGAGCTATACAGACTCATCCAGAGCAGGCTTTTACATTCAGGTCTGCAGAGCAAGTAAAAAGAGGTATTTAGACAAATAAAAAGGTAATCCTAATATTGTTATACTCCATATTATTATATCTCCATGGAGTCAGAAGACATTGGAGAGAGTCCAGAGGTGAGCGACTAAGACAATTTGAGGACTTTGGACTGCTGGCTATGGAGAGAGGTTGGAAAAAATGTGGATTGCAGAGTTTGGTGGATAGGAGGAAAAGAGGTGATATGATAGAGACGTTTAAGTTAGTGTGAGGATTTATTTGATTAATCCACATGAAATTAATCAGATTATGTAAGAGTGTGTTGAAAAGGGATGTGAGGTGTAGATTTTTTACATGGAGAATTGGCAGTGAATGGAACATATTATCAGAATGTGTTGTTGATGCAAGCAGTGTTAAGGATTTTGTCATTTGTATGATAAATATGTTCAGTTGAATGAACCTACCACGATGAGTTTGACTCCATGGAGGGTGCAACAACAATAATAATAATAATAATCAGGGCCGGCTCTAGGAATTTTGTCACCCCGTGCAACAGGATATTTTGCTGTCCCTTCTCCCTAAAAAAAAAAAAAAAAAACCTCTTATTTTAGAGTTTTTTAGGGGGAAAAACTTATTAATCTTTTAATGACGTCTTAAAAGCTATGATGTTAAGCTAGGCTTCAACATGTCTCATTATAAATTCTAAATAATAGCATTAGCTAATGAAAATTCATAAGTTAATGAAAAATGATCATAAACTATATTTTTTACAGAAAGAGAAGATAAAATAAATTACATGTAAGTAATTTATTTTAATGGTGGAATTTTGTTCTGAAAATGTGCATCTGTATCGGTAATTAAAATAAAGCGAAGACAAGTATACTTGTCATACGCAGAGTAAATGCACGTGCTGTAAATTTTAATTAAATTATAACGAAGTGATAATTATTAAAAGTTAGTTTATTTAAAAATTCAATTTTTATTGCTTCAGAATTCATTAATATCACAAATACTATCAACACAACCTAAAAAGTATTGTTTTTTAAAAACTATAAAAAATCCACGAACATAGAAAAAAGTATACCAATTTGTGGTATGATTGTAGTTTATAAAAATTCAGATTCGACTTGCTAAAAAAAAACAACAACAAATTAATTAGGAGCATGTTGCATGATCTTTAAGTTTTCTGTAGAGTTTTCATTGGGCGCATTTGCACAGTTCTCAAGAAATGATTTGAATTGCATGCAATGGTAATTTATTTGCTTCACATATAAAATACCATTGCATGCATTATTTTCATAAAAAATGCAAAACAATCATTGATCATTAGATTCCTTTATAATAATAGAAATCTATTTTTTAATTTTTACTAAAATTTTAATTTTTATCACAAAGGGTAATTTATTTTTTCACATGACAAGTATACTCATTGAACACCATTAAAGGGTTAAAAGAAAGAATGAAAATAATGTATTACTATTAACTTACATGTAAGTAATGCTCATCATGTCATGTAGAATGAAGAACTGCTAAATCACAAACACATAACTATGGTGTGTATATACACCATAAAAAGATCGGGTCTCTTTTTATGCAGTAGATATGTTCCACAGAAAACCACAAAAAAAAAAAAAATCGCACAAAAAAGGCCTAACTTACGTTGAAAAATTAGGGATATGTTCCATAATTTTCTAAAACGGCATAAAACCGTAGCAATGAATTAAAATAAACCTAAAATCGCATAAAAAAGTTTATGAAAATTCAGGAAATTAAGAATGCCTAAGTTTGTTTTAAAGCTTTATTCATTTAATTTTATTGAAAAGTAACGATTTTTTTTTACATTTTGTCATCAGAATTATCGTCGCTATTATACAATATTCGGGAATGTTTGCAAACTGGTGCAAAATCACTTTCATCGCCAGAAGAGATGGTCTGCGCAAGAGATCTGTATGGTAAAGGCAATGGTTCTTCACAAACAGAATTCTGTGCTTGATTTTTTTCTGATAATGTAATCAGTGGTTAAACTTTGCGATGATGATTTCAATAATTATTTATACATCTTGCGATATCCAGACATACAGTTCTTCAGTTCACATTGGAATTTAAAGGCTCGTTCAGAATTTGTGTCATTAACAAAAAAATGATTTTCCTTATTGCACAGTTCAAGACCTTCTCGAATTATATTTGCAGTAAGGGGAACAGGTTTTTCTGAATACTTTCTTCCAAGTTCGTATTGTAGAGTGAAAGCTTGTTTTGAAACCGCAGTGCCATGATTTTTTAAAAGTAAATAGTCCTACAGATTTAAATTTTAATATGAATAAGAGACAAGAGACTTTGTTTAATTTTGCTGTTAAGAAATCTCTTATTGAAGGTGTTTGTCACACAACAGATAGTGATGTTGTGTCATCCACCTCCAGCCTACAAGGCGATCTCCAGGATGTACAAAAGGAGGGGAAAACTATCAGCACACAGGAGAAAAAGTCTGCATTCACTCGTAAGTACTTATAATAATATTATAAATTTTTGGTGATCCGAATGGGATATGTCAATGAAAATCAGCACAAATTAATTTAATGATTATGTTTAATTAATTATTAATGATCAATTATTAATTATTAATAAAAATCAGCTAAATTAACAATTATTAATTAATACATTACTAAATAACCAAGGTGTTCCGTGAAAATTTCAGAATTTGTGAAGTGTTCCATTGTAGAAAAAGTTAGGGAAACGCTGGATTTTATCGGAATCTATTATCGGAATTTATTCTCCTTCTGTTGACATGCACAGAAGTGTCGAAAGGTCTCGTACCTTGAAGTTATGCACTGCATAACTTCAAATCCGCATAAAAAGAGACCCAAGTTTATATATATAGTTTTTTTTTTTATATTTTAGAACACGTCATGTCTTAACATAAGTTAATTCACATTTTCACTGTTAAAATGTAAACCTACTGCTTAAAACAAAACTTTTCTTACTTTCACATTCGAAAAATCACAAATAAGGCCAGTGTAGTCTAATTTCTGACCGATTTCATGTTCAATTGAAATCACGGCAAGACCTTCCAATTGAGTTTCGGCCATTGTACAACATAAATAAATTTTAATAAGCTTTAGTTTTGAAAGATTACGCTTGCCGCTTGGGAAAAAACAGTGCCTGCATTTAAAGTATCGTTGAAGATTACTTCAGGATTGGCTGCATTCCCTAGGTTCCCAATGTAAAACACGAAATGGCAGTCATCACATCACTGTTAACATTGCACTGTGGACTGGTTGGATTCTCACTCACAAATAAGAATCAACAGAAATCGCACATGGAATAACGACCATTGTCACATCATACAAAATTTTAAATTAATTCAGTCTTTCTGAAATTTTATATATAATCTAATCTTGTAATTCCATATTCATTAAGAATATTTTACTGTTTTTCTTTCATTAAGCAGTTTGATAAATATGCACATATTTTAACCTCAGGTCAAGGTCAACTCATAGTCAACAATGGAATTGGAAATAAATGCAAGATAGGTGTTCTGCTATTGTCATGTCATCTGATATTAACACTAACAGTGTGATATTAAACACAACATAATACATTATTTAAATTATTATGATTTTTAAAAAATAAGTTTTATTACTTAAAAATTTAACTAACGACATCCTGAAGTCTGGTTTCAATAGAGAAGGAATAAATGACATTTTCATGATTTATTTTTCGTATAGTTTAGGCCAGTTTTGCTGTACCATGCATATGCATGTGTTTCACCGTCGGTAGAGCTAGCCATGATGATAATAAAATTAAAACCTTTCAATGTTAAACCATTCCAGATATACGTTGCCCCAAAAATTCACAAACCCCATACTCCACATTTATTATTTAGGTGATGGCATAAACAACCCACCTATAAACTTGTTTAAGAGTAAACAGAATCACCCACCCACCCCTGTCAGTTTTTTCCTGCTAAAAATTTCAGAAATATTTCTGAAATTTTTAGCAGGAAATCATTATTTGCCAATATACCTCTGGCAGAGAAATCCTTGACATCCTTAAGTCACACACCCCCAGAGGTCATCCCTGGAAGCTATGTAAGAGGGATGTGAGGCATAGATTTTTTTTTCTGGAGAATTGTCAGTGAATGGAATGCATTATCAGAAATATTTTTCCTATATTTTAATTAAATTCTTCATGCACAGGTTATTTTTCATGAAAATCAAAGAATACATAAACTGCTCAATGAGATTGCAGTGGATTTTCCTTCTTCCCCCACTATAGCCAGTTTCTATTTGAAATTTCTAATAAACCAAGCACTTGGCATTGCTGTACCCAAACCTGGCTATGCTACACGGCAGGGCCAGTCAGAGTGTCTGATTCCCCTAGGCAAAGAAAATTTGGGCACCCTATACATTGTCTCTCTCTCTCTCTCTCTATATATATATATATATATTGTCATACTCACACAAGCACATGTACACCTACACATGTGGATATTTATAAAAATAAATATCATTATGAACATTAAAAACTTTATTAATCAAACCAATTCATTTGTATTGGTTTTGGTTAATACATTTTGAAGGTTATAATTTTTCCCCGAACTATGTAGCAAAATCTGGAGCTCCTAGACGATTGCCTAGATTTGCCTAATGATAAAATCAGCCCTGCTACACAGGTGTGTGCTGTTTCTGGTATGTGGCCTAGACACAGATACATTTTTAGTGCATTTAAACTGCCAACATCCAGAAATTCTTTCTTGCTGCAGGTAAAATAACTATATTCCCTTCTTAGACAAACCACCTATTACATAGTTCATTATCCATTCCAGATCATAGGAAGCACGCATGCACACACACACACACACACACACACACACACACACACACACACACACACACACACACACACACACACACACACACACACCATTGGATTTACATAGAACCAGGACTTGACATAGAATGTACTTAATAGAACCAGGACTTTTTGTTCTAATGATACAACCTTTGCCACAAAACTTATCTTTGTGACATCTCCTTAACCAATGGCTACAACTCATATAAAATAGATGAAATACTATATGCCCTTCATATCTCACCTGAAACACACTACCACAAACTATCCCCCCCCCCTCCATCTAGGGTTCATTTGAAAAGATAGGTATTCATTTTGAACAACTACATGTGCAGTTATCTGTATGTCGACAAGTCAGGACTAGCATACCATGCACTAAATATACCTTCACACAGGATTAAATGGAAGAAGAGAGATAATGCATCAAAGTTACGATAGGTCCAAGATAATTCTGTTTTCAGAATCCAAATTCTTCTCCAGTCATGGTTTTAATACCAAAGGCATCCCCCCCCCCAAAAAAAAAATCAGCATAGCACTTGTAGCTTGGTTTGGGAACTCTAGCTTCATTCTCATCTTACACTGAAGCGCACAAATTCTAAACAAATCCAAATTAGACATTTGAAAGGTCAAATGTGTAAACTCACCTCCTCCACAAAATGGCAGTCATATCTTCTCATCTTCTGCAAAAGCCATGTGTAAACTCTATTCTGCTCCCACTTCTCCCTCATCCAAATTTCATCATTACAACAATACTAACAAAGCTGACCTGCTAGCAACATTCTTCTCCCAATTCTTGCATAGGTGAACAAGGCCAATCACCTATTTCTATGTTGAAAGTTTATTTTTCACTTGGTTAGAGTATAATAAATTTAGTTTAATCCTTTATCCAAATGTGAGCAAACAAAGTTTATGCCTGAAAGTATCTTCAGGACTGGGGTAAAGTGGTACAACACCAGGACAACCCTTGCAAAGGTGGAGCAAGCTACCAACACTCCTATCTCAGTATCTCCCATAATGCAAAACACATCTCCTTGCAGATATGTCTAATGTTATGCATTTGGCCCTTCCCTTAATGCATAACATTAGACATATCTGCAAGGAGATGTGTTTTGCATTATGGGAGATACTGAGATAGGAGTGTTGGTAGCTTGCTCCACCTTTGCAAGGAGTGCCCTGGTGTTGTACCACTTTACCCCAGTCCTGAAGATACTTTCAGGCGCAAACTTTGTTTGCTCACACTTGGATAAAGGATTAAACTAAATTTATTATACACCTATTTCTATACTAGAAACATTGCATCACATGCCTCCTCTGGTCCTTGTCTAAAAGACATCAGAATAATCTTGATACCAAAAATTCTTCTATTCCTGAAGACCTCACTTCATTGTACTTAAAAGTTGTGCTTTGAAACTAACATCAATCCTGTACAGGCTTTACACTGTTATATTCATAATCCCCACAGCATGGAAGAGAGAGAGAGAGGGGGAGTATAAATTAAAGATACCAAGAAATTATATACTTGGTTTAATCCTTTATCCAAGTGTAAGCAAACAACTTTTGCACCTGAAGTATTTTCAGGACTAGGACAACTCGTGGTAAAGGTGGTATGACCACATCACTTGCCTTAGTATCCTATAATGCAAAGCACATCTCCTTGCAGACATGTATGATGCTATGCATTAAGGAAAATGTCACTACTCAGACTGGTTTCGACCTTTATTGAGATCTCATCAGTGGGAGCTAGACCCAGAGGTGATACCAAGGTTGAATAATGCAGAACTCATATTTCCATATATGAGTTGTCAAAAGGTGTAACACCTTAGTATTATAATACTCTGGATTAGAGATAGATTGTTGTTGAACCAAGTGAAAAAACTTTCAACAACTCCAGGGTATTATAATAATTTGGCAACTTATATATGGAAATATGACTTCTGCATAACTTCAACCCTGATATCACCTCTGGGTCTGGCACCCATCGACAAGACTTCAATAAAGGAGAAACCAGTCTGAGTAGTGATCCTTTCCTTAATGCATAGCATCATACATGTCTGTAAGGAGATGTGATTTGCATTATGGGATACTAAGGCAAGTGATGTGAAGTCATATAACCTTTACCACAAGTTGCCCCAATCCTGAAAATATTTAGAGTGCAAAGCTGTTTGCTTACACTTGGATAAAGGATTAAACCAAGTATATAATTTCTCGGTATCTTTAATTTATAGTATAACCAAGAGAAAGTCTATATTCAGCCTGTTCTTTTGAATGGGCTCATCTCCTCCCTTCTTTACCTTTTTTGATAATATACAGATCATCAGACAGGATCCAGATCTTTTCTTGAAATGGCATTTATCACTCGCCTAACCTTTGCTGTATAAGCAAAGCAAGCAGAGAACAGTCACTTCCTTGATGAAAGGAGTTTTCCTGATTTCTTATGTTTTGATTTACCTGAATATCTAGAAAGGATGCTGTTTGTTTTTCTCCGAATAACTTGAACCACCAGTTTTTCTTGACATGATTCGCATCTGTTGTCTCCTCAGCTGTGAAGAAATTCAGGCTTTTCTCTTTCTTAGTCTTATTACTTCTGAGCAGCTATTAACCTTCTACAAATAACAAATCTATTCATAGAAATGTTTCCCAATTTAGGTGAGATAGCTCTGAATGAGGGAGGGAACTCCCATTAATTATCCTGGTTCTCTTTTTACCTTCCCTCTCAGTTTCATATTTATATCTAACTCCTTATACTATCTGTACTTTTCATTCTATAGGCTGCCAGTACTGAGATAATGCCTTCCTGGCATGTGTGTGTGTGTGTGTGTGTGTGTGTGTGTGTGTGTTTGTACATGAACATTCATCCATGGACAGCTGTAAAGAAAAAGTTCTTGTGGTCGAAGTGCATCCTGATGCACATTGATCCTGCTCTGGCAAGATGGGTGGTTCTAGGTTGTTCAATTGAGGATTAATTGGTTAGTGTGCTTGTCTTCAGAAAGCATGATTCAGTGAGTTTCCTTCCCCTGTGATCCAGAGATGCATTCAGGTTTGATATACTTTTGATATATTGCTTTGAGTGTTGCTTTGCTGAAAGTAGGTGTCGTAATATGATGCGTGACAAGTGGAAAACCCTAAACCATAGCTTATGAATTCACTCTGAAATCCTGTAAAGATCCTTACAAGATTCAGTCTGATAGATGTTACTGTCATAATTATAATTCATTGTACATTGGAGAGTTAATCTGGAAAGTATTGTCCTTCATCCTGAATGATTTAAGATCTTTAAAAGCAATGTTACATTATAACAAATTATCCAGAAAAGTCATGCCAAAAGTTAAACAGAGAAGAATGTTCTCTTAGTTGAGAAACAAAGAAGTCTTGTATACTAAGAAGGTAACTGCTGAACTTACAAAAATCACTCAAATAGATATAACAAATACCTCCATTTATTTCTCATTTTTATGACAGGGAAATAGATGCAAAACTAGATGGATAATAGCAGCAGTAAATACTGATATTGTGTTACTTCAGAAGTATTTCTAAGGATGGGCTGGTAGAGACCAGTTTCATGAGCAGAAGCATATTGCAGAACTGAAAGATAAGTTGTATTTCAAAAAGAATTATTATTTCTAGTACATCATTGTTTTTTGAGTGTTATCTTATGTAATGTTTAGGGAAAAAAAACCGTTTCCTTGTATTATGTTGTTTGATATGGCACAAGCACATAGCAGAACAACAGTGTGTGAATTTCACATGGATTTTGTTTGCTGTAGTGTGTGTGTGTGTGGGAGAGAGGGAGAGATTCATTATGAATGGTGAAAAATTTAGGGAATGAAAGATTGTCTAGGAAGTGTCTTGAAAGCAAGCGATAGAGTGTGGACATGAAAGATGATGGAAAGTGATAATGAAAGCAATAATATGCTTATGTGGAGTCCTTTACAGGACACAAAAGCAAGTTCAAATGATTGTAGAAACATCTAGCAAGTTATATGGCAGAGAAGCAAAATCAAAGAAAGAAAGTTACATTGAAAGAACAAGGGAGGGAAAAGAGAGAGTTCAGAATCTTGTTTTTCCCCCAGGTATGACGAATGTTAGTAAGTAGAGAGAGAGAAAGTGAAAGGTGATAATTTTAGTAGGGACGAATTATCTGACAGGTGAGAGAATCTGATATGCAAGAAGATATGAGAGTTACCAGAACAAGCAAAAAAAAAAAAAAAAAAAGAATAATAGTATAAAGATTCTCTTAACATGTCCCCCCCCCCCTTCCCAAAAAAATGCCTTCATATTTCCTTTCCCAAATACAACCCATCTCTTATGCACATGGCTCTCTGCTATCATCACACTCCAAGCATTCATATATTCCATATCTCTTCCTACACGTTTGTGACCCATGTCATTCATTATTTCTGCTCTTCCTAACTTTGTATTATATCTATGCAGTGTGCTGTCTTCCCTCTTGTACTTTTTTTGTTGCAATTGCTGGCATTGATCCCAGATCTTTGCTACTTATCTCTCTGCTGAAATTTTGATTATTTCAAATATACTACTTCTGTTCTGATAAAGCCAAAATACTAATTCAAGTCATCCAGCTCTTTCCATTGTCTGTATTTCATGCATAAATGGATGTCCCTGTTTATGCTATGTTTTTAATTGACAGGAAGCTCACAGGCATAGCATGCCTCTAAAATTCTTTATGATGCTACCTGAAATGTTGTCATCAAATAGTAGCATGCTAGGAAACGATGTGTTAGTCGGTTAAAGTATGGTAGCCAAAGCAACATTACACACACAATCCCAGTAATTATCCAGACATCCCCTGTTATTTGAAGTTGTGGAACATTCTAGGTTTGTTAATAACATAAAAACCCAATGTACAGATAGTAAAACGCAGTATTTCATCGTAGCAGTTGAATACATGTGGTATGGCAAAACAGCATGAACTCACTGACTTCGAGAGGGGTGTCACATTGGTGGCATGTCCATACATGCCATTGCTGCTCAACTGGAGCATCCAAAATCAATGGTTGGTGATGTGATCAACAAATGGAGACGTTCTGGCATCACTAGTGAAGGGAAAACTGAGGGTGGTTGCCGAAAATGACTTACAGGGGACAGGAGGGTGTTAAAATGGGTGGCATGCAAAAACCATCTACAATCAGCTTAACTCATCCTTGATGAGTTCCAGAGGCTCAGTAATACCATAGTGAGAACTAATACTGTACGAAAAGAACCCCATTTATTGGATTTCCACGGAAGATCAGCAGCACACAAACCAAACATCACAACAACAACAAACAAGGCAGCTCATCTGGCCTAGTGCAAAGAACATGTGAACTGGACAATTGACCAGTGGAAAACAGTACTCGGGAGTGATAAATCAAGGTTCACCTGTTTTCAGTCTGATGGCAGGATGTAGGTGTGGAGGCAGCCTGATGAATGCTTGTTAACATAGTGTGTTGTACCCACAGTAAAATTTGGTGGTGGAGGAGTAATGGTGTCTGGTGCATTCAGCTGGTTTGGAGTGGGACCACTGGTCATTGTCTGTGGTTCCATGACGACAGCTCAATAACTTGATATTCTGGATAATCAGGCGCTGCCTACACTGTGGAGGTTTAATGAAACAGACCTGTTACTATCAAGACAACAATGCCCCATGTCCAAAGCTGCAGCTGTTATAGAATTGTAATATTTATGGTTGTTACTCTGTTGTGGTTGTACATCTTTATATTCTCGTTGGCTGCACCTTTTCTTATTCTATGTACTTCCACTATCCTGTTTTGTCTTTGTATCTTCCTTTACTTAACTATGGTCGACTGCCTAAAGCTATGAACTGCTGTCATGTATTTATTTCTCTTATCTTTCATGCTCTATAGTCTAGCAAATTTATTTGTTTAATGACTGCGTCCATTAAAATGTATGTTGAGGGCAAGAGCATAAGAACCAAAGACAAAGCAGATGTCAGTTACTTTCCTCCTGCTTATATTATCCTTACTTTAACTTAGTCATGGCTTAAATCGCAAATCACATTAACTTCAACCATATACAGATTTTTCTGCATATGGTTGAAATATTTTTGTACTATCCCCAAAATATTTATTCGAATATTTTGGGGATAGTGCATTGACAGAAATCAGTCCAGTATGTTGTTTACAAACCATTTAATTAAAGAGAATTATTTACTGAGCAACAAGGTATTTACACAAAGTCATTAAATCATTCTGGCTACTCTTAATTCCTTCCACTCTAAACTTCATTCTACTCTAACATAATTCAACATGACATTGCTTGAATATAGGACTTACTTATGATATGCCTAATTCATCTTTAACATGCATACATACAATATTTTATAAGCATAGACACGTATTCTTATTCAATATTTCAACTACTCACAATATTCATTCAGCTGACTGTCTCTCACAATAAATTCTTTTACACACACCTAAGTCTCCTCTTTGTCTTTCTTTCTGTTTATTGGCCCATTCGTCTTTCCTGCCAAATTTCTTTCTTGTCTGAGTGGTCGACTGTATCCATCCTCATAGGATCCTTAATATAGCAGCGATATGTGGTTCCTTTCTTCCATGATGACTCAATGCTATTCTTACATGGCAGTGATCCAGTCAGACGACTAGCTCACGATGCTTGTCTTTTTCTTCCGACAGCAATTCTTGGTGTTACCAGGGACTTAGGCAAGAGAAGTCTAAAAAGAATCTTAAGACAAAATGACGCTTCTCTTTCACTTCTGATAGCGACTCTTGGCATTATAGGGACTTATGATTTTTTTTAGGCCTTCTCTTGCCTAAGACAAATTTTTTAGGACGAACTGCCTTTTATAGGCCTGAACCTCCATTATGTGCAAGTGCACGTCTCCCAAAACTGTCACGTGTTTGCTGTCAGTCATTTGACATCATTCTTCACACATTTTCAACTTCTTTGTCATTGGCAACTATGGTCATGTATTGGCCTCTGGACATGTCAGTTTTCGTGGGTCTCTGGAACTTTCCATTCATGACAATTCTCAGCAGCTTCTCACCAATCTTAGAATTATTTTCTTCACTTAGCATTATTTAATAGCTTAACTTGTTGATGTCATTTGCCACATTAGTCTAACAACCACTCAATACAATACTTTTACTTAAAGGAATATTTAACCAGTTTCTGATTACATTCTTATAAACATAAGTTATGAAGTCACTTTATCATGAGAGATTTTACAGAATGTTATGAAGAGATGTGTGTTAAATGATTGCCCTGGCCTGCACAGAGTCCTGACCTTAACCTCATTGAACACCTCTGGGATGAATTGGAGCAGCACGTCCTCTGTCACTGAACTCAGTTGTATCTTTGAAACAGCATTTTGAAGATATAACTGAGAAAATATTGTAATATTAGTTATTAATTAATTTCAAAACGTTTAATGATGTGCAATTAAAATAACTCTCCCATATCTTAAATAGTGAGAGGTAGTTGTTTCCATTCAAGTTCAGATGGTGAAGTAAAGCTTCAGCACTTTCTTTAAATAAATATTCAGATTTATAGCAACGACAAAGATGGAGTTAGCATGTTCATAACATAGGATATTGTCATTCGCATCTATCCCATGTTGTGCAAGGCCAGATTTTTCAGATTTCCTGTTGATGTAAAATTGGTGTCCTTGTTTTCTTTTCCACTGAACATCCAGTTTGTACAAAGTAAGAAAGGTGACAGTCACAAGGAACTTACTGGATACCAGGAAGAGTAAGAGGCAAAGATTTATCTTTAGTAGATGGAAACCATAATGATAGCTTGTTCATAGGAATAAATGTAGCCACTGGATTATACTTCTTAATTCTAGAAAATGGTTCTGAGATGCCAGAAATGTAAGGGATAAGGACTCTTATGTATTCCCTTGTTATTTGAGCTAGGATTATAGGAATCAAAATGACATTGTGTGGCCCACTCTGAGACACAATTGAGTTTCAAATATCATTTAATGTTTATAAATTCTTGCTGTAGTTGTAGCATAGAACATATAGTGTGAGCATGTTATATTTTGATGATTCCAAATCTTTTGTGAGGGATGCTGAGCAGATTGCTATTGAATAGTGTCCAGTGGAAGTAGGTGTTCGATAATTTTTTACTCCTCTGCTCATCATTTGAATTAATTAATTCAAATGATGAGCAGAGGAGTAAGATTCCAAAGAAGGATAATTTATCTTTTTCTATTTCCATAGCAAAATCAATTCATGGATGTAGGTTATTTATGTTGTCAACTTATGTTATGTTAAATGTCGTCTATACAGTGAACCAAAAATGAAGGCTATGGGCTTATGGATGTCTTCTAAATGTTGCATTAAAACAAGGGGACCAAATCTGTCTGCAATAATCCATATGAGACCTGATCAAGGCCTTTTGCAATGGAACCAGAACCTCTGTAATTTTACAAGTTAAGGTCCCACACATCATTGCCATAATCTGATGTGATGTCTTCATGAACTTGTACAATGTGAGCTCTGAACTTGAGATCCTTCCTTGTCCACCTCCACCACCACTCCAGGGTGTCTCTTCAACTTCCTCCAGAATTTCTTGCCAAGTGTATATTTTGCATCCCGTTGTTGCCTACCAAATTTCAGTACCTTAAGTTCAATTGACATTTCCATACTGTTGCCTACTCTTACAATCTATTCAAGTCTTCTGTAAGGTCACATCTGCATGGTTTTATTTTATTTTTAATTCTTTGCATTACAGTACCCTTATGCTAGGGCAATAACTAGCACACCTCAACTGCATGCACACACACATATATAGTGTGCATACCATTGATGCAAGCTTTGCAAATATATGGTGAAACCTAACCAACACCTTCCCTAGATATCCTGTTTGTCATTCACTGATGCACTCCATGCAACCAATGTTCCTAAACCCACATCCAGATTAGAAGCATAATATCTTTATTTTCCCAATCAAGGTCCTGGTTTGATCCAGACTTGTTATCCAAGATAACAGTGCTACCATCTCTTGATGCCAAAAGATCAGGCATTTTTATGCCTACCTCAGATTTGATATTTGACTCCTTTCTGTTCTAGTTGGTTCTTTATGATGGCACATGTTGCATCATGTCTTTTAACTCTAATGTTGTGAGTTCTAAAACAACATTGAGTTATGTGTCATAGTTTCTCTGAACCCACATATGAGCTGCATGTGGGTTCTGTATGAGCCTTGGTAGGAAGGGCATTTATTCTATCCCTGACCAGATCTGTATGCTCCTATCCAGGCAATATTCCTGTTCGTTCATAGACCCGAAGATGTTGAGACAGAACCCTCTCTGAGCCACTGAAGGGCTTCCTATTGACTGCGAGATACAGAAATCTTTCCATCTCTTCCTTTCAAGAGCGTTAGAAACAATATGCATTCCGTTATCAAAGGTGTTCTAAAGGTAGCTATGGTAAAAGTTAAAGATGAATGTTGGAGTTTATTTAACCTTAAATATTTTAAGCAAGGAGCCATCCATCTCGTTGCAGGAATTCCTAATACACCAGAATTAACAGCCACATGAAGATAACCAACTGGAACGTCATTTGATGGACTCAGCCAAGATCTAACTGCCTGATGTACTTGTTTATCTAGTGTATTCAGGAGATTCAGTTGGTTTTCCTAATACTAAAGAGTGGAGTAATTCAGGTATCACAAACTGATTTAATAACACAATACGGTGCCTGAGGCTTCAGTGGAGCTTTATGAATCATATCCAGAAATATCGAAAGCTGACTGAACCAAGGTAATCATCCAGCAGCTGAAAGCATTAATCCCAAGTGCTGCCACTTGGTCAAAATTCCAATAGATTTAAAAGGTAAACGACTTGTCTTCATTAATAACAAGATCTCTGGGAGTAAAATACTGAGCAGCATAGCCTAACAACTCCTTAAGACCCATCTTAGTTTCAGCAACAAGTATTAAATCATCTGCAAATGGAATTACATTTATTTGGCATCAATTCAAATTAAAACCTATATATTGCAGCATTATAAATATAAATTAATCACTTATAAATTATAAGGGATCTCCTTGGGTAACACCACATATAGAAGGAATTGGAAATTAATTAGAGATGTTTTATCTCCAATACTAATTATAATGGATGACTTACTAAATAACTCAGAAGCAGTATGGGAGACACTGTCAAAAGCTTTCAGTAAATCCAGTGAAGCAATCACAAGTGAAATTTTCAATCAGTGAGCTTCAGAAATTAAGATGGGTAATGTGGTGATATTTTCAACACATCCATCAGCAGGAATGAAGGCTCTTTGCTTAATATTATGAGAAAATATCTTTTGCAAACACTTTACCAATATTCTGTGGAATAGTCTAAAAAATATAGGAGATATAGGTCTGTATTGTGAGATGGTTTATTAGCATTTGATTTTTTTTTTAGGGATGAAAATGGCCCCTTGACTTTTTAAGCAGTGGTGGAATATGATTAATAAACAAGAGAAGATTCAGCATCTCCTGTAGGAACTTGAGAGGAATATTCTTCAACTTAATTGCAGTAAAACCACCAGGAGAGAAGAATTTTCTAGAAAGGAAGGCTTTAATTTCTGATTGTTCAATCATATAATAAAGAACAATCAGAATGTAATAGAGAATGATTAAAGCTATTAGCCAGAAAAGTGGTGAAGCAGAGAATACTTGCCTCCAAAATGTTGCAAAAGTTCTACAGTTATATATCACTAGTTAAACCTATCCTAATATCATTAACATACAGATTAAATAACAATGGTCTCAAAACTGACCCCTATGGCACTACACTAGTGACTTTCCTCTTTCAAGATAATGTCCCCATCCCCCATATGCAATTTGCTGATATATTCGTGATAGCCAGTCACTTATCCAACTCGATAGTGTATCATCCAATCCCATCTGCTTCAGTTTAGTGTCCAACTCATTATTATTATTATTTAGGCTTCCAAGGAGTCAAAAGACTCATCGCAGGAGGTTCCTCCTAGGAAACAGTCTGTCATACCACTCCTTAAACTCATTGACTGTTCTCGCTCTCACCACTCTATCAGGCAATGCGTTCCATGGTTTTAACTACCCTCCATGCAAAGAAATCGCTCCTCACCCTCTTGCTCACAGTTTCCTTTCGTAACTTCCAGGAATGGCCCTTTATCATCACTCCTTCCTGCTGTTCATGGTGTGACAATTTATCAAAAGCCTTTATAAAATCAAAGTACAATCTGCATGCATCTCCCTTGTACAATACATTCATCATCCTTTTATAGTACATAAGCAAGTTTGTAAAACATAACTTCCTTTCACAAATCCATGCTGACAAGCACGAAGAATATCACTGTTATCAACCTACTTTTGTATCCTATCTCTCGCCAACCTCTAATACTTTAATTATGACTCTAGATATTCAGATTGGTCTATAATTTGTTGCCTTAGCCTTATCACTGCCTTTCTGCAGTGGAACAATTTTTGCCTTCCTTTTCACTCCTTTGGAACTCTTACTGTTACCAGACTCTCGTTAAATGGGTAGGCTAAGGCTGATGTTAACTCTCTCTGGAATATTCCCTTCAAGACTTGGTGATATGTCAAGTCCTATTGCCTTATTGACATCTAGCTTACTTAACTTCTCATGTACTTCTTGCTTGCCTACCATTAAGTCTTCTCTTGTTTCATTCTCTACACTTGAGCTTCTGATTTCACGTTGAGGATGAAACACTTTGAACTGCTCAGTAAATACCTTGACTATGTCCTCTTCAGCAGTTACCAATCTCCCACTTACATCCATTAACATCATCCTACCATAATCAGGTTTTTTCTTGGCCTGATAAGGTTAATGTGAAATTAAGGTGGTTAATATGATGATACACTTTGCAACAATTTGTTGCACATGTACTTGTATGACAATTGTACAATTTAAGTTTTACAATTTTTTGTAGAATGGGAGAAGGAGGTAGAACAAGAGAACATAGTTGGAAGCAGTAGTATAAGGAGGGTGTGAGCAGGACATAAGGAGCAGGTTCTTTGCATGGAGAGTGGTTAGTGAGTGGAATGTGTTTCCTGGCATTGTGAATGCAGATAAATGATAAAGTGCGGTTTGATGGGCTTTGTGTGTAACACTGTTTGCCTTCCCATGATAAATCTTCTGACTCCATGGAGGTCTAGTATTAATAAGAAATAATAATAATCTTTGAAATAAAAGTTGAGAGTGGAACAGAGTGGACTTCCCATGTCAGTTCCCTCAACTTGACTGTAAAACTTCTTTTGACAAAGAAAATATCTAGAATGAATAACAAAGTCGAATAATTTCACTATATTCTGAGGATAGCTTGGAAATGCAGACGTAATGTATCTTCTGGAGGTTTGTTAGTGAAGCGTGATCCTGCATCGAAGCTGACCATTAAATCAGTGGGTTGGAGGGAAAAAATTTTCACCATCTAGAAAATTGGATCAAGTTTTTATGAAGGAGCAGTTACCATTCTGAGTATTACGGCATTGTTTTCTCTAAAATTTTTATTGCTTTTCTTAATGTAATTTCCTTCCCTATACTATGATCTATCCCTTCCAGAAATTTCTAACTTTAAACTCCGAATCACCCTTTTGTAATTTCCCTATGAAAGTGAAAATTAGCCACCAACTAAGAGTGAATTCTCTAGACCTTCTTTCTGGGGCTGTCTCCTTTTCAGACACTGACAAATTTGTTTTTTAAAGCTGCACCAGTCAGAGTCCTAGGACAGAAGAATCCTTGTTCAGAGAGATCTTCCCAGAATCTTAATGCCTATTTTATCTTACTAAAGTTCTACAGCGTCTGTAGATTCTTAGCTTGCAGTCGTGACTCTAACGTTCGAAATTCCCCTTTCTTATTCCTTACGCATAGGTTCAGATTTTATGAGTGGTAAGTTGGTCTCGTGCTCAGACAACACTCAGATTGTCCTAACAAAACATGTTTATTAGGATCTTAGAGTACTTACAATTAGATTCAAATACACACAAGAATTTAATCAATTGAACACTAAATCAAACTGGCGAATACAAATGAACATTCTAATAAATAATCATCAGCTCTAGAATCAATAATGCACATAACATTCACAATACAAAAATTCAAATCGGATTCTATCCACAATTCTAGCTCCATACATTAATTTGGTCACAACACATGAGCAATTTTTCAGACAACCAGTCCAATGAAAACACCAACAAATTACTAAGCATATTAGTCATTCAAAGTTCCCTAAGTATCTGTCCATAATCTCCTTTCCACTAAAAACTGATTCGCCCTTCCTTCTAATACTATTGGAAAATGAGTAAGAAAGTTCTGTACGTTACCATCACTGTGTCTGATTACCATCTCTGCCTGGTCCATCTTCTTTTGTTGGATAAGACCCTGCACTTCCATCAGTTTGCGTCCACATGGAGGTCATGTTGTTCATCCGATAAGGCCTTCTCTGCACTTAGCTATGCTAGCATTCGTCTTGACCTCTTGTGGGTCACTACGGTCAGCGTTCCCGCTTTTGGGAAATAACTTTCTGCTGCCTCATTCCAGTAGGACTTCTATCGACAGCCCAAAACAGTGGACATCTCGCGTACTGCCCGTCCAGTACCCATCAAGCATTCACGGGGAAAGCTCACCGCCCAACATCATAGCACTTTCTTTTATTGGTCAGCAACCTCGGGTCCAAGCGAGAACAGGAACAAAACTCGAGAGAGCTTGAAACTCGTGTGAATCCTTTTTTATTCCATCTCCATTGCACCCTCTTTTTCGCCGCAGAGATCTTCACACGGCACTTTCCCTTGTGCCCTTAAGCTGTTTCATCATAACTCTTCTCCTCGAGGAGTGCTCTTTTTGGGGAACGCGAGCTCAATTCACCTTCCGTGTAGGCATTATGCTAAAGTGGGTGGCTAGCATGCGACCCTTGGACTTTTATTTACACTGGATATACATTTCACATAGAATACATTTTGATCACTACAACTTACAAAACGGAATTTCTTATTTAGACAAACTAAATTCATTTTTCCTTTGTACTTCACATTCATTTATGCTCCCTTTTTACAGTTTGTTTCCTTACTATAATACAAGTATCTCTTAGTTATTTTATTCTTGTTAAATCTTGAATGAAATAATTTTAATGAAATTTCCTCATTCAAGATCTAACACTGAGCTTTTAATAAAGATGCATAAACATTTGGCTATGCAGTAAATAGGTGAATCTATACAGTCAACAATGGGATAAAGAGGAAAAGAGCCTTCCTTATGAATCTTAGGCAGACCTCAGAAATCCAAAAAATCTGGCATTGCACAACATGGAATAGATGTGGACCACAATGTCCTATGGACTGATATTTGCTTACTCCACCTTTATCGCTATAAATAGAAAGCACCAAAGCCTTACTCAACTGTTTGAACTTGAATCAGAACAACTGCCTTTCACTATCTAAGATGTGGGGAGTCGTATTCTAATTACACATCTCATTAATTTTTTAAATTAGTAAATAACTAATAATACAATGTTTCTTCAGTTATACTTTGCATTATTCTATGTATAACATCATGTGACTCTCACTGTTTCAATTAAATTCATTGTTTGCATTCTACTATGTAATTAAATAACTCTGCTACTGATGGTGACCTGTAATATTCAGGCTGAAATATTACCATTGAATAAATATTATTCACTTCTTTCCTTGTGTTATCCTGTGAATTGAAGAAACCTTATGGCACCAGTATCTCTTAAAGAACAATAATTATGTTTTGCCCAATGTAATATCCATTTACATCATATAATTGAAATGCTCAAACAGCTTTCTTTTGGCACCTTGTCATACTCCTTTTTTAGATGACAAAACTTGCACATCTTCATTATATTCCCATGATTTCTCGACTGTTGGTCTTAAAGTGAAAATCTGATCCTGACAACCTCTTTTTGGCTTGAACTCAGCTTGTCCTCAGTTAATCTTCCATTTTTATTTATTTAGCCTTGGACACTCAATATGGATATTATTCTGTAATTCTGACATTCATTTTATTTTCATTTTATAGTTGGGTACTGTGAAAGCTTTCCTTGGTCATCCTGAACTGACAACCTGATATTTGAGCATTTCTGGTCAAATATAATTGACTCACTGCCTTTCCATGTGATGGTGATGAAGAGAATCCACTGTACACTCTTCAGAATAGCATTATTGCCTGTGGTCATGATATTTTGGTAGTTTGTTATTAGTGTTTATTACATTGGGTTTGGAATGCGTTTCCTGGCATTGTTGGTCAATGCAAATATATAATGAGTCAACTGTATTGATATATACTCCTGATTACATTCCTGTATATATTCTACCACTGTTCCTGTCACTTCTTATTTCATATAGCAATCAGTCTTTCAAATTAGTTACTCCAAACATTTAGAATGTCACCTTTATCATCTCTAATTCCTTTTACAGTACTATTTTCCTCCATTTCTAAGCATTTTCAACTTCATCGAGAACGTTGTGCCACCTTCCTTATGTTTAAATTATACTTGCCAAGAAATAATCTTCATAATGCTTTACGTTATTGTCACACCAAGAGAGGAAGAATATAGAATTCATTTAACTTGTTAATATTTTGCTGGTTTTCTCACAGCATCAAAGCACAACTATAACTGAGATAGGCACACACAGCATTAAACGTAGTGATTGAGGAAAACAATTTAAATTGTAACTAACAGCAGAAATGTCTTCACGTGGCACCCTCTGAGTCAAATAATCTACTGAAGTTAATTCAGAGAAGTCAGGCTATCAGGTCTTAAAATGATAGTCTCCCAGATCTTTAGTAAATTAATGCAGGCATGTGTGTTGAGGTTAGAGTGCTTCATAGCTGATGCCGATTCTTAAAAATGTCTATCTCGGACCTATAACGACTCTTATGTAATATAGATGATTTCCTCCCATCTGATCCAGTGTGCAGGAGTATCCAGAGCATAACCTCTGTCATGCTCTGAATGCTCCTAACTTGTAATACAGATGATTAACGGATATAATTTTCTTGTTCAAGGCAGATGTTAACTGATCTGCCAGTCTGTCCACAGTAGGCCAAACTGCAGGTACAAGGAACTTTATACACCTGGGATGTTCAAGAGTATGCAGTTGATCCTTAGAAGAATGTATGGAGGTAGCTAGCTGAATGTGAAGTGACATGAAGATCATATTTGCAAAGTATTTTTTCTTATGTACCCTTAACGTAAGAGATAGGAATGGATTTGTTGTGATCCTGTGTGTTAGGTGTCGGAAAGATGAGGGGGATGCATGCAATACTGTTTTATTTGGGCTGTAGCCATTGACTGAAAAAGGTGTTGCCAAGATTACTGAGCTCAGTTTCAAAGGCTGTCATTTGAACAAATAGCCTTGGCTCAATGAGTGAGAGTTTTTAGGTCACCATACTGTTGGGAAGGGGTGGTGTGATTAGCTATATAAATACCTTCCTGTATGAGTGGGTTTCTGTAAATGGAGAAGGATAATTGCCAGCCTGGTTGGCCGAGTGGTTAGACAGCCACTTTTCCAGCCAAAAGGCTGTGGGTTCGAATCCCACTGTAGGCATGGATGTTAGTGATTGTCTGTGAAAATACTAGTAGTGGTGATGGGCAGTAGATGGTGTAGTTGTGGTTCATTGTAGTTGGTGGAGACAGAGAGCTGTAGAGCAGATGCCCTCCCTCAATGAGTCTTTGAACTCCCTGGAGGTGTCCTATAATAGTAATAATAACGAACCATTAGGAAGTCAATTCCAGGGCATTACCAGATTAGATCATGCCCTGAGGCAAACAATTAAATATCACCCCTAATGGATTATAAGACAAAACATATAAGAAAATCTCCAATTGCTATTTTGTTTTTATTACAAAAGAAACATTAATGCAAAACGATTACATAATAATATTAATTAAATGTTTGCTCTACAGGGATATCGCACAATAAAACTATAAGCTCTTCTAAATTTAAATTATAAGCTATGTCCTCTTCTGTTGATATAGTTGCTAGACCAACCAATCTTTCTTGGGTCATTGCTGTTTGCAAATAATTTTTAATCAGATTAAGCTCGGAAAAACTTCTTTCCACACTTGCTGCGCTAACAGGAATTGTTAGCTTAGTGACGGCGCCTATCGCAATATGGCTGAACGAGCATCCTTATTAAGCCACGCCCCGAGGCAGGCTGCCTCTATGCTACACCCTGTTGATGGTACTGGTCAAGTCACTAGTGCTAAAAAAGAGAGACAATTGTTACTTTCTTTCTCTATAGTGAAGTTTATTTTAAGGTGTTGGCTGTTAAAATGTGACAAATATATCCGTATCTGGACCATGAGGCCAAACTATTGTTTTAAGTGTGACTGTTTTGAGTGCTTGGTTTTCAAAATATTACATATAGAAGTTAGCCAGAGGGAACCTATAACATTCTGCTGTTATGGGTTCCCTCTTTAATATACAAAATAAAAAAAAAATATACAAACCAACTGTTTGTATATTTTTTCCTTTCCATAGGAAATAACTGAATTATCCAGATTCTCCATACATGCAGGTTATGTCAGAAGGGAGATGTGGCTTGATAGGGTTAAAGGTCTCTGTCAAAAGGTACAAATTGTTCTCTATGAAAGTTAATTTTTTTATTAATGTTTTAAAGTGCAGAGTTTTTAATAGATGAGGGAAAATTGCCTATAAGGGAGTAAAGCAATTTGGATAAATTTTTGGTCAGTTAGTAGGTGGAGCTGTCTCTGTTGTCTACTATAGGACAAAAGAGTGTATTAGGTTTGAATCTTAGGACCCTTGTATATCCAGAATGGTTTGACATAAGATTTGAGTTTTTTGATAATTTCTTAGGACCATGTATATCCACAGTGGTTTGAATTTTTGTTTAGGAAAGAACTCAAGAATTCAGGAATCTGTTAGCAGAGCTGATTTCAGCTAGTATGGCCACTTAAACAGAATGGGAGTTGAAAGATTAGCTAAACAAGTGTTCTTTGCCAGGATGGTAGGAAAAAGATCCAGAGGATGACCAAGATGTTGAAGGACTGATACAGTAAAAAGTGCCTTAGAAGACAAATATAAGATCCAATAATATTGGAATGTTGGAAGATAACAGGCTAATCTGAAGGAAAATTGTTGATAGGAAATTTGTAATGATATAACTTTCATGTAGCACTATCATAAGATCCTGTATACATCCTCCCCAATATGTCAGGAATTTGATGAGGATTGTCATACAAATCCAATATAAATACAGCAGAAACAAAAACCATGAACTAATCGAAAACATCCCATTTTTAATCAGTGGTCCATATTAAAGAGTTTAAGAAATGCAAAAGAGACATGAATTAAATATTTTAATATTTAATAGACTGTACTTCAAGATTTGTTAATAACCGACAAAACAACTGCTAAAAAAAAAAAAGTATTATCTGTACATCCATCGCAGTGTATGACATAAACATGTATAGATGCATGCACGGCTGATGAAACTATCACTGTCTCCTTGCAATCTAAGATACAAATAATTCAGAAATTTAGCAGAGTTCGAACTGCATGGTTTCTACTATACAGTTCAAACCATGTGGCTGTAATGCAATTGTGCTGTTGACAAGATGCAGCCCTGACTGAGGTAATGCACTTTCTTCTGCTTCATGACAGCATCTTTAACTACCAGACTCTACCATGAGGTTCAAATTTTTCAGTCCTTGTTGACAACTTCACATGCCTGTTGGGCTGAATCAGTTTCCTTTAGAGGCTGCTACTGAATCTCCAAGCTTTGGTTCTTGTTTTCAGACTTACTTTTTTCTTGAATTATATTTCAGTCTACAGTTCACCTCTGAAAGCTGGTTGAGTGATTATTTTTAAAACATTCTTCCACTTTTCTTTTCAATTTGATATCCCATTTTATCATGCTTAAAACTAAATGGTGACCAGTTCCTATTTCAAATCCCTCTCTGTTCTCTTGTGTTTTGAACTAGTATGAAATATTGCCAGTAGCAATATTTAATACAACAGTATTTTTTGATAATTAATATCAAGAGTAGTAGCAGTTTCTTTAACCCTGTGGAGGTTGTGGCTGATCTGACAGCTACATGCAAATTGTTTAAATAAATATTCTTACACATATTCAGTGTGTAGGACTTGAAAGTATTGTTAAAGGTAGCGAAAGAAAAGAGTGACAGAGTTAGTATGGCGAGTCTGTTACCGCTGTACGACAGAGAGGAGTTTAGGAGGGCCATAATCGCAAATGACTTTATGCGCAGGTTATGCAGACGGTGTGGTGTGGAATTCGTGGACATGTGGAATGAGTTTGATGGGCGGAAGGATTTATACAAGATGGATGGCCTGCATTTGAATGGATTTGGTGTGCAGAGACTGGAAAAAAGTGTTGCTGAATGAAGTGAAAATGAAAATGGATGTGCAGAACCAGGTCAACTAAAACTACCAAGGAGGAGGAGGGGGGTGGAGTGGATATGCGGACATCAGTGAGACAGTTGAGTGTAAGAATGTATATAATGTACCCGAGCCAGTACTAAGGACAAGTAATCGAAATGGGATAGTTAGAATAATGCATCACGATAGGGCTGGGACAAAGGGACTTCTGCATTTCATGTATACTAATGCCAGGAGTATTAGGAACAAGAAGGAAGAATTTTTGGCCATGGTTGGCTCTTCCTGGCCACAGGTTATTGGCATTAGTGAAACATGGCTGACAGAAGATGATATAGTTAGTGGGATAGAATGTGTAGGTTATAGTGTGTTTAGGATGGACAGAGAGAATAAAATGGAGAGAATAAAACACCTAAAATAAAATCAATTTTGTTTTAGGTGTTTATCAGAACTTTTCAGCCCCCCCGTCATATTTTATCCAATTGGACTCTATTTCACACCAGACAGCCTCAAATGAATCACCTCCCTCTCAGTCTCCAAAAGTTAGATGGGGGCTAAAACAGCCTTGCCTACACCCTTTAGGGGAAATAAAAGGTGTTAACTGATTTTTTTATTTATTTAAAATAAATAAATAAACAAAGACCATTCTAAGTTTAATTGCCATTGCCAGCTGGAGAATTTTTTCTAAGCCTTTCCTTGAGTGGCTTCTGAATTAGTCTCAGTGGAAGTGATGTCAGCACTCCTCAGCGCTAAACCGCCCAAAGGTAGACTTGGAGTTCAAGTCTAGTTGCCGACTAGAGGAACTTTTACTAAGCATTTTTTGAGGAGAGAGCTAGAATTGCCGGAGAACGTGGCGGGGAATTTGAGCTATCCTGAAAAAAGTGCTTTTTAATCGATGAAGTGTGATTACTGTCGAGATTTGTGCTAAGTTGTTTTTCTGTAATACATGTGTCCTTCGGTGGTTGTTTTTGGAGTTAGTTGTTGTCGCTATATTGTATGTTTTGATTACTGAGAAGACGCGGTCGGAATCGGATGCATAACGGTGTAAGAGAAAACGAAGATAACATAAGTTTTCATTATTTAGTTTTATTTATATTTAGTATACAGTAATCCCTTGATTATTTCCCCTGCGTTCTTTAAAACAGGCGCATTAATCGAAAACGCACTAATCGAATATAATAACCTATGGGAAAAAGTATAATTCGTTCCTCAAATTTCTATTTTGAACCTTAATTTTTTTATAAAAGAATTAAGGTATGTCTCAGGGCCTAGTTAAACGAAAACCATGAAGCTGAAAGACAACAAAACATATTCAGAATATAAATTTTATTATTCTACTTCTTAACAAAGAATTGAGCTAACGTAGTTTGGCCGGTATTTTGTTTATTTTTATTCATACAACCGACGGTATGGCCCTATTGCCTCTTCTACTCTGCAAATTTTACTGCTTCTCTCTTCATTGGGGGTCAGCCTCCAAGCATTGCTGCTTACAAACTTCGATTGTACGAAAAATATTTTCAAATTGTTTCTGTAAAATCTCTTTTGGCTGACTATCAGTAGTTACATTTTCTTCATATTCTTTGGGATCTTCCCGTTGTGCATCTAAATTTAGCCAATCGGAATCACTCAATTCTTCATAATGAGATTTAATTAACTCTTGGACGTTATCATCGAAGGGGAGAAAGAAATGATGGACGTACAGATTGGTCGCCAACAAGCGAAATCACGTGCTTTTTTGATAAAATTTCCTAACTGTTATACAAGCAAAATAGTTACCACTTTAAAAACTGCAATGATCATAAAAGAGAAGTTAATTTTCCGACGTGTAATAATAAACAACTCATCCCAGAAGACGGATTGATTACCCTATTATCGGAATGGATTCTCCTTTTTCTGACATGCGCAGAAGTGTCGAAGGGTCTCAAATATGTGGGCGTACTGCAGACGACATAACTTTTGGAGGTAAAAATTTGGAACACAGGATGCATAGTGCACATGGAAGTACTTTTAAATATTTTAAATCGGTAACTAAAGTATTTCTTTCTAGTGAGTGATTTTTTGAAATAGTTAGCCATAAAAATGCATAAATAGCAAATTTTTAAAATCTGTACCATTTACTTTTAAGATGTATATAGGCGCACTAATCGAATTTTAGTGGGGCACTAATTGAATTTTGGTATCGAAAAAAAAATGACGCAATAATCGAAAACGCACTAATCGAGGACGCATTAATCGAGGGATTACTTTACTTAAATGTTTTGTTTGTATTTTGTTTGTACTTTTATTTATATATTGAATAGTTATACCTATAGTTATTTTCCTTCATACATATTTAGCGTTTAGTTGTAATAGTTCCTCGCCACCATTTTGAATAATTGCGGCTGTGGCAGCTAAAATTGCAAATGGCGTATCACCAAGTCCACCCCTATTTAACGACTCCATTTTGCGTGATATAATACGGGATTTTGTGCATGTGGAACTTGTGGAATGTATGCGTCACGGCGGTTGTATATGTGGCAGGTGAGAGAAGGGGAAATACGTATATACGCAAAATGCAGGCAATGGGAGGAACTTGGTGCATTAGAGATGACTATAACTGACCTCGTTTAGTCAAAGGTGGGAGATTCTCCACATAGAGAGATGAGTGGTATGAGTGGTATGAGTTAGAATGGTGAGTCTGTTGCCGCGGTATGACAGAGAGGAGTTTAGAAGGAGGGCCATAATCGCAAATGACATTATGCACAGGTTATGCAGATGGTGTGGTGTGGAATGAGTTTGATGGGCGAAAGGACTTATACAAGATGGATGGCCTGCATTTGAATGGATTTGGTGTGCGAAGACTGGAAAAAGTGTTGCTGAATGAAGTGAAAATGGATGTGCAGAACCAGGGAAACTAGAACTACCAAGGATGGGGGGGGAGTGGATATGCAGACATCAGTGAGACAGTTGAGTGTAAAAATGTATATAATGTACCTGAGCCAGCACTAAGGACAAAAAATGGGAATGGGACATTTAGAATAATGCATCAAGATAGGGGTGGGACAAAGGGATCACTGCATTTCATGTATACTAATGCCAGGAGTATTAGGAACAAGAAGGAAGAATTCTTGGCCTTGATTGGCTCTTCCTGGCCACAGGTTATTGGCATTAGTGAAACATGGCTGACAGAAGATGATATAGTTAGTGGGATAGAATGTGTAGGTTATAGTGTGTTTAGGAGGGACAGAGAGAATAAAATGGGGAAGAGGAGTGTTATTGATGATAGCTGATGAACTGCATCCAAGGAGAATAGAAGTTGTATTGCAGGATAGTGAAAAGAGCTCATTTGAGGCTATTTGGTGTGAGATTGAGACTGGCAAAACAATATATGCAGTTGGGTGCTGCTATAGAATAGGTGATGGAATAGATGGTGGAGATAGTATGCATAAACAAATTGATGAAATGAGTGGAAGGAGGGTAATTATTATGGGGGATTTCAACTATGGTAACATTGATTGGAAGGAGGAGAGGACACATGTGAGGAAGGAAATGGATTTTATTCAATTATTCAGGGATAACTATCTGAGACAGCATGTAATTGAAAATACTAGGGGTTTGAGAGTGCTTGACCTGGTAATAGCATCTGAGAATTTGACTGTAATGAATATGACCATGTTGCCACCTATTGGTTGAGAGTGATCATAAGGTCTTGACCTGGGAGGTGGCTAAAGGTGTGGAATATTCGATTAAGACAGGGTATATGTGGAATTACTGTGCTGGCAAGTATGACAAACTTAGGAGATTGCTTGGTTCAGTGCCATGGCATGTAAAACTGCAAGGGCTGAATGTCGATAGAGCATGGGAAGTGGTCAAAGAGCATTTACAGGAGGTTATGGCCGATTGTATACCTAGGGTCCAAATAGTAAAACAAGTTGGGGTTAAATGGATGAATGACACCATTAAGCTTGAGCTGCAAAAAAAGAAACAACTGTGGAGGGAATTTAAAGAGAAAGGTGACCTGCAGGCACATGAGCGGTATAAAGCGCAGGCCAGAAGGGTAATGAGTGTGGTAAAAAAAAAAAAAAAAAACCAAAGGTGGGTGGTTGATGGAGAGATATCAGAGAGTAGTTTATTCAGGAGTAGAGTCCAAAAGACGGCCTGTGACTGGTGGTGTGCTGCAGAGTTCTGTTCTTGGACCACTGCTGTTTAATTTGTTCATTAACGATATAGGGAAGGATCTAAGAGGAACAGTTCATTTGTTCGCTGATGATGCAAAGTTCGGTAGGGCAATAGCGAATGCAGATGATGTCAAAATCTTGCAGGATGATTTGGATAGATTGGAGTTCTGGGCTAAGGAGAATGGGTGTCAATTTAATGTGACAAAATGTAAGCTTATGCATTTTGGGGTGAAAAGATTAGCAGCAGTATACCACATTGGTGGAACTGTACTCCAGGAGATCGATGAGGCCAGGCACTTGGGAGTGTTGGTGGATAGGGAGATGAAGTTTAGGGGACACATTGCACAAGTGGCTAAATCAGCTCATCAACTCATTTGGTTGTTGAAAAATACTTTGACGAGCAGAGACAAGCAAGTTATTGTTCCTCTGTACCGAGCCTTGTTAAGACCTCATCTCGACTACTGTGCCCAGATTTGGTCACCTAGGTTTCTTCTTGATGGGAAGGAGGTGGAGAGGATCCATTGGCGAGTAACCAAGATGATAGCAGGTCTATGGAATGAACCTTATGAGAACAGGTTGAAGATTTGTGGGTTGCAGAATTTGGTTGATAGGCAGAAAAGGGGAGATATGATTCAGACATTTAAATTGCTAAAGGGTTTCTATAGGATTAATTTAGAGGATATTTTTGAGATCAGGACTGGTGGTGGGAGAACTAGGGGACAACATCTATGGAAGCTGGGCAAGAGTGTGGTTAGCAAGGGTGTTAGAGCTAGGTTCTTTGCTTTTAGAGTGATAAATGAGTGGAATAAGCTGCCAGAGTCTGTTATGGTGCTATGACAGTGAGTTATTTCAAGGCAAGGTATGATAGATACTGTGAGAATGTCATATAGTTGTGTGAACATGATGTTTAGGGCCTCCCTCGATGAGTCTGAGGACTCCCTGGAGTTGCCTGTAATAATAATAATAGCTTGAAGGTCATGACTACCTGTGCATGCATATATTGCAAATGATATTCCACAACTTTTTTTGCCATCAGTTTGATTTAACACGTGTTATGTAGAGGTGTGTGATATTTGACAGTAAATTGTATCTGAGAGATACCGCCAACTCTGATGTCAGTACAGTATTGGTTTAGTTTTTTTTTTATTTATTTATTTACTGTTGAAAATGTCTGAAAAAATATGTGTATATCGATTGGATAATCCATCAGATGTTGAAGAGATTCAGCGAATCTTACTCAAGTCTGATGATGAGAATGATAGTCGCATGTGAAAGTGATTTAGAAGATGATGATGATTATGTGAAATTTCTTTTCAGAAGATTCGAACAAGATATTTATAGTGAAGAAAGTGAAGATGAATTAGACATGAAGAGTATTTTCTTGGAAAGGATAAAGAATCAAAATGGAAGAAATATCCAATAAGAAGAAATTAGAAGACAGCTGCAGAATATTTTTTGTCAACTTCTGTTAGTTCTGCCAAATGCAAAAAAAAAAAAAATGCCAAGATAGAATTTGAAACTTGGAATTGCTTTATCACAGATGATATTTTAGATCTAATCTTATTATATACAAATAAATACATTGATTCTATTTCTAACCAGTATTCAAGATGCTAAACGAATAGACAAAACAGAATTGTAAGCATTTTTAGGCCTCTTATATCTAGCTTGTTTACATTGCAACAATTGGCTAAATTTTTATTCTTTATATATCTTTCGTCAATAATTTCTAGATTGTAACTGAAAATAAATAAACCATCCATGTACTATATTTCAGTATTTTTTTATCGCATTTTAGTACATACTAGTAATGAATGTATCTCTCAGATACACGTGACCTAAGCTGCAATTATTTTGACTGCAACCTCCACAGGGTTAAGAAAGCTTCATGAAAATTCTTGTTTTTCTCCAACTAAATTTTGATACATCTTTATGTTGAAATATAGTGTTAGTGATGACTAATACATATCCTCAGTAAAAATTAACATACTTAGCTTTGCTCCTTGTTCTAAATTTTGTGAATTATTTCCATATATCTGTTGATATGTGTGTATGTATTCTTTTAGTGAAGAATAATATGCAAAACAGTATATAAGAAATAGTATTCTATGTGCAGTAATATGGCATAGCTAATATATTAATAGTTATTTACTTTTTAAGTGATTGTACTTTTGTGTGGGAAGGATATGGAGATGGAAAATGACATAAAAGTGCACATGTATCATTTTTCTGTTTTAAAATCTCATTAAAATTCACTTGTAATAAAGATTTTTATACAACTTAAGTAATATATTTTTCTAATTTTTTTAAAGCTTTTACACCTGTTGATTACCCAGAACCTTACTACTCTTAGTGGCTGTGCGACTAAAGTTTTATTTGCAATGTTAGAAGAGGTTGCCTGGCAAGGTATGGTAATTACATGTTCACTACAACATTCAGTTAATATAAACAGTAATATAGAGTAAATGTTCCACATTTACTCTAAATTATTGAGGCATGTATTCAACATGTTTCTCTTGATGCTTGTGTATCATTTTACCCCTAGCTTCATACAAAACAAATGTTTTCTAAAGGTACAAAATAAATGATTATGCACAATCTACATTTTTTTTATTTATTTATTTATTTATTTATTTATTTTTTTTTTGACAAATAGAAAACTTAGTTTAATGAAGTTTTAGAATAAAATAACTTTAATTAGAATAAGCATTTCAGTGTCTGGGTTTCTGTATTGAAGTTAATATCAAAAACAAAAAGCTGAAGAAGAAAATTAAGTTATTTTGTATACTTTATATAATGCCAAAGGAACAAACTTCATTTTCATATCTTAAAATATCCATAAGCCCATTTAAATTTAGTTTCAGATATGCTGATCTGAAGTAAATGTCTAATTTTTTACTGAAAAACCCCTCAAAATATTTTTTTCAGGCAACTGTTGAATTAATTACAATATTATGTGATGAAACAAAGGTTGTCAAGAAAACAAACATAAATGCTAACTTTTAACGGTTAGCATTTATTTTTGTTCTCCCAATTACTCAAATGAGTAATTGAAATGATAAATATAAATTCAAATACAGGAAACCCTCGTTTAATGTGTGCTGAGCAAATACAATAAACAATAGGAAGAATTATAATTCATCCATCAGTTATCATAAATTTGAAAAAAAAAATACGTAAGCTATATTAGAGGATAAAATCATCAATTAACAAAAATCAGTTGCTTAAATTTTTATTTGTCTAAACATTTGATTGCAATACTTTTTACAAAAAAAAAAAATTATGTAAAGATGCTGAATACTGCTTGACTTTCATCTTCTTCAGTCTGGCTTGATTTTTAAAACGGTGAGATCATCCTAAACTCACAATAAAGCTTTCACATTCCTCTTGAAATTTGGTCTCTTTCAATCATGTAAAAATATTGAGAGCTTTTGCCTGAATATTCCTTGTACTATAAGAGGTACTCTTTTTTGGTTACAATCCTCAATCTAGAGTGATATAAGATGTTCCATCTTGATCATTAAATGGCTTCTATTTCAGGTAATCTGCATGCTTAAAGAAGCAGTAGCAACTTTTCCTTGTTCTTTGTATTGTTTGCTCTTATTTAATTTAATATAGTCCAAACTGTAGACTCACTGTATTCCAGGTCTCGCACAATCATTGTATTACTAGCGCCACTTTCGTGTCTCTTAATGACTTCTAGCTTTTCCTCTAACGTAATTACTTTTCTTAGGTAAAGTGAAGCTATGAGTTGGGGAGGGGGGGGGGGTGCTTTCCACCCTTATTACTAATGTCAGAAGAATCAGTAATAAGGGTTGGAATTTTTCTATTGGTTAGTTCCACATCTTCAAAAATTGTCATCAGTGAGGTTTGGTTGACAAAGGGTAATATGAGAGTAGAACATAAATGGTATGTTTATGTTCTACTTAATGGAAATAATTTTATAATAGATAGTTTGCTAAAATGAACTTTGTTTATAGTGGTATTGTCGACGAAACTTCGTTCAGTAATAAATTTGTAATAATGATGATGCAGGCATACATCAGCAAATTAGCTCATTGAGTACAAATGAATGATTATTATCAGAATACTTCAATACCCCATTAGGGCATAAATTGGAATGAGAAAAAGACATGGGGATGAAATTTATGCAGCTGCTAAGAAATAATTGCCTGAAACATGCTAGAGCACAAGGTTTGAGAGATCAGTCTGGTGATAGCAAGATTTGCTCATAAACAAGGCAGCCACTTAGCCTTTAATGAGTGAGGGATTGTGGAATGTTGTTGACCTGAGAAGCTAAATAGATGGAATTGCCAATTAAAAAGCATGTGCGGAACTACAGAGCAAGCGATCATGAAAAACTTAGAGATGACATGGAACAATGCTGTGACATTAACTGCCAAGGATGTTGCCCTTGACCATAGAAAATGGCCAAAGGTGTTTGAGGAATATATCTGATCACATACCTGAGGTCATGATGAAAATGCATGCAGAAGTTAAATGGATGAGTAGCATTATTAAGTCTGAGATATTTAAAAAAAGAAAAAAAAATGGATGGAATATAAAGAAAAGCTCATAGGCAGTACAAAGCACTGGGAAGAAAGGTGTCAAGCATGGTAAGGAAGGCAAAATCAGATTATGAGAAGCAAGTAGTCATGCTGGATAAAGAAAATTACGAAGCATTCTTTCACTCTGTGCAAGTAAAAGTAAGAGCTGGTTGTAGAACAGGTGATGAAGCAGAAAGGAACATCGAATTGTTGAGGGATCACTTTGCAAGTGTGTATCATCTGGATAGAGATATTATGGTTGCAGATGGGAACAGACTAATGTGCAAATATCATGTTAACATTACCATGAGATTGGAATATTTACCTGTGTGGTGATGAGGAAATCAAGAGAATTGGCATTATCTCTGAGCATGCTGTTTAAGTCTCTGGATTGGTCCCAAGGTAGTAGAAAAGGGACAAAATAGTTCCATGACATAGAGGGACTCCAAGACAGAAGTATCAAACTATTGACAGGTAACAGTATCTCAGAAGTGGTGCTAACATTGGAAAAGTTGTTAAAGGACAAAATTCAGGAAAAGATGGTCAGGAATACTTCAAAAGGAGCACAGATTTGTATAGAGGTAGGTCTTGCCTTAATAATTTGCCCACTTTTTTTTTGCAGTAAAGTGACAGTTGAAGCATTTGTAAAGGCATTTGGTGCTACCTAGAATTTTACGTACATTGGAATGAATGGGTATGGATATGAAGGTGATGATATGGATAACTGTAGTTGATGGACAGACCATAAAAATAAACATATATGAAGGGGTAGAATTTAGAGTGCAGAGCATTTCGAAGCTCTTTACATGGATTGCTGCTATTTAATTGTACATTGATGTAGGGAATGATTTCAACAAGGAATATCCAGTTATTTGTAGATAATACAAACAGGGAAGGATAATATTTAAGGTGATGTAGAGATGTTTTCAGGATGATTTAAAGACTGTCAGTATAGGCAAAAGATAATGGTTTAACATAGCAGAGTGCAAGGTTATGCAATATGGGATGTGAAAAGATTGTAAGCTGTGTATTAAATTGATGGAAATAGATTGTAGGATATTTAGATTAGTGATCTGGAGTGATGCTCTGTAATGTTCAGCTGTGTTGACAATATTGCAAAAGTGGAGACAGCAGCTCAAAGGATCATTGAATGTTGAACATGCTGACAAGTGTATTCAACATTCAGTGTACACAAGTGTGTACTTCTAGACTACTGTGCAAATTTGGTTTCCCAGTTTTCTTTGGGAGTTGAAGAGATCCAGTTCCAAATTAACAAAAATGGTGACTGATCTTTGGAGTGCTTCTTATGAGCATACTGCAAATTTCGATGACAAAATTTAGTTGATAGGTAGAACAAGGGGAATATGATGGAAACTTAAGTACTAAAAGCGTTCTATAGAGATGCTGAAGAAATGTTTCGATATATGAGAGAACAACGATCATTCCTGGTAGCTAGGTAAGAGTGTGGTTAAATGATGGTTCATTTAAAAAAAAAAATTTTTTTTTTAATGAACGATCTTACATTTTTTTTTTCCCACTAGAGGTCATGCTAGTAGAATGATGTCCTCAAATCAGTTTCTCTAGCTTACAGTTAATAATATAACTCAGCTTGTCTTGTATATTTATGTATGCTCCAGATGATGATCTTGATATGAAGATCGAAACGTCGGGATACTAAAAAAGTTTTTTTAACACTGTTGTAAATTCCATAAAATTTTTAAATGAATGCTGATCACAGTGTAACACTAAAAGAAATGGAGATGGTTGTTACTTGGAGAGTTATGAATGAGTTTGCCAGAGATTGTCATTAGTGCTTTGTTGGTGAAGGAGGTTAATTATGGGTATCTTGTGAATTTTGTAATAAAATATCACTTAGAATAACAGGATAGAACATTTTAGCTAGCACAGAATTATTAACACTAAACCTACAGAATTTGGTATTTGGGACAATTTGGGATTTAGCCGACCAAATTGTATTCTTATTGGTTAAACCAAAATAAAAAATGATGGTACGATGTGACAAAATTTCATGCCTGCTGGGGCGTAGCCCGTTTAAACAAGGCCCTCGTTGTTTTCGCCAAGGAACCAGGGCAAACAGCGAAAAGTCAGCTACTGGAACAAATCTGAAAACAAACCCCAACTCAACATCACTAGAGTTAAAGATCGGTACTATCAACATAAGAAGCCTGAATGGCAAAGAAATTGAGCTAGCTGAGGAATTAGATAAGTACCAGATCGACATAATAGGGGTGACTTAAACAAAAAAAGACAAAAACTGGTGAGAACTTTCTGATCAATAAATGCAAAATGTTATATTCAGGCAATGACAATCAAGGAAAAGAAGGAGTAGCCATAGTATTCAACACAAAATATGAGGCTAATCTTCTTGAATGGCAGTCAGTCTCAAGTAGAGTAATGTGGACAAATATGAGAATGGGGAACTGGACAATGAGACTTATTGGTGCCTATGGTCCCATAGAATGTTCTACTAAGGTAGAAGTGGAGGAATTTTTTGAGGCTTTAGAAAAAGCAACTGACACAATGAAAAAGTAAAAGTTGGTCTTTGTTGGGGATCTAAATAGCAGAGTAGGAAATGATTGTGAGACATACAATAATATTTTGGGAAAATTTGGAGAAAAGAGCAAAGCTAATAATAATGACAAATGCCTGTTGGATTTCTGTTCAATAATGGACTGGTTATTACTAACACCATGTTCCAACATAAAAATGTGCACAAATTCACATGGAGAGAAGAGGCAAGGAATAAGAAAAGTCTCATTGACTATATGATTGTTGATAGTGATGTTTTCTCTCTGGTGCAGGACACTAGAGTATACAGAGGATTTGAAATCGGAAGTGATCACTATTTAGTCTTGAGCAGGATAAAATTGAATTTTATATTGAAAAGAATAACATGTAAGAAAGTTCTAAATCGAATAAAAGTTGAGCAGCTCTCAGATGTGAACTGTAGACTAAAATACACAAAGATTATTGAAGAAAAAATGAAAGAGTTTGAGAACAGGAACCAAACCCTGGAGATTCATTGGCAAACTCTGAGGAAAACATTGATTGATTCAGCCAGAGAGGCATGTGGTGAGGTTGTCTGCAAGGATAGAAAAATCAGACCTCCATGGTGGACACAGGAACTTAAAGAAGCAGTGAAGAAAAAGAAGAAAGCATATCAAATGTTAATGGCAAATAAGTCAGCTTGTGCTCTTAGAGAATACAGAGACAAATGCAAGAATGCTAAACACTGTGTAAAACTAGCTAAACAAAAGTCATGGGAGGACTTTGATAAGTATATAGAAAATAAATATCAAGAAGGTGGCAAAATATTCTGGAGGTTGTTGAAAAAGCTTAGGAATGGAGGAAAGAGTGCTGTAAAAGGAGTTAAAGATGATAAAGGTGACATGAAAACGGGAGAAAAAGATATCCTTGAAGTATGGAGTAATTATGTTAAAGATACCAAGCAATTTTAAACCTGGTTTTACTCCATTTTTCCAAGTAAGCAAACAGACAAAATGTCAAGTTTGCACCTGCAATTTATGCAAGACTAGCTGATCCTACAGGTAGTGCAAGACCAAGGCAACTCGTGGTAAAGGTGGAGCAAGCTCTGATCACTCATCTTAATATTTACCCTTAATGCCAAAACACATCTCCAAGAAGGGGATGTATGATGTTTTGTATCAAAGGCAAGGGGCCACTACCCAGACCGGTTTCGACCTTTATTGAGGTCTCATCAGTGGGAGCCAGGCTAGAAATACCAAGATTTAGTAATACAGAGCTTGTAAGTATTTTACCAAAACAAGTTACCATAAGGTGTTATAACCTTATTAAATAAAAATCTCCTCCTGAGATTTTTATTTAATATAAAATTTAATATTTAATTTTTAATATTTAATATTTAATTTTTTATTTAATATAAAATTTAATATTAAATAAAAATCTCAGGAGGAGATTTTTATTTAATAAGGTTATAACACCTTATGGTAACCTGTCTTGGTAAAATACTTACAAGCTCTGTGTTACTAAATCTTGGTATTTCTAGCCTGGCTCCCACTGATGAGACCTCAATAAAGGTCGAAACCGGTCTGGGTAGTGGCCCCTTGCCTTTGATACAAAACATCATACATCCCCTTCTTGGAGATGTGTTTTGGCATTAAGGGTAAATATTAAGATGAGTGATCAGAGCTTGCTCCACCTTTACCACGAATTGCCTTGGTCTTGCACTACCTGTAGGATCAGCTAGTCTTGCATAAATTGCAGGTGCAAACTTGACATTTTGTCTGTTTGCTTACTTGGAAAAATGGAGTAAAACCAGGTTTAAAATTGCTTGGTATCTTTAACTTAACTATACCCAAGTTAAAAATACTTTCTATATGGAGTAATTACTTTGAAAAATTGCTAAATGAAACAAGCAATGATAGCACAGTGGTAAAAAAACACTCAAAAGCCATACAGTCAGGAATACATAGTTATACTTGAAGTAGAAAAAGCCATCAAAGGCTTGAAATGTGGAAAGGCAGCAGGAATAGATGACATTCGACCAGAAATGCTGAAGTATGGTGGTATAAGAGTCTTACAGTGGCTGCACTGCATAGTTCAGAAAGCCTGTACAGGGGGATGAATTCCTGATGATTGGAGTAGAGCTCTCATAGTACCCATATATAAAAATGGAAATAAAACTGAATGTGAGAATTACAGAGGTATTTCCCTACCGAGTGTTCCTGGCAAGATCTGTGCACGTATACTGAGAAACGGTTGAGAAGAATTGTGGATGAAAAGCTTGGTGAAGAACAAGCTGGATTCGGGCCAAATAGAGGCTGTCAGGATCAGATCTTCACTTTAAGATAAATAGTTGGGAAATCATGGGAATATAACAAAGATCTATTACTATTATTACGGGCAACTCCAGGGAATCATTAGACTCATCGAGAGAGGCCCCAAATCATATTCATCACAACTATTCGACATTCATACAGTATCTATCATACCTCGCCTTAAACTCATTCACTGTCACAGCATCCACCACAGACTCAGGGAGCGCATTCCACTCATTCACTACTCTAAAAGTAAAGAACCCAGCTCTAACACCTTTACTAACCACACTTTTGCCCAGTTTCCATGGATGTCCCCTAGTCCTCCAACAACCAGCCCTGTTCTCAAAAATATCTTCTGAATTAATTTTATAGAAACCCTTCAGTAATTTGAATGTCTCAATCATATCTCCCCTCCTCTGCCTATCAACCAATTTTTGCAACCCACAAATCCTCAACCTGTTCTCATAGGTTCATTCCACAGACATGCTATCATCTTGGTCACTCGCCTCTGGATCCTCTCCACCTCCTCCCCATCAAGAAGAAACCTAGGTGACCAAATCTGAGCACAGCAGTCGAGATGGGGTCTTATCAAGGCTCGATACAGAGGAACAATAACCTGCTTGTCTCTGCTTGTCAACGTATTCTTCAGCAACCAAGTGATTTGATGAGCTGATTTTGCAACTTTTGCAATGTGTCCCCTAAATTTCAATTCCTTATTCACCAACACTCCTAAATCTCGTGCCTCATCAATTTCCTGGAGCACGGTTCCACCAATGCAGTAAACTGCCGCCAATCTTTTCGCCCCAAAATGCATAACCTTACATTTTGCCACATTAAATTGACATCCATTCTCCTTAGCCCAGACCTCCAATCTATCCAAATCATCCTGCAAAATTTTGACGTCATCTGCATTCACTATTGCCCTACCCAACTTCGCATCATCCGTAAACAAATGAACTGTTCCTCTCAGATCCTTTCCTATATCATTTATGAACAAATTAAACATCAGTGGTCCAAGAACAGAAGATCCTTGTGGCACACCACTAGTCACAGGCCGTCTTGTGGACTCTACTCCTGAGTAAACCACTTTCTGATATATCTCCGTCAACCACCCTCCTATCCATCTCACCAACCCTGTGTCCATTCCCATATGCTGCAATTTACTGATTCGAATTCCATGTGGTATCCTGTCAAAGGCCTTAGCAAGATCCAGTAGAATCACTGTAAACCCATTACCCTTATCCAGTTCAGCCGTCACTGTGTTATAATACGTGAGCAAGTTACTGAGGCATGACCTACCCTTCACAAAACCATGCTGTCCCCGATACAGTATCCCATTTTCTTCTATCCAATCTTGTATTTTCCTCTTGACTATTTTCTCTAAGACCTTGATAATGATTCCTGTTATGCTGATTGGCCGGTAATTTTCAACAGCAGCCTTGGAACCACCTTTGTGCAGTGGAACTATTTTCCCCTCTTTCAACCCCCTTGGGACTGACCCAGTCCTGAAGCTCAAATTAAACAAAATGGTCAAGGGCACTGACAATTCTTTGGCCGCTTCACCTACGACACGAGCTGGTATACCATCCAATCCCACAGATGTATTGACATTGAGGTTCTGTAATAGACTAGTTACCTCTACTTCATTCATCACAATTCCAGTATAAGCTGTTGGTTCTTCCATTCCTGCAAAGTCACCACCTGGATGATATACTCTTGCAAAGTGCTCACTCAGTAATTCCACAATATCGACTGATTCGGTTACCTCCCTACCCTAAGCATTTTTTAAGATCATTCTACCATGAGCATTTTTCCTTTCACTTGCAACATATTGAAAAAACTGTTTGGGATTCTCTTTAGCCTGCATGGCCAATTTCCTTTCGTAATCTGCTTTTGCTTTGCTTACCACCCTTGTTACCATCCTGGCCTGAGCTTTATACTGTTCTTGCGCCTGATGGTCACCCTTCTCCTTAAATTCCCTGCACAATTGTTTCTTTTTTTGCAGCTCAAGCTTAATAGTGTTATTCATCCATTTAACCCCTACTTGATTTATTATTCGGACTCTTGGTATACAGTCAACCATTGCCTCCTGCAAACAGTTCTTAACCACCTCCCATGCACTATCAACATCCAGCCCTTGCAGTTTTACATGCCATGGCATTGAACCAAGCACACACCTAAGCTTGTCATACTTACCAGCCCGGTAATTCCACATGTACCCTGTCTTAATTGTAAATTAGACTCCTTTAGCCTCCTCCCAAGTCATGACCTTATGGTCACTCTCACCAATTGGTGGCAACATGGTCATGTTCGTTACAGCCACATTCTCCGTTGCCTGGTATTTTCCAATACATGTTGTCGTAGATAGTTGTCCCTTAATAACCGCATAAAATCCAATTCCTTCCTCCCATGTGCCCTCTCCTCTTTCCAGTCAATGTTACCATAATTGAAATCACTCATAATAATTACCCTCCTTCCACTCATTTCTTCTATTTGCTTATGCATACTATCCCCACCATCCACTCCATTACCTGGTCTATAGCAGCACCCCAATTGTATATTTTGTTCTGCTAGATTCTATCTCACACCAAACAGCCTCAAATGTGCTTTTTTCCCCATCCTGCAGTTCAACTTCTATACTCCTTGGCTGAAGCTCATCAGCTATCATCAATAACACTCCTCCCCCCTTTTTATTCACCCTGTCACTCCTGAACACGCTATACCCGTTGCATTCAATCCCACTAGCTTTATCATCTTCTGTCAGCCATGTTTCACTAATACCGACAACCTGTGGCCTGGAAGTGCCAACCATGGCCAAAAACTCTTCCTTCTTGTTCCTAATACTCCTGGCATTAGTGTACATGAATCGCAGAAGCCCATTTGTCCCATCCCTACTTTGATGCCTTATACTAACTATCCCATTCTGATTTGTTGTCCGTCGTACTCGCTCGGGCATAATATACTCATTCATACACTTAACTGCCCCCTAAAGGGTGGAGTAGATATGCACCCCATCTTAATAAATCTAGTTTCCCTGAGTCTGTACATCCACTTCCACATCATTCATCAACACTCTTTCAAGTCTCCGTACACCAACTCCATTCAAATGTAACCCATCCATCTTATATAAGTCCTTTCGCCCATCGAACTCATTCCACACATCCACAAATTCCACACCACTCTCCATGCATAACCCACGCATAAAGTCATTGGCAATTATGGCCCTCCTTCTAAACACTTCGCTGTCATACCGCGGTAAGATACTCACCATCCTAACTCTCTCACTCTTCTCTTTTGCTACCTCAAACAACTCCCTCACATCCTCTATCATTTCCATTTTGTCCTCTTTCAAATCATTCGTTCCTGCCACGATTATCATCTCTTTCACCCTCTGTTTTTGCAGTCGAATAGATTCGCTGACGTCCTTTATGTTCGCACCCGGCTGGTACGACTTCGTTAAACTCTCAATTATTACGCCTCTTAATAGCGAATCCCCATTCAGCACTCGTTCCTTCATTTTATTGACGTTTACGAACGTTCTATTATTTGCCGTCACAGACTTCCGCCGATTATTTGTCGGTACGTTCAACACACATTTTTCCATACGCTCCAGTTGTCTTTTAGCTCTGTGTATCGCACCATTCAAACGGGCAATTTCGCTACTCGCATTTATATCACCATTTTAATTATCGATCAAACATCCATTCTTTCTGTGTTTCTACCTATCTGTATTTAAGTTTTGTTGATCTGGAAAAGGCATATGACAAGCTGCCAAGAGAGAAGATATTCAATACTCTACAGTTATATGGTGTCGATAGGGCATTATATCAAGCAATACTTGGTCTTTATTTGAGTTGTAAGTCAGCAGTTAGAATTGAAGGAAGTACAGGAAGATGGTTTAATGTTAAATCTGGTGTAAGACAAGGATATACATTATCATCTCTGTTATTCATTATCTATATGGATCACATTATGAAGGAAAGTGGTATTAAACATGATATCAAAATTGGAGATGGTAATGTCAACTCTTTGCTTTATGCGGATGATGTTATACTTCTAATTAAATCCGCTACAAATCTGCAAGATTCTCTGACTAAATTGAATAGCTGTTGTATTAGATATGTATGAAGGTCAGCAATAACAAGACAAAGACAATGAAAATAGGCAGAATCATTGAAAATGTCAACTGTGTTGTGAATGGAGAACCTGTGGAACAAGTGAAACATTTCAGCTACTTAGGCACGATTTTTAGTGAAGATGGTAAATTAAATATAGAAATAGACAACAGAATCAGCAAAGCTGGTATGGTAGGAAGTCAATTGAATAAATTCATATTGAATAAGAGAGAAATTAGTCGGAACACTAAATTAGCTGTATACAAGACAGTGTTCAAACCAGTTTTAACATATGGATCTGAGAGCTGGGTCAGAAGTAAAACACTTGACCAAAGACTAGAGTCCGCAGATATGAGAGTTCTGAGAAAGATTATAGGCGTGATCAGATGGCATCAATGGCAATATCATATTAAAAACGAGGATATTAGGAAAGATGAACTCTGCTAACGCATTCCAGGATGTTGACATTGTTAACATCCTGGAATGCGTTAGCAGAGCTAATCTCAAGTGGTATGGTGACTTAAACAGAATGGGTGAAGAAAGATTATCAAAACAAGTGTTCTCTGCCAGGTTGGCAGCAAAACGACCCAGAGGAAGACCAAGATATAGGTGGATTGATATGGTACAAAGTGCCTTAGACGATAGAAATATAAGATCTGATAATGTTGGAGTCTTGACAAGTAACAGACCGATTTGGAGGAGAATTGTAAATAGGAAGTTAGTAATGATGTGATTTTTTTTCATGTAGTACTATCATATCCTGTACATCCCTTGAGGGTACATGGTAGGAATTTGATGATGAACCTACAGAATCAATATTCTGCAAGAGAGCAACTTTGTTGCATACAAAGTTCATCAAACTATGCTTAAAACACATTCAGTGTGTATCTGCATTCATCCCTTAGGTAATGCTTTCCATGCTTCATGTAAAAAAAATGTTCCTCATTCTTTTGCTCATACCATCCTTATATAGTTTCTGCAGATGGCCTCTTGTTATACTTATGTTTCAATCATATTTCCTTCTCCTATTCACGAGATTTTGAAAATTGCATTCCATCTGTCTTCGTATTCCACATTCCAAAGATCACCACTCCCTTAATCTTCTGTGGACCATTTCTAATATATCTTCATCCCCCACAAAATCCAAGAATCATAATCCCTTTATTTCTGCATTATTGCCCAGTTCAGTGCGATGACTTTGCAACTGTGCACAGTAATACCTAAACTTCAGACTGCTTTCTACCACCACTTCCAGTGATCTCTCATCTCCTCTGTGTTTTTCAGAATTTTTTCAGTAAGTGTATACATTGCTTTGAAAGAAGTCAATAGACACTATAGTGTGAGGAATAAACAGCTATTGCTCCCACCTTAATAAGATGTAGATCATGCTTTCACTGCAATGACTGCAACAATCCTATGGGGCATACTTTCTACAAGCACACAGTAGCAATCAATGGGAAATTTGGACCATTCTTCCTGTAGGCATGTAATGAAGTCCTGGGTTGCTGTGGAGCAAATGTCCCTTGACATCATCTATAGCACCATTTCATCCCACAAATATGTTCAATAAGTAGAGATCAGGGCTCTGTGGAGACTAGTCAACTAGTGACATCCATGTCCACAAACCATGCAGTTAAAGCAGCAGCCTTATTACACAGTGGTGAAATCTTGGTGAAAGAGACATTAATCAGTTCCGTACAAATGCCACAAAATACGAAGCATTGCATTGTCCAGAATGTTCAGAGACCTTTCAGAGTTCAGTGTTCGTGTCACCACAAACAGAGGTCCAAGGCCTAAACAAGACCATACCATCACACCAGAGGCGAATGCTGTTCTTGAAATTCATGCTTGCTCTTGTTATCATTCAGGGAGTGAGAGGTGTGATTGAAGTCTGATTAGCAGAATAATGAATTACTGACCATTTAAAACTATATAATTAGAAATTTATGTACATTTAATCATACAAATACAACATTTATTTTACAAATGATATTCTATCTTTTTCAATTTAGCTACTTCAATGCAAATTCTACCCTACGGTTCTTCTTTATGAACTGGTCAATAACATTGTTATAAAAAGTTGGTTGTAACTTAATTTTCCCAAGCAACATGCACACTTGTAAAGGCTAGTTGAAGCTCACTGGCTAGAGCTACCTTCACTGCGTATGGGCCGTGTTTAAGACTACGTGAAGGGAGCGGAAAAAGCTATGCGCACGCATGAAATCACAGTGCTGCAGCGATGACCTGGAGGCTCCTGCAACCGAGCAAGCCAAGGTAGCTTTGACTAGACGAGCAAGCATTGGCTTTCGATACACAACGCAAAGCTCGATTATTGCCACATAAGCTTAAGACGTCTTCTGTCTACAAAAATAAAAGCCTAAATTTCAATGTATGCATTTATTAACAAATAAATATTACTTCTTTCTCAAGTAATGAGCTTGTGCAGCAAGCATGGAGAATTCGCCTCTGCATCGCACTACCACCGCCAATCTCATGGTTGGGAGGATATATCCTGAACTGCTAACATTCTTGAAGGCAGTGGAGTAGGTTGATTTAGTTGCTGCAGGCAAGACTTGCAGTGTACCCCCCCCCTTTGAGGTGGTCAAACTTCCTTTCCAGTGTTGTAGATTTCTGAGGTTTAGCCCTAGAGATTGTGATAATTTATTGTAGACATTCTCGAGATAGTCTCCTTTTAGGTCTAAATGAAATTATGGTTATGAAACTGGCAGATCCATAACATTTATTACATAAGTCAGCAAACTAACTTCTAACAATTCTGACATGCTCATTGAAGATTTGAACTTAAATTTTGCATGTGCCACAGTTTAGAGAAAATCATAACTATTTCTCATAAAATTTTGTGAAAAATAATCACTACTTACTAATTGTTAATATTAGTTGGAATTATAACTAAAGCAACCAAGACTATGAAGTCAGTTGTTAACTGTCTAGTTTCATCTGACTTGCTAGGAGTAGTGGTAGGTGATGATCTGAAGTTAATGAGTCACATTGCATAAATTGTGAAGTCATCACATCGAATAATGGCAATGATGCAGTGGATCTTGGCATGCAGAAATAAGAGGTTATTGTTACTTTGTATAAGGCCTTGATCAGACTTCATATAGATTATTGGGCACAGATTTGGTTACCTGGTTTTCATGGTGATGAGGATATGTTAGAAAGGGTCCAGAGAAGATTCACAAAAGTGGTAACTAGTCTTTGGAATGTGGGTGTATAAAGACAGATTGCGGGAATGTAATCTGCAAAGCCTCATGAATAGGAGGAGAGCAGATATGATTGATATATAAGTTGGTCAGGGATTGTTAATGTAAATATTTTTCATAGAATTTGATGGGGAGTGAACAAGAGGCCATTCCTCGAAACTGTATAAGGAGAGTGTGAGCAGTAGGTTCTTTGCATGAAGAATGATTGGTGAGCAGAATGCATTGTGTGTATTGTAAATGCAGACTCATTGAATGAGTTTAAGACACAGTTTCATGAGCTTTCTGTGTGGTATACAGAAAGTATCACTTCGTGGAGGTTGGACATTTAATAATAATATCCTTGTTAGCAGTTTGATACTTCTCTCAAGCATCCCTTGTCCTTTGCATATTCAAACACTTGCCTAAGATTGGCTTTGTACATTCATACATATAACCACCCAACTGGCCATGACCTTGAATACACGTCAAAGTTACCATGAATGTGAAGTGCATTTTAAAATTATAATACAGTTCATATTATATTGAAATATATGATGGATACAGTGTATGAGAGTGATATATTTTATCCATATTGGTGTTGATGTGGTTAAGTGAAAATTTATTTGCTTATCCACTTCCAGGGTTAAGACTATGTATGTCTCCAGTATGTGTCCTCAACTTCTGAATTTCTATTCTGAATGCAATTCTGAATAGAAATTCAGTGTAATTTGCTAATAGTCCTAGTTGGCCAAGGTCTTGCCACTTGCTCTCTGACTGCTGAATTTGTAGGTTTGCAAATTCAGTAGTCAGAAAGCAAGTGGCAAGACCTCTCCTACCCCACCCTCCATTTCCCTGTTCTTCTTGCATTCCCATTCTCTCATCATCTCTCTTGCACTTCTTTCTCTTCAATACCACTCTCCTGATCTTTCACGTCATCTCTTACTTTTGATCTCTCGATTGGAGACCATATCCTGCCTTCGTTTTGATTAAATCCTTTATTGCTAGATCCGGCACTTGCAAACATCTCCTGCCCTTCAATATATACTTTTTCATGTAATTCTCTTAGCTATATAAATTCCATTTTCTTGTCCTACACATGTGTCCTGGCCTTGTTTTCATGTTTGAAGTCTATAATTTCTTGTACACTCGTTGAGCTAATTTACTGATGCTTGTATTCTACATCCTTTAATGCCAACTTGTTACATAGTTTGCTCTGTTGGCCTCTATCTCATGTCGTGCAGTCTCAGATGCGCTTTCTCCAGTATGTGTTCTCAACTTTTTCTGAATTTCTGTTCTGAATGCATGGATAAGCTTATGTGTTCGTCACACATGTTGAACTGGATTTAAATGGTATTGATGCGAACACAAATTGATAAGAAAATAACTGTTTATTAACTTAAAAGCTAATATTTTGTTGGTATTATATCCAGCATCTTCAGAGCACACAAACAAAGTTTGTTACACATGCGAGACAACCACGATTCGGTGTAACAGAGGCTAGTATAAGTAATTGCAGTGTGCAACACAAGACCAAAGTCCTAATACGCCACCGTCTAAGTTAAAAATAAAAAATAAATAAAAAAAAGCAGTAGTCCAAAGTTTTGAGGAGGGAAAAAAAAAAAAAAAATATATATATATATAGTAGTTCTTGAAAGTTTTGAAAAATAGTAGTCCAAAGTTTGAAAAAATAAAATAAAAATAAATATTAATTTGGAGGATGACTGTCTTCCAAATCTTTTGTAGATTTATACAGCCATACTTGTTAAGGTTTGGAATATGTTTTAAGGCTTCTGTTGATTCCAGGAACAACCTCTGACTTGTAGAAGCTTCTGTGCAGTACTTTTGTTTTTTTCCAATTGATCCTGTGTGCTAGGGTATCCAAAGCATGGTCTGCCAGACCCGACTTGCCATAACGAAAGTGCCGGATATATTTTTTGTGTTCATTGAGGCGGATGTCCACAGTTCTTCCTGTCTGTCCGTAGTAGGCTCAATAAGAACAGGGCACTTCGTAGACTCCTGGATGTGATAAAGGAGTGAATCTGTCCTTAGATGAACAGATGAAAGTTGCCAATGTCACATAAGGTTTAAATACGGTGCGCAGTTGGTGTTTATTAAGCAGCCTAGATATCTTTTCAGATGTGCCTTTGATGTATGGGATGGTGATAGTTTTGTTGTAGTCTTCTGTGGTAGATAGTGGGAGGGATTTCTGGGTAGCATTTAGTATTTTACCTATCTTATGGAGATTATAGTTTAGCCAGAGACTCTCAAACCTAGTCTCTGGCTACGCTATGTTGATGATGTGTTTGCTATTTGGCCACATGGCCCAGACACATTGAATACATTTTTAATGCATCTAAATAGCCAGCACCTAAAATCCACTTTACAATGGAACTGGAAGCCAATGACTGCCTGCCCTTCCTAGACACACTGATCACACGTCTTCCAGAAGGTTCCTTATCATTTTCGGTTTATAGAAAACCCACACATACAGGGAGATATTTACACAAACATTCACATCATCACCCTTCTCAACAATATGATATCTTAAAAACACTAACCCATTTATTACTCTTTTTGCTCTCACCTGCACCACACCTTCCTAACTAATGGCTATAATCCCCATAAGATAGATAAAATACAAAATGCTACCCAGAAATCCTCCCTCCCTCCCCACTATCTACCACAGGAGACTACAACAAAACTATCACCATCTCATACATTAAAGCTCTATGGGTTAGTGTTTTTAAGATACCATATTGTTGAGAAGGGTGATGATGTGATTATTTGTGTAAATATCTGAAAAGATATCTATAGTGCTTAACAAACACCCAACTTCGCACTGTATTTAAACATTATGCGAAATTGGCAACTCTCATCTGTTCACCTAAGGACAGATTCGCTCCTTTATCACATCCAGGAGTCTATGAAGTGCCCTGTTCTTATTGAGCCTACGGACAGACAGGAAGAACTGTGGACATCCGCCTCAATGAACACAAAAATATCCGGCACTTTCGTTATGGCAAGTCGGGTCTGGCAGACCATGCTTTGGATACCCCAGCACACAGGATCAATTGGAAAAAAACAAAAGTACTGCACAGAAGCTTCTACAAGTCAGAGAGGTTGTTCCTGGAATCAACAGAAGCCTTAAAACATACTCCAAACCTTAACAAGTATGGCTGTAGAAATCTACAAAAGATTTGGGAGACAGTCATCCTAAGACCAAATTAATATTTATTTTTATTTTATGTTTTTCAAACTTTGGAATTTTTCAAAACTTTCAAGGACTATTTTATATATATATATATATATATATATATATATATATATATATTTTTTTTTTTTTTAAACTTAGATGGCACCATATTAGGACTTTAGTCTTGTGTTGCATGCTGCAATTACTTATACTAGCCCCCACTGTTACACCGAATTGTGGTTGTTTCGCATTTGTAACCAACTTTGTTTGTGTGCTCTGAAGATGCTGGATATAATACCAGCGAAATATTAACTTTTAAGTTAATAAATAGTTATTTTCTTATCAATCTGTGTTCGCATCAATACCGTTTAAATCCAATTAAACATAATCTGAATGCAATTCAGAATAGAAATTCAGTGCAATTTGCTAATAATCCTAGTTGGCCAAGGTCTTGCCACTTGCTCTCTGACTGCTGAATTTGTAGGTTTGCAAATTCAGTAGTCAGAAAGCAAGTGGCAAGACCTCTCCTACCCCACCCTCCATTTCCCTGTTCTTCTTGCATTCCTATTCTCTCATCTCTTTTGCACTATTACTATTTCCATTGCCAAGCACTTCTTGCTCTTCAGTACCACTCTCCTGATCTTTCACTTCATCTCTTACTTTTGATCTCTCAATTGCATCATACGCTGCACTTCCGTATAGCAACACTTTCTCTAGTGCACTCACTCCAAAGCCATTCAAATGCAGTCCACATGTGTATAATTCCATCCTTCCTTCAAATATCATACATCCACAAATTGGACTCCCTTCTCCTCACACAGCTCTGCTAGCATACCATTCATCATTCTGGCTGTCTCAACTCATCATTGTCACACCATGGCAATACAGTGACAACCTCCCTCTCTATAATTTTTCACTCTTCTCAATATCTTCCTGATATTTGTCCTTACCATTCTCCTTATGTTTACTTAAATAATATGTCCCCACAACCACCACTAATTTTCTTGCACGATTCCTCCTCATGTCCAAAGCATGAATTATCTTGCTCACTGCTATTCTCAAATCACTCTTCACCTCTTTCACCCTTTTTTTTCTTTCATTCTATTCTTTTGTACTTTCATTTGTTTCCACTAAACGTCTAATATCATTACACATATGATTCCTCATTTCATTTTTGAATAATTGTTTCATCAAATCATGTATTCTGATAATTTCGCTCTGTCACTTTCATAGTCTCACTACCTCTCGGTCTGCGACACGTTACTTTTTTAAATTATACTTGCCAAAAAATTATATTCTTGTTTAATCCTTTTACTCAAGTGTAAGCAAACAGTTTGTGTGTGAAATATCTTCATGGCTATGTAGAGGATGATGACTTCACACCAACTGCCTTAGTATCCCATAATGCATAGTACACATCCTTTTGGATGTACATAATGCTAAGCATTAAGAGAGGGTCACTATCCAGACTGGTTTCAGCCTTTATTGAGGTCTCATTATGTTATCTTGTGTCTGGGAGCCAGACACAAGATAACATAATGAGTTAATGTGGTTAAGGTGTTAAGGTTGAATTAATGTGAAAGTTATATTTCCCCTATACAAATAGTAAAGCAGAGTATTGCTTTATTAAAATATTCTATATGAGAGATAGATATACAAAGTTTTGTCACTTGTTAATAAGTAAATTGTACCTGTTTCCACTTAGTCTTGGGTATAATTTTCAGCATATAATTCAAGTATAATTTACTTAGTAAAATCAAGTGGAAAAACTGTCTACACCCACCTTAAATCTGGGAAGCACTCATCCTTAAAATATCAGCTCAGCAGCTACAAACACCCATCCTAGCCTACTAGAGGGTGCTATTTAGGACTTAAGATGTACCTTGGTTCTACTTCAGTCATACTTTCCTTGTGTAGTCCCTGCATGCATATATCAATTTGTTCATTGTTCCCTGATGATGACAATTTGGCTTTGCCAAAATATTAAGTTATTCTAATTAATGTGTGTAATTTCCTTAAATATTATCATTAATAATATCCCATGTGCCCACAACTGCCCTAGAATCTAGCAACTGCTATCTCATTCAAACTGAAAGGTGCCTGCACACACTCATTTGCAATCCTTACTAAGCTCAAGCAACAGGAGAAATGTTAGTGAATAGACAAAAGAGAATGAGATCTCTAGTTTAATAATGTTACACTTTCAAACTCCAACCAAATCTATTCAGGTGCAATTCATCAGTCCCAAGTCCTTTCATCCATTGAATTCCATCTGCTAGCTGCATATCATTCCTTCTGTATGACCCATGTTTCATACATCATGTGTGATTCATCTACATTCATTTTTCTTTTTCCATTTCCTATCATACCATGGCAGCAAACTTAAAATATTAACTGTCTCTTCTTTTTGCTTCCAGTAACTGGTATCTTTAATTCTATATAGTGCCTTGCTGATTGTTTAACTCCACCCCTCTGCCAAAAAAAAATTCTCACTGCATTCTAACAGTCTTCATGGTTAATTCTTTCTTTTAAGGTTACACGGTGGTCAACATTCTTGGTTAAGAATTTAGGAATACACAACACACGTGTTAAAATAATTGCTTTACTTAATATTAGGAAAGTAACATTTGACATTTCAACCTCTGTATTGAGATCATCTTCAGAAAAATGCATATGTATAAGAACCAAGCTACATGCTACTGCACTTTACAAGGTAAAATGAATCTAAGCTGCTTATTAATCGTTTATCTAGCCTGACCTTGAGTGGAAAAAAAAATTAATAATAATAAAAAAATAAAACTAAAAGTTTAAAAAAAGTAGATATAAAAATAAACTTAAAACAGAACTACATTAAACATTTCTTAAAGTCCTCTCGTATTGAGATTTCCTTCTGGGCTTGTTTCAGTTTGCTATAAGGGTTGCAGATGGGTCCTCCACATTCTTGGAATGATTAGTCTCATTTTTGTTGAGGTTTGGATTGTGTTTTAGCATTTCACAGGCTTCTTTAAATTTTCTCTCAAACCAGATTTTGGTGTGGTGTAGGGACTTTGATGCCTTTCCAGTCAATTCTATGGTATGTTTGGAGTGCGTGGTCTGATAGACCTGTTTTTCCATAATGGCGGTTTTCTATAATGTGTCGTTTGTGTTTGTCTTTTCTGATTAGGATTGTGCATCCTGTTTTTTCCCTATGTAGGGTAGGTTACATGTACATTGGATTTTGTAAACCTCTGGGTGGGCCAGGTGTGAAAGAGGATCTTTGGAAGAACTGTGTCTTCTTCTTCATATATGATCTCTTATGCTTTTAAGCATCACGATTTTGTCAAAGAGATTTCCATGCCGTCCTGTCCAAGGCTTGTTCTTTTGCTTCTTTCCAGTTAGTTCCTTTCTTTTCCAATTTTTCTTTAATATCCTTTTGCCAACCTTTCCTGGGCCTGCCTATGTTTCTTTTTCCTATTTTCTGGCTTTCATATACAGTTTTTGCTATTCTTTTTTCTTCCATCCGATTAAGATGTCCGAACACCTCATTTGGGCTTGTGTTATGAATTGGTTCAGAGGTGCAACTTGAAGGCTGTCTCTTATAGTTTGGTTTCTTATTTGGTCTAGTCTTGTCTTTTGTGCCACTTTCGTAAGATATTTCATTTCATTTGTTTGTAGTTTATTTGTGTTTCCTGTTGTTAAACACAAAGCCTCGCAACTGTATGTTAATATTGGTACAAACACAGAATGGTACACTGCTGTTTTGGTATTCTGGGTAACCTCTTTCTTATCTAGGAGTAGGCCTTTCATTGCATAGAATAGCTTTGTTCCCCCAGTTATCCTGTTGTTAATTTCTGTGTCTAGTCTACCATCTTCTTGTATATATGATCCCAAGTATTTAAAGGAGTGAACTGTTCCAGTTGATGGCTCTATATTTTTATTATGTGTTTTGATTGTTTTCTAGATATGATCATTATTTTAGTTTTATTTATATTTGTGGTTATATTTCTTTTCTTTGTTTCTTCATACCAAATGTCGATGTTGTACTCCAAATCTTCAGCTGTATTTGCTAGAATACAGCTGAAGATTTGCAAAAGCCATGTGTGAAATCCTGGTTTCTTTCAGTTTCCTGTATCCTAGGTGGAACTTTTTTGTTTTTGTTTGGTATGCCTTTAAAATTTCATCCATTACTGTAATGAAGAGGGCTAAGGATACAGCCTTGCCTCACTCCTAGATTTGTATGGCTGCTATTAAGTTATCTCTTATCTTTAATATTTGTCATATTAAGTGTCTGGGAACTCGGTCAAAGGTCTATAAAACATACATGTAGTTCTTTTCCATATTCCAATGTTCTCTCTGATATTTGTCTAAGACTGAAGATAAGATCCTGTGTGCTTTTATTTTTTCAAAAGCCATATTTCATTTCGTCCAGTATATGCTCTATTTGGTTCTTAAGACTCTTCTAAAATACAGGCATACAATTTTCCTGGAATGCTTAAAAGCAAAATCCCTCTTTTACGGTTTTACTTTTCACGTTTACGGTTATCTCCTTTCTTAAATATAGGGATTATTATTGCTACTTTCCCAGTCTTTGGGAATAATTTTCTTTTTCCATACAACATTGAATAGATGGAAAAGCTGAATAAATTTCTTAATTTTGTCAGGAGTTTGAAGTTAGTGTTGATGTTGTATTTATGTAGTGTTCTATTTTTTTCTGAAATGCCTCTAATATAGGGTATGGCTATGACATTCCTATAATCTTTTTTGTTTTTAGTGGTATTTTTATGGAGGATCTTATGAACTGTTTTTTTATTATAGCAGTGCTATAAATTATGCAATATAGTGCATATTGCATTCTAACAGTGTCACTGGCATCCTTCATCTTCATGTTCCAAAAATAGTTGTCACTTTTCATCAAGAGAAAGTAATGTACTCTGGTCTCTTCTTATGAGATCACTATACATTTCATTTCTCTTTTTCACTCCCACTTTATCATACCTTTCTTTTCCTTTTCTCTTACTTTCTCTTTTGTCTGTTATACTATTCATTAAGCATTTCCCCTGTTGCTTGAGCTTGGGCTCTTTCCAGTGAAAGAATCAGAATAAGTTTACTGTCTCTGTCATTTTCCTATTTTTCATTACAACTTTCATAGTTTCATCATAAATTAAAGATACCAAGAAATTGTATATACTTGATTTAATTCTTTATCCAAGTGTAAACAAACAAAATTTGCTCCTGAAGTATTTTTGGGACTTGGGCAACTTGTATATAGAAGCTAATGACTTCTGTATACTAAATTTAAGTGCAAATATTTATTAATAAATTAAGATGTAGCAGCAACAAATATTTATAGAGTTTGCAGGCCATTTTCATTACTTAGCACTTCCAGATTCCAAATCTATTCAAATGCAACCCATTGGTTAAGTCTTTCATTTACTGAATTCCATCCAACTGTTTGGAAGCCATTTCAGTGCAAGTTCCAGGTGAAGCTCATCATATGTCTGGCTTGCTTGATCATCCAGCATGCTGCTCATTTGTCATTAGATTACCAATCAAAAGTGACTTAACTGCACTTTTAATCAAGGTGCTTTTCATATCTTTATCCTTTATGTAATCCCATTGTAGAGTGAGGCTTTTGAGTCCAAACCGCAAGGTGAACAGGAAATTGATCCTTTTCTACCAACCACCTGTTCTAGAAGTGGGAGTCCAAAGTTATCCTACAGTATATCTAAAATGAGGAGTACCCTATATCTCTTGCAAATATCAAGACATACCACAAAATGTGAAAGCGTGTACTTTTCTAACACACGTAAAAAAAGATTTTCTCTCATAGATGGGTGGAAGGATTTCTTTCAGGATTTAGAATTTAATGTTCAATGGATAAACTTGAAGCTATATTAGAATACTGTTTGCTTGCATTTCCTGAGAATTGCATCATCTGAAAATGAAAAAAAATTGTCGATTGCAGCAATACGATGTGCTGAACAGTCAACTTATATACCATGTTGCTTTTTGAATAATCTCATAAACAGTGGATCAAGGAATGCCCATCTTGAATCTTTTTGATTCAAGTTCACAAATGTTCTTAATCAGTTCCTTGAAGCTATTCTCATGATTAAGTTTAGTATGCTCGCAAGTTTCTTTAATTTATGATGTGCCAAGAAATTATGTTCTTGTTTAATCCTTTATCCAAATGTAAGCAAAGTGGGCACATGAAGTATCTTCAAGACTAGGATACTTGGATATAGCAGTTACTAACTTCACATTAATTGCCTTTGTATCCCGTAATGCAAAGCACACATCCTTTCAGATGTGTACAATACAATTTTTGATCTTTATTGAGGTTTCATGAGTGAAGGTCAGATCTAGAAGAGATACCAAGTATAGTATCCAGTAATGCATTATACACACCCAGAAGAATGTTTTGCATTATGGGATGCAAGCTTCTATATCCAAGTAGCCTAGTCCTGAAGATGCTTCACATGTAAACTTTGTTTGCTTACACTTGAATAAAGACCGTCTAACTTGGCTAAGGATCTTCCTCAGCCATAGCCAAGTTAGATGGTCTTGGGCGTGGACAGCAGGGTTTTTCTCCCAGTTTATCTGGAGTTTTTTATCCCGCAAGCAGGCAAACCAGTTCGGTGAACACACACAGATTATAGTCAGGAATACTTAAGTCCCAGTCATAGGCCTGATTTATCAGCTATGCCGATCCCAAGCCCGGATAAAATTTGGGGAGATTGAGATGGCTCCGTACTTCAATGTAAAAAGGGCCTCAATGCCGTTGTATCATCATATGCTAACTAACTTGGATAAAGGAATAAACAAGAGTATAATTTCTTAGCATTTTATAATTTAATTTAAAACCAAGTGAAAAACCTATCAATATTCGTCAAGTAGATTTACATATGTTCCTGTTGAACAAATTATTTGCTCAAAGTTTTTATACCATAAAACAGTGTTTTGTTTAACTTTCACTGTTTTATGCCTAGTGATTACAATGTAATGGGCATGCATTCTAATGTGCATAAAATTTCTTTGAGTAGTTGAACGACTCTGCTATTGGTTGGACAAGTAGCTAGCATATCCACTCTCCAACCACAAATAGGCTGTGGGTTCAAAATCCTGATGCGGACATGAATGTTTATAGTTCTCTTCAGGTAGGAGATTAATCTCATTGCCTGATGTTAAGCCACTGCCTTGCTTATTTGGAGTCCTGAAGTGGTTTGGAAAGGTTAATGTTTGGTTGGTAGAGCAGGATTTTCAGACTTCTCTCATTAAATAATAATAAAAAAATAAAATAAAACTTTAAAAATATTGTGTGTGTGTGTGTGTGTGTGTGTGTGTGTGTGTGTGTGTGTGTGTGTGTGTGTGAAACCTTTAATGACTAATACCGAGAGATAAAAAGATGACAAGATATATTTGAAAAACAAATGCGAGTATGAGTTCCAAACACGCTACTGTCTTTTTTTATACTTGTTCTGTTATTACAATTTTAAGTCTCTGTAATTTTTTATATACTTCTTTGATTGTGATACCTGAGGATGTTGATCTATTCAACGAAACTAGTAAACTAGTAGTATCTTTTTAAATGTATCTTGTCATCTTTTTATCTCTCGGTATTAGTCATTAAAGGTTTTTCATAATATTCCAACAGAGTAAAAATTAATTCTGAAAATATATAATATCTTAAGTATTCTGCAAATGAGCAGGTTCTTCTCTTAGTAGCAAAAACTTCCCTTCCACTCTTTTCTGTTCTGAGCCTTCTCTTTCAAGGTTGTGTACCTGTCTCCAATCAGTATGTCATCTAGCATTGTTTTCCTTACTCTTCCTCTGGGTCTTTTTCTGTCTATTTTTCAAGGACCAACCTGCCATTAGTGCTGTGGTCAGCACTAATGGCAGATAGTTTAGAGATGACATTGCAGTGATGTTTAAATAATCACATCCGATAACTGCAATGTTAATATAATTATAAAAATGGAGGAAAACTTGCAGTAAAACTTATTTATTGTAGCATTTTTGCATATCATGAGCATCTTCAGTACATTTCTTAAAAAAATATATATAAAAAAAGTACCACCACTGTAGTAGCTAAAGTAAGATAATTGAAATGGTCAGTAATTTCATAACTTAAAATTAAAAAAAAATAGTTAGTATACTTTTTTTTAACATAAAAAGTTTCAAATATTTCCTGTCTTTAATTAAGTTTAGTGCAGATAGCATACGCAACAAGTCCCGACTATTTAGGCTGATGATATTTAATGTAAGACTTGTTTTCTTCTAGACAAACAAAAAGCAGATCTTCCATTTTGTCCAAAATGAGGTAAGCCACAAGAGTAAAGAATCTGGTAGATGTCTGGAAAACCTAGAGGCAGAAGCTTGTCTTTAGATAAAGCAAGAAACGTAGGGATGTTTTTTTGATAATTCAACAGGCAACAAAAATATTCTGTGGTTTTAACTTTCACTATGCAATCAGAAAAGCCATATACATTAGGATTAGGAATGAGAGTTATTTCTTCAGGATTGGAAAAGGAAGAGATATAACTGTTAAATGTTCTTTTAATGAAAGAATCCTTAAAACCTTTGATAAAAAGATGGAATCAATTCTTTCTGTAAAAGTTCGATAAAAGAACATAAAAAATGAGCACAATGTTCTACCCATTTGACTAGGATGGTGGTTGAGTTTCTGCATGGATATAGCGGTCTGTTTGAAAATTCTTCCTAAACACTGAAAATTGTAAGTTTCCATCTGGTCGATGAAGAATTAGATCTAAAAAGGATATTTGGCATCTATTTCTTTTTCTGAGATAAAACTGAATTCTTTGGAAAGCATTTAATTTGGAAAGAAACTGCTGGAACTCAGAGGAAGAATAATTCCAAATTGCAAAAATATTATCCACATTATCTATACCAATATGTAGGTCTAGATGAAATGTTATCAAAGATGCATTGCTCAAACTGTTCCATGAAGAAGTGACAGAGAATAATGTGGGAGCCTTAGTCTTTCAACCACATTTTTTTGTCTACCATTGTTCACTTGTCAATCACTACTCAGTATCACAATCCATTATGATATTGCATTTTCTACAAATTCATATACTACTTTTTCATCTTCTCAATATACCTACCCTTAATTTACACATGCACTCAACTCTCAACATACTTTTTTCAGGTTTCATTTTGCTTAATATATTTGACCTATGAGCTATCCAATGTAATGATTTCATTCTTGCAGTCAGCTTGTCTACATCACATGTGCCAACATTGGTGTTTTTTAAATTAAGAATTTATACAATTTAAATATAACATCATATAAAATAACAAAAAATTATGTATACGTGTTTGTTTGTTTGTTATATATATATGTAGCGTGTGTATAAGAGAGAGAGAGTACAATAGAAAATGTAATCATTTTTTTTTAAGCTAAGGTGCAATTTTTGTACACTATGCCAAAGTTAGTAGAGATGTTTTGTCTTCAGCATGGGTACATAAGTGACATCTCTCTCTTCAGCAGTTCTACAAATATAAGGCACAAGTCAGGTGAAATGCTTTGTGCATCTTGCTGTATTATCCTCCACATTTCCTCCAATGCTTACAGTTTGCAACTGTAAACTTGATTTTCAAATATCCTAATCCAAAAAAAAAAAAAAAATCCAGAGGTGTGAGGTTCTAGAAACCTTAGGAATATTCAAGAGCACTCCCACCGCAACTTCTTGCTTGTTCAGAATATTCAGGTTGGTAAACTTCCATCCAGGGAATATACTGCTGTTTTATTGTGCTAATATATGTAAAAAAAAAATATGTACATATAATTCAGAAAACAGTTTTGCTAATTTCCTTGTATGATGTAAAAGTTTATCTAAATTTAAAAGCTTAATTTTTGTGATAGCATCATATTTTATTATTATATGGGTATCTCCATAGGGGTGTTTAAGGGTCAAAGCTGTATAACTGAGAGGAGACCTCCACATAGCCTTTAAAGGAATGCAGAGAACTGACCAGGGCTTCTGACTTAATGTCCAATCCTCACTTCTCGTGGTGCACCCTCTTTAATGAACGTGGATGGACTGGCAATTTGGGATTTAGCTGACCAAATTGTATTCTTATTGGCTTAAATTAAAATACAAAATGATGGTACAACATGACAAAATTTCATGCCGGCTGGGGCATCACCCGGTTAAACAAGGCCCCTGTTGTTTTCACCAGGGTGAACAGCGAAAATTCAGCTACTGGAGAAAATCTGAAAATGCACTCCAACTCAACATCAACAGAGTTAAAGATCAGTACTATCAACATAAGAAGCCTGAATGGCAAAGAAATGGAGCTAGCTGAGGAATTAGATAAGTACCAGATCAACATAATAGGGGTGACTGAAACAAAAAAGACAAAAACTGGTGAGATCTTTCTGAGCAATAAATATTGTACAAAAGTTATATTCAGGCAATGACAGTCAAGGAAAAGGAGTAGCCATAGTATTCAACACTAAATACAGTCTAATCTTCTTGAATGGCAGGCAGTCTCAAGTTAGAGCGATGTGGGCAAATATCAGAATGGGGAACTGGACAGTGAGACTTATTTGTGCCTATAGTCCCAAAGAAGGTTCTACTAAGGTAGAAGTGGAGGAATATTTTGAGGGTCTAGAGAAAGCTACTAACACAATGAAAAAGGAAAAGTTGGTCCTTGTTGGGAAACTAAATAGCAGAGTAGGAAATGATTGTGAGACATACAAAAATATTTTGTGAAAACTTGGAGAAAAGAGCAAAGCTAATAATAATGGCAAATATCTGTTGGATTTCTGCTCAGGACATGGACTGGTTATTACTAACACCATGTTCCAACATAAAAATGTGCACAAATTCACATGGAGAGAAGAGGCAAGGAATAAGAAAAGTCTCATTGACTATGTTATTGTTGATAGTGATGTTTTCTCCCTGGTGCAGGACACCAGAGTGTACAGAGGATTTGAAATTGGAAGTGATCACTATTTAGTCTTGAGCAGGATAAAATTGAATTTCATATTCAAAAGAATGACATGTAAGAAAGTTTTAAAGCGAATAAAAGTTGAGCAGCTCTCAGATGTGAACTGTAGACTAAAATGCACAAAGATTATTGAAGAAAAAATGAAAGAGTTTGAGCACAGGAACCAAACTTTAGAGATTCGGTGGCAAGCCTTGAAGAAAAGAGTGATTGATTCATCCCGAGAGGCATGTGGTGAGGTTGTCTGCAAGGATAGAAAAATCAGAACTCCATGGTGGACACAGGAAGTTAAAGAGGCAGTGAAGGAAAAGAAGAAAGCATATCAAAAGTTCCTGACAAATACGTCGCCTTGTGCTCTTAGAGAATACAAAGACAAATGTAAGAAAGCTAAACACGGTGTAAAACTAGCTAAACAAAAATTATTGGAGGACTTTGGCAAGAACATAGAAAATAAATATCAAGAAGGAGACAAAATATTCTGGAGGTTGTTGTAGAAGCTTAGAAATGGAGGAAAGAGTGCTGTAAAAGGAGTTAGAGATGATAAAGGTGACATAAAAACGGAGGAAAAAAGATATCCCTGAAGTATGGAGTAATTACTTCGAAAAATTGCTAAATGAAACAAGCAATGATAGCACAGTGGTAAAAAAACACTCAACAGGCTTACAGTCAGGAATACATAGTTATACTTGAAGTAGTATAACTATGTATTCTATGAAATGTGAATAGGCAGCAATAGTAGATGATATTCGACTAGAAATGCTGAAGTATGGTGGAGTCTTACAGTGGCTGCACTGCATAGTTCAGAAGGCTTGGACAGAGGGGAAAATTCCCAATGATTGGAGTAGAGCTCTCATATTACCCATATATAAAAAGGGAAATAAAACTGAATGTGAGAATTACAGAGGCATTTCATTACTGAGTGTTCCTGGTAAGATATATGCAAGTATACTTGAGAAACGGTTGAGAAGAATTGTGGAAAAAAAGCTTGGTGAAGAACAAGCTGGATTCAGGCCAAATAGAGGCTGTCAGGATCAGATCTTCACTTTATGACAAATAGTTGAGAAATCATGGGAATATAACAAAGATCGATACTTAAGTTTTGTCTATCTGGAAAAGGCATATGATAAGGTGCCAAGAGAGAAGCTATTCAAAACGCTAGAGTTATATGGTGTCAATGGGGCATTACTGTATATCAAGCAATACTTAGTCTTTATTTGAGTTGCAAGCCAGCAGTTAGAATTGAAGGAAGTACAGGAAGATGGCTTAATGTTAAATGTGGTGTAAGACAAGGATGTACATTATCTCCTCTGTTATTCATTATCTATATGGATTATTATGAAGGAAAGTGGTATTAAATATGATATCGGAGTTGGAGATGTTAATGTCAACTCTTTGCTTTATGTAGACAATGTTATACTTATCAATAAATCCACTACAAGTTTGCAAGATTCCCTGACTAAATTGAATAATGTTGTAATAGATATGGTATGAAGGTCAGCAATAAAAATAAAGACAATGCAAATAGGCTGAATCGTTGAAAATGTCAACTGTGTTTTGAATGGGGAACCTGTGGAACAAGTAAAACATTTCAGCTACTTAGGCACGAATTTTAGTGAAGATGGTAAATTAAATATGGAAATAGACAACAGAATCAACAAAGCTGGTATTGTATCAAGTCAATCTAATAAATTCATATGCAATAAGAGAGAAATTAGTCAGAACAATAAATTGTCTGTATACAAGACAGTGTTCAAATCAGTTTTAACTTATGGATCTGAGAGCTGGGTCAGAAGTAAAACACTTTACCAAAGACTAGAGACCGCAGATATGAGTGTCCTGAGAAAGATTAGGGGCATGAACAGATGGCATTAATGGCAATATGATATTAAAAACGAGGATATTATTAAAGATCTTGACATTGTCAGCATCCAAGAATGTGTTAGCAGAGCTAATCTCATGTGGTATTGTTACTTGAATAGAATGGGCAAGGAAAGATTAGCAAAACAAGTGTTCTCTGCCAGGGTGGCAGGAAAACGACCCAGAGGAAGACCAAGATATAGGTGGATTGATACGGTACAAATTGCTTTAGACGATAGAAATATGAGATCTGATAATGTTGGAGTCAAGTAACAGACTGATTTGGAGGAAAATTGTAGATAGGAAGTTAGTAATGATGTAAGTTTTTCATGTAGTACTATCATATCCTGCACACCCCTTGAGGGTACATGTCAGAAATTTGATGATGATGAGTGTAATGAATATATCTCTCAGATATACCACGACCTACTGCAATATTTACCGCCGTGAGCTCTGCAGGGTTTGAGCATGACGATGTCATTCCTCCCACGCAGCCTTATGAATAACTTCATGAGAACCAGTGCTTCATCCATGAAGCACTGGTTTTATCTTGTATTATCAGATCTTAGATTTAATTAACCCAATTTTGATATACGCGTTAACATCTAGGGATTAATTAAACACATTAATCGAAGGATACGTGTATATCTCAAGTGGTTTGGTCACTTAAGCAGAATGGGCAAGGAAAGATTAGCAAAACAAGTGTTCTCTGCCAGGAAAACAACCCAGAGGAAGACTAAGATATATGTGGATTGATACATTATGAAGCCTTAAACGATAAAAATCTAAGATCTGATAATGTTGGAGTCTTGACAAGTAACAGACTGATTTGGAGGAAAATTGTAGATAGGAAGTTAATGATGTAAATTTTTCATGTAGTATTATCATATCCTGTACACCCCTTGAGGGTACATGGCAGGAATTTGATGATGGGTATGTCCATAGGCAGAAGACTCATTGTAGGTGACCCACACTTTTATTCACACAAGACCTATAATGCCTCTCTTTAAATTCCTTCACTGTCAGTGCACTCACAACTCATTCACCACTCTACAAGCCAAAAAAAAAAAAAAGTGTTGTCTGCACACTCTTCTTAAACACACAGCTTCAAGAGGCCCCCCCCCCCAGCTATCTCTCTCTCTCTCTCTCTTTATGTATTGAAAAATTTCCTATGTGTCAAAATCCTTTAATAACTCAAGTTTCTATCATGTCCCCTGCTTTCCATCTACCAACTGAATGTTACAACTCGCACACCTTCAACCTCTCCTCATAGAGAACATTTCATAGATATGTTGTAGCTTAGTCATTGATCTCTGAATCCTCTCCACCATTTCCTGATCTCCAAGAAACCCAGGCGACCCATTTTGTGCTCACTAGTCAAGATGTGGCCAAATCATAGCCTTATAAAGAGGAATAATAATCTCTCTCTCTCTCTCCTTACTTGTTAGTGTGTTTTTCAATATCCAAGTAAACCTTTGAGCTATAAATTAAAGTTATCAAGAAATTATATTCTTGGTTTCATCCTTTATCCAAGTGTAAACAAAGTTTGCACGTGAAGTAACTTCATAACTGAGATCCTTGTATATAGAGGCTAATGACTTCCCTTCAATTGCTTTGGTATGCATTATTGGAAGGGCCACTATCCAGATCAGTTTCAACCTTTATTGAGGTAAAAAAAGTAGGTGCTCATCATGCGCCTAGAGTAGTTAATATAGGGATGCAACAGAGCCTGATAGTATTAGAGAAAGAGGAAAAAAAGGCCTCAGTTCTTTTATATCATCATACAACCGAAGGCCATCAGTTTTGTTTTTTCACCATTTTCATGCAGATGAACAACCAAAATAGAAATTGAAACTAAAGTGCAGAAATGATGGATACCCAGGTGGTTAGCCTTATCTAATTTAACCACCTTGAGTTGGCCTTCTCTGTCTGGGATTGCTTTCCAGTCATCCCTGAATTGACTAAGACCACATTGAATTAAGAGGATGGAACCATTTAAAAAACCTCTCATAGCAAAAATAAACAGAATTTTATCTCCTCCTGATGAACATTGCATAATGTGGGTGGTCTACACCATCTAGTCAAAAATTTGATATCTCCCAGAATGCTTCTTTCTAAATACAAAAATAGGCTGACTGAACAATCAAATTTCCACAATACAATATTATAATACATTTAGTTGTCATATTGCTGGTCTTCAAATCCATGTTTCTTTCTGACCTTCTTATATACAGGTAGTCGTCGACTTACAACCATGTTAGGTTCCGACCGACCAGTCGTAAAGCGATCTGGACGCAAGTCGGACCAGTTTAGGTAAATCAGACACTGTACAACACAATTGGTTTATTATTTACAAAAATAAAAAATATTATGAAAAAGATATCAAATACTTTATAAAACCTAAAAAATATTTTATCTTAAAGAACTAAACAAAACATATGTAGAAAATAGATAAGAAATATTTTACTGACCACTCGTGCTTGACTGCAGGTCATCAATGCTGCAACTTGATGTAGTGGGAGTTGTTTCTCTCATAAACATATTGATTTTTGTCTGAATTGTGTGTTTTCTTTTCTGCTTGTAAATTTCATGGTATGACTGAAAAGCATCTTGTACCATTCGTTCAATCCCTGCAAATTGTTCGATGTTTGAATCAATTTCCTCAAAATGTTTAAGAAGTTTATTTAGCAGAGAAAAACCTTCAGATAACCCTCTAGTGGTGAATTTTCTTTCTGGTTCTTCCTCATCTTCATTTTTCTCTTCTTCCATCCTTTCTTCTTCCAAAGCGATAAGTTCTTCATTCGTAAGTTCTCCAGATTCTTGCTCTAGCAGCTCCTCAACATCTTCCACTTCAATGTCTAAAGAAAATCCATTTGCCAGTGTTACAATAATTTCCGTAACCATTTCAAGTTCATGTTCACTATCAAATTCATCATTAACAAAACGCTGGACACAGTTTTTCAAGATTCCATTCATGCATTTCTTTGTCACAGCCTCCCACACGGCTGCAATATTTTTGATGCATTTATAAATATCGTACTGTTTCCAAAACTCTCGCAAAGATAGTTCTGGGTCGGCGTCTGTTGCGGCTATAGCTTGGGCGAAAGTGGTTTGAAGATAATGCGTCTTAAATGTGACAGTTGCCCCTTGGTCCATAGGCTGAATGAGTGGAGTTGTATTTGCAGCAAATAAAAAACTTTTACATCTAGATGGAGGTGGTCTAGGTGAGGTGGATGGCCAGGTGCATTGTCTAAGATTAATACAATTTTGAAAGGAATTTCTTTCTCGAAGCAATATTCATGAACTTGAGGTACAAAACAATTTAGAAACCAGTCTTCAAACAATGTTTGAGTCACCCAGGCTTTTCGGTTTGAATGGAAGTATATAGGCAGAGTGTGCTTGTTTACATTCTTGAACGCACGTGGATTTTCAGAATGATAAATTAAAAAAGGCTTCGGTTTAAAACCTGCGATGTTCCCGCCAAGGAGCAAAGTCAGCCTATCTTTAAGTGCCTTAAAACCAGGCATGCTTTTGGCTTCTTGGTGAATGTAAGTGCATTCTGGCATCCTTTTCCACAACAATCCAGTCTCATCCACATTGAAAAGCTGCTCTGGTTGATACCCTCCTTCTGTAATTATTTCATCCAGACTTTTAACAAACTCTTGAGCTCCTTGCACATCTGCACTTGCTGATTCTCCAGTGACTTGAGCCCTATGAAGGTTGAATCTTCTTTTGAATCTTTTAAACCATCCTGTACTTGCTATAAATGTCTGAGTGTAATCTTTTCCGGCACGTTCCATCAGTGTCTGAAAGAGACTTCTAGCCTTCAACTGCACTGTAAGAAGGCTTAAGGGTATTCGCTTCTGTATCTGATCTTCCATCCAAAGAAACAGTAATTTTTCCATTTCTTGGATGGGCCCTGTACGTTGTTTCGTTATCACTGTTGCTCGCATGGGTGCCGAACCTTTAACAACTTCACGAATCCTTTCTTTGTTTTTCAAAATTGTCAACACTGTAGAATGAGATAACCTAAAATCACGTGTGATCACCACCTTCTTTCCTTATTCATGCTGCTTGATCACTTTCAATTTTGTGTTCAAATCAATGGCCTTTCTTGACAGTTCTAGGAGTAGACAAAGGCACTTTCCTCTTGGTTGACATGTTTAGGGGTTTTTAAAAAATGCTAATTGTAACACAAATTATAACTGAACCAAAAATAGTGAACGTAATATGTAAGCAAACGGAGATAAAGACGCATGAATTGTGCCAAACACGCGTTACTGGGCAGTGGGCTGACACGCACAACCATTCCCATTAGGCTTTGGGGCTACGGGGACCACAGAGAGAGGGCGTGTGAGTGTAGTAGAAAAATCTGTTACAGTAGTTCATACTGAAACCCGGTGCGAGATGCAGTAGCAGTTGTAAAGTGCATAGGTCGTAAGCCGACGGCTACCTGTAAATGGTGTTTTAATTCATTAATTATATTCAAAATTATTTTCTCATTCTTGACTGGTGGTGGGCACTGCAAAAAAAAAATACCTTGTTCTGTTGTAATGGAATGCCCAACACATTACATAATCTACTCCAAATGCACAGGACAAGAGGGCAGCTGTAGAATGCATGTTCTACTTTTCCAGTTGGTAACAGATGTCACAGATTGGATCTCCGAAGTTAAAGTATCTCCATTTGATAGTATTGACTATAAGGTGACCATATGAAATTCTCCAAGCAAGATTCCTCCTGTCAGGGTATCCTTGGAATTTCAATAAGTTATGAAACAAAGTGTTATCAATACCCAACTAAGAATATCAATATAAGTACCAATACCTTCATTTATGTACGTGTAAGCCTGGATATTAGGACTGTGAATCCTTCATATGTCTACTAGTTGAGCATTGTCAAGACTTTTAACTGTGCATGTCCCACACTTTTCCACTCCTGAGGTGTCCTATTTTGTCTAATGTGGGATTTTCAATACAATTCCAGTCTCCAACTGCTCCAATGGCACCATATAAATATGGCTCCAATGCCTTGAAGAATTTTCTTTTAGCTATTCCATTGGATGGAGCATAAACATTTATAAACCTTATTACACATCCAGTTGTCGAACAGACAACTGGATGTGTAATACAACAACAAATATATCTCCAGATATTTCCATGGCACATGTCCAGAGGTGATTGATGCATAACAGTTCTCTAGGTATTAAAGAATTTGATGGTTTATGACTTTCCCCATTACTTTGCACAACATTCAGGTGAAAGCAATAGGCTGATAGTTTGATGAAGATACTTTTTGAATTGACTGATGATGGATTTACTTTCATGCTATATGCCAGCTGAATATACTCCAGTATAGAGATGATAAAGAACAGATGTTAGTTCAACAACACATCTCAAAAAAAAGTCTCGAAAGCAGTTGATAAGATACTATCAGGACTGGAAACCCGTAGTAGCATCTTGGTTGTTCAAGATTCTTCTGATATCTTTCAGAAGGCCACAGGATGCATGCGGTGTACTGTTCCAGTTATAGTTGGAGGTGATCTGCTTTATCTATACATAAATTAGAAGAATATACCAGGAGGTAATTTTTATCTTTAAGTGATCTTACAATAGCAAGAAGCAGATGCACAGAAGGACAGAAATTGTACCCAACAGCCTTTGCAGAGGAAAAGAAGGCATGGCTGCCATCTGTGGATTATAATAGTTTTTATATAGGAGGGTAATAATAGTTTTTCAATTGTTGTTGTGGTCTTCAGTGTAGGCTATGAATGAAGCTGGATTTTTTGTCTCAAGCAATTTATGACATGTTATGGACAAAGTTACTGTGATGCTTTGTAATTATAAAGTGACTTCTATCTCTATGTACAAGATTTCTAGGTTCTCACAGTCAGTGAAAACTCCACACCTGCCCATAAGGAAACCTGGATTTTATAAAATTCATTGCACTTGTGCCATTTGTTATGTAGGTCACATGGGATGATCAGGAGAGATCCACATGGTGTAATGTAATGGAAAAGAAAAGGAAGCATACGTCAAGATTAGTTTTTCACACAACAAATATAGGCATCCAAGTATTTTGGTTTGTGTGTGTGTGTGTGTGTGTGTGTGTGTGTGTGTGTGTGTTATTGTTACGGGCAACTCCAGGGAGTCATTAGACTCATCGAGGGAGGCCCCAAATCATATTCATCACAGCTATTTGACATTCATACAGTATCTATCATACCTCGCCTTAAACTCATTCACTGTCACAGCATCCACCACAGCCTCTGGGAGTGCATTCCACTCATTCACCACTCTAAAAGTAAAGAACCCAGCTCTAACACCTTTACTAACCACACTTTTGCCCAATTTCCATGGATGTCCCCTAGTCCTCCCACAACCAGCCCTGTTCTCAAAAATATCTTCTGAATTAATTTTATAGAAACCCTTCAGTAATTTGATTGTCTCAATCATATCTCCCCTCCTCTGCCTATCAACCAATTTTTGCAACCCACAAATCCTCAACCTGTTCTCATAGGTTCATTCCACAGACATGCTATCATCTTGGTCACTCGCCTCTGGATCCTCTCCACCTCCTCCCCATCAAGAAGAAACCTAGGTGACCAAATCTGGGCACAGTAGTCAAGATGGGGTCTTATCAAGGCTCGATACAGAGGGACAATAACCTGCTTGTCAACGTATTCTTCAGCAACCAAGTGATTTGATGAACTGATTTGGCCACTTTGGCAATGTGCACCCTAAGCTTCAACTCCTTATCCACCAACACTCCTAAATCTCGTGCCTCATCAATTTCCTGGAGTACAGTTCCACTAATGTAGTAAACTGCTGCTAATCTTTTCACCCCAAAATGTATAACCTTACATTTTGCCACATTAAATTGACATCCATTCTCCTTAGCCTAGACCTCCAATCTATCCAAATCATCTTGCAAAATTTTGACGTCATCTGCATTCACTATTGCCCTACCCAACTTTGCATCGTCTGCAAACAAATGAACTGTTCCTCTCAAATCCTTTCCTATATCATTAATGAACAAATTAAACAGCAGTGGTCCAAGAACAGATCCTTGTGGCACACCACTAGTCACAGGCCGTCTTGTGGACTCTACACCTGAATAAACCACTCTATCTCTCCGTCAACCACCCTCCTATCCATCTCACCAACCCTATATCCATCCCCATATGCTGTAATTTACTAATTAGAATTCCATGTGGTATCCTGTCAAAGGCCTTAGCAAGGTCCAGTAGAATCACTGTAAACCCATTACCCTTATCCAGTTCAGCCGTCACTGTGTTATAATACGTGAGCAAGTTACTGAGGCATGACCTACCCTTCACAAAACCATGCTGTCTCTGATACAGTATCCCATTTTCTTCTATCCAGTCTTGTATTTTCCTCTTTGACTATTTTTTCTAACAGACCTTGATAATGATTCCTGTTATGCTGATTGGCCGGTAATTTTCAACAGCAGCCTTGGAACCACCTTTATGCAGCGAAACTATTTTCTCCTCTTTCCACCCCCTTGGGACTGACCCAGATCCGAGGCTCAAATTAAACAAAATGGTCAAGGGCACTGACAATTCTTTAGCCGCTTCACGTATGACACGAGCTGGTATCCAATCCAATCCCACAGATGAATTGACTAGTTACCTCTACTTCATTCATCACAATTCCAGTATAAGCTGTTGGTTCTTCTATTCCTGCAATGTCACCACCTGGATGATATACTCTTGCAAAGTGCTCGCTCAGTAATTCCACTATATCGACTGATTTGGTTACCGCCCTACCCTCAGCATTTTTTAAGATCATTCTACCATGAACATTTTTCCTTTTATTTGCAACATATTGAAAAAAAACTGTTTGGGATTCTCTTTAGCCTGCATGGCCAATTTCCTTTCGTAATCAGCTTTTGCTTTTCTTACCAACCTTGTTACCATCCTGGCCTGAGCTTTATACTGTTCCTGCACCTGATGGTCACCTTTCTCCTTAAATTTCCTCCACAATTGTTTCTTTTTTTGCAGCTCAAGCTTAATAGTGTTATTCATCCATTTAACTCCTACTTGATTTATTATTCGGACTCTTGGTATACAGTCAACCATTGCCTGTGTGTGTGTGTGTGTGTGTCTGTGTGAGACTAGTGGTGTGCCGCAGGGTTCTGTTCTTGGATTACTGCTGTTTAATCTGTTCATTAACGATATAGGGAACGATCTAAGTGGAACAGTTCATTTGTTCGCTGATGATGCAAAGTTGGGTAGGGCGATAGTGAATGCAGAAGATGTCAAAGCCTTGCAGGATGACTTAGATTGGAGTTCTGGGCTAAGGAGAATGGATGTCAATTTAATGTGTGGACATTAAATTGACATCCATTCTCCTTAGGGTCTCCCTCGATGAGTCTAAGGACTCCCTGGAGTAGCCCGAAATAATAATAGTGTGTGTGTGTGTGTGTGTGTGTGTGTGTGTGTACGTGTGTGTGAGTGTGTATATGTTAAAGATACCAAGTAATTTTATAACCTTGGTTTTAATCCTTTTTGGGAAAAAGGATTAAAACCAAGGTTATAAAATTACTTGGTATCTTTAACATATATTATACCCAAGGTAAACTTTTCACACACACACACACACATATATATATATATATATATATATATATATATATATATATATATATATACATCATAACTTTGTTACAGGAAAATTAATGAAGCCTCAGAAATGCTTAGTACAAGTATAGGATTAAAAAATTTTTAATCCTACACCAAGTTTGGTCTGTATTCATCAAAATGTAACCGTGAATATGAAAAGTGACATGCATTATGCTTCAGAACATGATAGCAACAACTTGCTGTATTTGAATACTTGCACATTACTTAATCCATTGTTTTTTTCTATTCTTGTCATATGTATTATACTCTAGAAGCAGGTGAAGAAAAATCTGTCATGTGTAATTGTTCTACCTAGTTTTTTTATACAAATCTCGTATCCCTGATAATGTAAGTCTGACAACTTATGTGGCTTGTTGTTTTTGTTAATTAATGATAATTACATCTAGTAAAATGTAATTATCATTAACAAACATGGTCTCCATACCAGAAGTGAAATGAACATTGAACGTTATGATATGCTTTTTTAACTGTCTTGGCATACTTCTTGGAAAACCATGGCTTTGATATTGGGCAGGATTTTTAAATGTTGCTTCAGGTCTTTGGCTTACAGCAAATACTTCAACTTCTTTCCCAACTTGATCAGTGGAATTGGAAAGGGGAGAGCCGGTTGGAGTTATTAAATTCACTACTGGATATGGTTTCACTGTTAGGTTGATTGTATGGTCAGAAATCAAGTTTTGAGGATAAGAAGTTAATGGCTAGAATGATTTTCAGAAATGGGAGAGCAGTAGAGATGGTAGGGGAATCTTAAACCGCAGAAAGTCAATAAGTAGATACGAGATTTGCTATCCTTTGATAAGTAATATTAGATTGCACTAAAAAACATGTGCCTGCCACCCTTGTGGCAGGAGGAATCATACAGAGTGGTTTGAACAGTTAAGGTGGAATCTGGTAGCTGTAATAACATTAAAGATTTAGTCAAAAACAAATCTGGTTTGGATGTCTGTAGGTGAGGATTTTTTTTTTTTTTTTTTTTAATTTCTGTGACCTATATCTCAGTTTACTGTCATATCAGTGTCTTAAAGGTGAAGAACAGAAAGAGCATACAATAAGAGTTTTTTAATTTTTTTTAAATAGTTAAAAGTTATTTATTAAAAAAATAAAAATAAATGAAAATGATCTTCTCTTCTTCCAATATATCTTTTTACCTTTAATCAAGAAATTGTTTTGGTAACAAACAGAATCATACTATACTAGATTTTTACTCAAATGGCTTTTTTTTTTTTTTTTTAATTAACAGTACAGCTTGATACTAATTGGTGAATAAAAATATCAACATTTTTTCTTTATTATAGTGGCAAGTAACCAGCAAAACATTCACATATTGCATACATTATTATATGATCTGAAGAAAACCATGAAAAAATATTACTGTTGGGGCCGACCACTTGGAAGCACACTGTTGTGGGAGCAGCACCTGAGGACTATTGAAAGGATTTGCCATATGGCCAGCTGCATTGAAATTAAGCAGGTGATGAGAGTTGCATAACTATTATTTTTTTAACCTTAACTTTATTTAGTATTAATATTATTACAGATTTCTCTGTGCTAAAAATATGCATTGCAAAAAATCAGCCCATTCTAGTACTCGAATCAGCTTTACTCCATAACTTTCCTGACCTTATTTGATACACCACTTATCCCCTCTCTTACTTCAGCAGTGCATTCCTTTCTCTTGCTTGTAACTTTTTAGCTCCATTTAAAAACTATATAATGGTGTAGTAAGCTTCTGTTGCTGAATATCAATCATATCCAACTCTCTTTTCATTTGCCAAGTTTGGAAATTCATATTTCCTCGATCTGTCTTCATAAACAATATTCCATAATCCTGTTATTCTTAATTACTAACCTCAGGTTCCTTTCAACACATTTCGTTAGGTTGTGATAAAGGAAGTAATAATTTACATTACTTCTTTATCACATATTCTCCCAGTATAGTATTTATGATTCATCTCTTCCGACAAGTGTATTAGCTTTCATTTTGGCAACATTAAACCTTAATGACATTTTTGTATATCTACTCACTGTTCACAATGTTGAGCCTTTTGAAAAGATTTCATAACTGTTTTATTGAAAGGATAAGTCAAGAAGCTCTTCACATTATTTTTAAAAACCATTATTGGACCTGCTGCTGAATGGTGCTACCCCCCAATTAAGCATATACCTTGGTTATTAGTGATCTCTACTATTCAACAACTAAATAATCAAACTGTCATTAAACTTTCCGTTGAATGGGTTAATGTGTTATTAAAACTTCTGATACAATGCCATGTAACTGTACCTTTTGGTTAACTGATCCTTCAGTTATCCAATCAGCAAATTAATTTCCTGTGGTCAGATAATTGAGAAATTATTTACATCAGACTTCTACGATTGCAGAAGATCCACATTCATACAAAAAAGATCATGGAACTGTTCTGAGTATGTAAACTCATTTGAAGTTTACATACTCAGACATTGCATTCCGCTTGCCATCCACTCTCTATTCAGAGAACTTGCTTCACATTCTCTTGCTCAAACTCTCCTTATAAAGTTTCCAGGGATGGCATCTTGTTCTACCTTTTTTCTTCTCTTTAATCTATGAAATATATCTTCGGATTAATTTCATGACAACCATTTACTGATTTATCTAGATTACATCTCCCACTCCTATTTTCAAGGCTCTGCAAATTATATTTCCTCATTTCTTTATCCCACATTTCAGAGCCCCAACATTGATTTAGTGAATCTTTTCTGAACCTTCTGATATTCTCATCTCCTATCTGCCTTGAATTTGTCACCTTGTAGTATTAAGCAGATTGTTAAAACATGACCCTTCCCCCCTCCCCTTCCCTTTAATAAACTTATGCTAATCATTATACACCTCTGAATCCTCCGAATCAAAGAATTAGAGTAATCAAAGTAAATGTGTTGAATGGTTTGCTGTTCTAATTTATTGCATAGAAAATAATTATTACCAAATATGAACTAGCATCATCTAAATCTACATACTTTGTAGATTATATAACCATGTAAACACATAAAAATTTAACATAAATTATAAGAAAACTTATTTGAAAACATTCACAAAATTTGAATAATTTTTAACATGTTCAAAATATTAAAATATTTCCAAATTTTTCCAATTGGTTTTGAGAAGAGAATAGAAATAGCATATATTTCAGTAACTGCAGGACTGATTTGTGTATGAAGAATTGTTTGAACGTGAATTTCAGTTAATTATTTGCTAAATGTGGGTCAAACTAGTGACATCATAAGCTAAGAAGTTCATATGGTGTCTCTATACAAAGAACGCCAAACTCAACAATTTATAGCTAAGAAATTGAAATGTTCTCAAGCAAGCGTGATTTAGAGTATTGAGACAGTATTCTAATAACCAGAGCTTTCAAATAATCACCGCAATAGCAGTCGAAGAGATGAGTGGCAATTGAAGAATATCGTGAAGAAAAACCAATTCCATAGTATCAGGTATTTCCACAGGAGATGGAAAGAACTAGGTGTGAATGTGTCTAAATCTATGATGAGATGACTTCACAATTTTGTGTTTTAAATCACCTGTGCCTCAGACAAAACTGCTTATGACTTCTAAGCAAAAGGCAGCTAGAGTGTGATAGTATGAACAAAGACTGTTGTGGGGTTAAGAGGACTGGAAAAAGTACTTTTTAGCAATGAAGGTATGCTTTGTGTCCCATGGTCATCAAGAAGGATACGTATTTGGCATCTTAAGCAGGAGACATTTGATAAAGAATTTATGAAACATTTGGTGAAATTTGGGCTGTTTATGACTGCAGAGGGTCCAGGTAGGCTGCATATTGTGTACAAAAGAGTCAATTCCAAAGCATACTGAGAAATTCTTGAGAGCTTTGTTACAAAGATTTATGTGATGGTGATTTCCTTTTTCAGCAAGATTTAGCTTCCTGTCGCACTTCCAAGACCACTACTAGATGGCTTAAAGAAAAACAAATCAATGTAATTCCTTGGCTGGCAAACTCACCAGATTTAAATCCCAATGAGAATTTGTGGGGAATTATGAAGAAATGTCTTCAAGAAGTTGCCCCAAGCAACAAAAATGAACTTGTTTCTAGTCTGCAGACCATATGAACATGTTTTGAATTGGGGGGGGGGGGGGGGGGAGAGACAGCCAACCGCTAGTAAATAATATGCCCAACTGTTTGCAAATGCTCATAAAGGCTAAGTGGGATGCATCAAAGTACTAATTATCATGTTTCCCTTTAACTGTAATTTGTGCATTTATTTTTGCATTATTATAATATTTTGAACCATGTTAAAAATTATTCTAATTTTGTGAATGTTTTCAAATAATTAGTTTGTTTTATAATTTATATTACATTTTTATGTGTTTACATGGTTATATAATCTACAAAGTACATAGATTTAGATGCTAATTGATATTTGGTAATAGTTATTTTCTATGCAATAAATTAGAATTGTAAATCAACACATTTCTCTGATTATTCTAATATTTTGATTTGGAGATGTGGAAAACACTCTCAATCCAATTACTGAGAATACTACTGTTATCAGCCTTGATCAGTCCATATGTGGTCTGATCAACAAAGTCTTATATAAGGGAACTAACATCCTCACTTCTACCTGTTAAGGTGGTCCTCCTTGACGTAAATCATTCTGACATCCTCTCAATTTCAGCAGTGTAACCTCCATCTCCTTCAAAAATTTCCCATTAATTGAATAATCTGCATTCCATGCTTGCCTATCAAATTTTAAGGCTCTAGTCACATAGCTGTTCACTTCCTCCTGTATCTGATTTCATGATTATGTTTATTATACAAGTATCTCCGTGAAGTCACACTCATCGTGGGAGATCCATTTATTCACACGCTAGTCATCATTCACTCATGAAGCACCCGCAATCACTTCTGGCTGCCCATTCCACTCATTCACCACCCTCCAAGCAAAAAAAACCTAGCCCTAATACCCTTGCTAACCACACTCTTATACAATTTCCACTGGTGACCCTTTGTTCTTGCCATGTACTAAAAAGTCTTCAGTGTAAATCCTATAAAATCCCTTTAATAACTTAAATGCTTCTATCATGTCTCCTCTTTTTCATCTTTTAACCAACTTTTTGAAGCCTACAGACCATCAAACTATTCTCATTGAGAGTGTTCCACAGACTTGTCACTTGTCTTTGGATCCATCTCCGTAACTTCATCACCACTGAATCTGGGGGTCCAGGTCTGTATCAGTAGTCCAGATGGAGCAGATCTGAGATTCATAAACCTCATGTACCCTCCATTATATATTGCCTCACATAGTTGTCTTAGGCAATATGTAATGGAAGAAGAAGTTTATTCTCCTTATTCTCAGATGCTATCTTTTCATTCTAATAAAACAATAAAAAAATCAGCTAACGTCTTTTATTTCCATATAGGGAGTAGGCGAGGCCATTTTAGCCCTATCTAATTTTTGGAGACTGAGTGGGCAGTTCAATTTCCACTGGACCAATCAGAGATAGCTGGCCCAAGGCTATCACTAATTAAGTGGCACACAGTGAAGTGACTGCTCAACAAGTGCCACCATCTCATAGTCCCTAACCCTAACACAATATATTTTTTTAATGTCTCAAATAGTGTGGATTCTACGGTCGATTTTCTTGAATTTGCGGGACGAAAAACCAGAGTTTACAGGAGGAAAAACCCCGCTTGCCCATGCCAGAGATCGACTAACTCGAGAACTGATCGAAATAAAGGCTTAGAAAACTTTCCTCTAGTTGCCATGACTAGATTTGAAACCAGTCTTCCTTCGTGCAGTCGCACCGTGGTGTGCAAACACCACATCCACTGAGCTATGCAGGCTCATTTTAATTATGATAATACTGATCAGTATTATCATAATTAAAATTACCCACTACAATAACCCTTTGCTTATTCACTAATGCAATTTGCCACGTTTGTCTCCACCCTTCAAGGTCCCTGGCCTGTAGCAACATCAAACTGAATATTTCATACTATCAGCCTCTACCTCACACCATACTGTTTCAAACCAGTGCCACTATTTTCCCCTTTGTACATAAGTCTTGCTGTCATCAACAGTAACACTCCTGCCTCCCTTCTCACCTATCCTATTCTCAAAAAAAATCATCATGCTCTTCCTTCCTTTCTATTTACATCAGGATATCATTCTCAGCCGATAATATTTCACTTATTCCAACTATCTTCAAACAAGCTCCATCAGAGCCATAATTACATCGCCCTTATATCTGATTATTCAGTAGAGTATCAGTATTTCTTATTACTGAGTCTAAGGAAACTCGGTGGCAGATTCAGAAGAAAATTGATTTAACCAGGGAGACATGGGATGAATTTGTCTGCAAAGATGGAAAAATCAGAACTCCATGGTGAACTCAGAAAATTATAGAGGCAGTCATAGAAAAAAGAAATTCATAGTATGTCAGCATATGTTCTGAGAGAATAAAGAAAAAAAATGTGTTGAAGCAATGTGTAAAAATAGCTAAACAAAACTCTTGAGAATATTTTGCCACCTACCTGATATTTATCTTCTACATTTTTTCTTTGTATTCTCTACGGAGGCTATTGAAAAGCTTAAAAATGGAGAATAGAGTACTGTAAAAAAAGAAATCAGATAACAAAGGTGATATAAATACAGATAATAATGTTCTAGATGCTCAAGTAGCTTGACAAAACAAGAAATGATAGTACAGTACATAGCATGTTGAAAGTTTATTTTTCACTAGGTTAGACTATAATAAATTTAGTTTAATCCTTTATCCCAGTGAGAGCAAACAAAGTTTGCTCCTGAAAATATCTTCAGGACAGAATATAGTGTTGTACTATCTTACCTGAGTAAGTAGTACAACACCAAGGCAACTCGTGGCAAAGGTGGAGCAAGCTACCAACACGCCTATCCCAGTATCTCCCATAATGCAAAACACATCTCCTTGTGGATATGTATACTGTTATGCATTAAGGGATTGGCCCAGACTAGTTTTGACCTTTATTGAGGTCTTCAGGTGTTGTACTACTTACTCAGGTAAGATAGTACAAAACTTACATGTCATTCTTTTCAATAAGAAATTCAATTTTATCTGGCTCAAGACTAAATAATGATCACGTCCAATTTCAAATCCTCTGTACACCAGGTAGAATACATCACTATCAACAATAACATAGTCAATGAGACTTTTCTTATATATTTTGCCTCTTCTCTCCATGTGAATTTTTGCACATTTTTATGTTGGAACATGGTGTTAGTAATAACCAGTCCTTGTCCTGAGCAGAAATTCCACAGGTATTTGCCATTATTATTAGCTTTGCTCTTTTCTCCAAATTTTCCCAAAACATTTTTGTATGTCTGACAATCACTTCCTACTCTGCTATTTAGATTCCCAACAAGGACCAACAAGAGCCTCAAAAAATTCCTCCACTTCTACCTTAGTAGAACCTTCTGTGGGACTATAGGCACAAATATGTCTCATTGTCCAGTTCCCCATTCTGATATTTGCCCAAATCACTCTACTTGACACTGCCTGCCATTCAAGAAGATGAGCCTTGTATTTTGTGTTGAATACTATGACTACTCCTTCTTTTCCTTGATTGTCATTGCCTGAATATAACATTTTGTATTTATTGCTCAGAAAGATCTCACCAGTTTTGGTCTTTTTTGTTTCAGTTACCCCTATTATGTCGATCTGGTACTTATCTAATTCCTACACTAGCTCCATTTCTTTGCCATTCAGGCTTCTTATGTTGATAGTACCGATCTTTAACTCTGGTGATGTTGAGTTGGGGTGTGTTTTCAGATTTGTTCCAGTCGCTGACTTTTCACTGTTCACCCTGGTTTCCTGGTGAAAACAACCGGGGCCTTGTTTAACCAGACGACACCCCAGCCGGCATGAAATTTTGTCGTGTTGTACCATCATTTTGTATTTTGGTTTAACCAATAGGAATACAATTTGGTCGGCTAAATCCCAAATTGCCAGCTCATCCTTGTTCGTTCACTATCCAAGTAGATATCCAACAGGGTGCACCACGAGAAGGTGAGGATTGGACATTAGGTCAGAAGGCCTAGTCGGTTCTCCGCATTCCTTTAAAGGCTATGTGGAGGTCTCCTCTCAGTTATACAGCTTTGACCCTTAAGCACCCCATACTTATATAAGTAATTTTTTTGTTGGTGTGAACATGTTGCTCTGCAGCTTAATTAATTAATTTATTTTATTTTTTTATTATTATTGTTATTACATAAGACCTACAAGGAGTCTATACTCATTGAGGGAGGGTACCTACTCTACAACTCTCTGTCTCCACCAGCAGCAACCATTTTAACCTAATAATAATAACAGGACTCCAACTTTGTAAGATTGTTTTTTTTTTTTACCCCAGAGGTCAGGCCAATAGTTACAACTGTCGATCAGTAACTTGAGCATACCATGTAGATTGTTGTGAAACTTGTTTCTTTGTATATGTGTATACTCCAGATGATGACCTTAATGTGAAGGCCGAAATGCTGAGTGTTTATTTTGGTTTATATTAAACTAAAGTTTTACTCTAACGCGGTAATTTGTTCCATGATGTTCTTAATGTATCAGGAGAGAAAGGATGTACACTGTTTCAATTGCTATTGATCATTGGCATTAATCAAGCTATGACAGAAAGTTGCATTAGACCTGATATCAACATGGAAATGTTAATCTTAATTCTTTATGCTGATGTTGTTATTCTGGATATCCATGAATCATAACTCATCGTGATGACAGTCTATCATACTACTGCTTAAACTCATCCACTGTTTGCACTCTTGCCCCTCTTCCTCAGGCAATGCAGTCCATGCTCCTTTCACCATCCATGCAAATAAAAAAAAAAAAATTTAAAAAAAAAAAAAAGTTCATCATCATACGTATCAAGGATTTAGACCTAGCATGGCCTGTTCTGGCCTTAGAAGTCATCGTTTAAGAGGACGTCCTAGTTTTCTTTTTCCTAATGGCTTGTACTTTAAAGCTTGTTTTGATAATCTTTCTGTTTTCATTCTTTGAACGTATTCCATCCATTTATGTTTATATTTTTTAATTTTTTCTATTACTGGTTCTTGGTTTAATTCTTTCATAATATCTTAATTTCTTTTGTGATCAAATAGGGTATACTTTGCAGTTTTTCTCATAAACTTCATTTCTGCTCTTGTTAATCTTTGTTTGTCTTTTTGTTTTATTGTCCAGATTTCGCTTCCATACATTAAGACCAGTAGGGCTAATGTATTGTATACTTTTAGCCTGGTTTGTTTTTGAACTAGGTTTGGTTTAAATATAGAGTTAATTACACCTATTGTTTTTAAATATTTTGCAATTTTTACGTTTATATCTTTTTCATTTTCATACATGATCATACATCCTAGGTAGTTAAATGAATTCACCTGTTCTAAGATCTTGTTATCTATTTTAGTTCTTGCTGGATCTTGTCCTTTAAAGACCATAATTTTTGATTTTTCCGTTGATATTATCATACCGTAATCTTTGGATATCTCATTTAGATTTAAAATAGCTTTCTGCAAGTTATCTTCAGAATTTGTAATTATTTGGTCGTCAGCAAAGAGGAGAGTGTTTAAGTTAACTGTAGGTGAAAGTTTAATTCCTTGATGTAAATTTTTACTCCATTTTATTATTATTTCATTTATGTAGATATTAAAAAGAGTTGCTGAGAGGGGGACATCCCTGTCGGGCCACTTGGTTTATCTCTCTCGTATATGATAGCTCGTGATTTAATCTTATTTGTATTTGATTATTTTCATATATACTTGTGATAGCTTTTAGGATATTATTTGGTATTTGTCTTTCTTTTAATATGTTAAATAATATGTTTCTTTTAACTTTGTCAAATGCTTTTTCAAAGTCAATAAATGCAATATGTGTTTCTAAATTATATTCTCTTCTTTTCTCTATTATTAATTTTAGGCAGAAGGCTGGGTCTATACATGATCGTCCTTTTCTAAATCCATTCTGTACCTCTAGAATAAAGTTTTCAGAATATTTCATTAGTTTGTTATTTAAGATTCTGCTATATATTTTGTAACAGGAATTTAGTATACTGATACCTCTATAGTTTTTAGGGTCATCTCTATTACCTTTCTTAAAGATAGGAATCACAATTGCTTTTTTCCATTCTATTGGGGGGGGGGGGGATACCAATTGAGTAAATTTTATTTAAAAATAATAAGAGTCTTTCTTTGAATCTTGTTCCTGCGTATTTATATAGTTCTGAACCTAGCTTATCTTCTCCAGGTGATTTTCCGTTTCTTGTTTCTTTCAGGCTGATTTCTAATTCTTCTTCAGTTATTTCCTTTTCATTTTCGTTAATTGTTTGCCAGTTGTCTTTTTTAAAATATTTATCTGTCCACAGTTCTGTGTAGTAATTTAGAAATTCTTCTAATTTCAATTCAGTGTTTAATTTTATGTTTTCTTTGGTATCTGCATTTAAGTGTTTCAAAATCTTATATACATTGGGTCTTATTTTATATAAATCATGTTCTAAATTAGAAACAAATTTATTCCATGATTCTCTGTCTTTTTCTGACTTCTCTTTTAGCTATGGCTCTTATTCTTTTATATTCTATTTCATCTTCTAATCTTTTACTGCTTAACCATTTGTGATAGGCTTCTTTTTTTCTTTTTGATTATTTCTTTGATTGTATCATCCCAGATCTTCAGTTTTTTTTTTTTCTTTTATTGAATTTTTTGGTCTTTCCTAAGCTTTCATTTGCTGCTGCATTTAGTATCGTTTTTATATTAAGCCATTCTATTTCTATTTCTTCATTTTGTTTTATTTTATCTAGATATTGGTTAATTCTTTGTTCATATAGCCATTGTACATTTGTGTCATTCAATAGTCTAGTTTTATAAACAAATGTTTCAATTTTTCTTTCTGTTCTTGTTACTTGTAGCCATTTAGGTGGTAATCTTAATTTTATTTTAACAAGGAAGTGGTCACTGTTTATTTCATATCCTCTGTGAACTCTAACATCTAGTGAAAATTTTGATGTCTTTTCATTTAATATGAAGTAATCTAATATTGATTTCCATCCTCTTGCTGCCCAAGTATATTTATGTATATCTTTATGTTTATAGAAGGAATTCATTATTTTTAGATTATTATTATGAACTACATTGTCAATCAATTTTTTACCATTTCTGTTTAGAGTGTGTTCTCCATGTATTCCTATGTTGTTATTAATTTTCGTGTTTCCAATTCTTGCATTTAAGTCTCCTGCTAAAATTATGTAATCATATTTGTTTATTTTATTATATATGTTTTGTAGCTGATTATAAAAATCAATATTATCCTGTTCTCTTCCTTCTTCTGGGCCATATAAACCAATTATTGTTAAAGAGCCTCTATCTATTTTTATTCTAGCTTCTATTATTCTTCTATTCTTCTATTATAAAAAAAAACTTGCTACCTCCTTTTGCACCTTCCAGAGATGACTTCCTTGTTCTTATTCTTTTCCCTCATTCTTCTACCATACAAGAAATCTCCCCAGTGTCATTCCGATAAATTCCTTTCAACTACATCTCAGTCATATCCCTTTCATTTTTGTCCACCAAGCTCTGTAATTTGCATGTCCTCAGTCTGTCCTCATAACCAACATTGTACATTCCTGATATCATTTTCACTATTTCCCTTCATTCTCTCCAGGGTTACCTCATTCCCTCATTAGGTAATAGTCTGTCCTCCTCAATATTGCAGCTGTTCTCTGGCCTCTCTTCATATCCTTTGCATTATGTCCTCAGAACTTCAAATGTATCTATAATCATCCCACGATCCCTCCTTCTTACACTTCTAGTATAACTCAAGTGAATGTGAGACATCCCATCTGTGAATCCCAAACTTCAAAACCTTACATTTTACTGTATTTAATTCACATCTCAATTCATGACTACCTTTTCAGCTTATTCAAATCCTCTTAGTCACATCAGCTCTATTACTAATAATCCTCCCAAATTTCATGTCTGCAAATAACTGAATAATTATCTGTATGTAATTGAATGACAGTAATACTGATAGAAAGATTGAACAATAATGGTCCTCTGGCACTGAAAGTTACTCTACTTGTAACTTTCCTGCTTCCTAATACTCCTTCTGGATCCTCCTCCTGCCTACATGTCATATACAAGTCTGATATCTTTCAGAAAGCCTTGCAGAAATATCTTACATCTTAAATACAAACTTGTCATGTGGCACCTTATTAAATGCCTTTGCAAAATCTGGAAAAAAAAACTGTATATTGCTTTATCTTAATCCACTGCTCTTCTTTACTCTATTATAAACCCAGATTACTAAAATAAGAGCTGCTCTTAACAAATCCATGCTAGCCTGCATATATAATGTTGCCCTCATCTGCCCAATTCTCTTTAATAGTTCTTAACAATTTTTCCAAAATCTTAACTACAGTAGAAATATTCTGTATATAATTGAGTGACAGTAACACTGATAGAAAGATTGAACAATAATGGTCCTCTGGCACTGATTCATGTGGAACTCAACACTTCGAACTTTGTGCTTCCTAATACTCCTTCTGTACCCTCCCCATGTGCAATATACAAATATCTTATATCTTTCAGAAAGTCTTGCAGAAATTATCTGTATGTAATTATCATCACAAATGCAAGAGAGCCTGATAGTATTAAGAGAAAGAAAAGACAGATAGTGTGTGAGAGAGAGAAGGCCTCAGTTCTTTTATGTCATCATATAGCCAAAGGCCATCAGTTTTCCTTTTTCACCATTCTCATGCAGATGAACAACCAACATACATACCAATTGAAACTAAAATGCAAAGATGATTGATACCCAGGTGGGTAGCGTTATTTGAGTTAACTGCCTTAAATTGGCCATCTCTGTCTGGGATTACACTATAGTCATCCCTGCAATTCACTATAAGATCACATTGAACTAAGAGGATTGAACCATTTAAAAACCTCTCATTGTAAAAAAATAGAATTTTTTAATTTAATTTTATTTTATTGCATAATGTGGGTGGTCTATACCATTGAGTCAAAAATTTGATATCTCCTAGAATGCTTCTTTCTAAATACAAAAATCATCTCACTGAACAATAAAATTTCCCAATACAATATTATAAAGCATTTGGATGTCATATTGCTGTTTTTCAGATCCATGTTTCTTTCTGACCTTCCATAAATGGTATTTTAATTCATTAACTATAAAAATCAAAATTCTCTTCTCATTGTTGACAGGTTGTGGGTACTGCACTGCACAAAAAAAAAAAAAAAAAACTTTTCTGTTGTAAGTAATAGAATGCAAAACACATTCTTCTTCAACCTTTTGGTTCTGTCCACTGCTGGACGAAGGTCTCCCCCCATGATTTTTCAGATCACTCGATTTTCTGCCTCTCCCATCCATCTCACTCCTGCAATTTGTTCCAGTTCATTTTTCCACCTTCTTTTCGGTCTTCCTCTTTGTCTTGCTCCATCCATTGGTTTCCACTCTGTTGTTTTTCTAGTCCATCTCCCGTCACTGCATCTGGCAATATGGCCAGCCCATCTCCACTTAGCCTGTTTAATGTATTTTACAATATCCATGACACCTGTTTGAGATCTTATCTGGGTATTTGTCTTCCTATCTCTTAATGTTATTTTTAGCATACTTCTTTCCATGCGATATTGTGTTGTTCTCAGCTTTTTTTTTTAGGGCTTCTGTTAAAGTCAATGTTTCTCCTCCATATGTTAGGACAGGAAGTATGCACTGGTCGAAAGCGTTCCTTTTTAGCCTCATAGGGATGTCACTTCTGAATATGTCTCTCATTTTCCCATAAGCATCCATCTAAGGTGAATTCTTCGTTCAATCTCTTTTCTTTGGCACTCCTCAAAGGATAACAATTGGCCCAAATATACATATAAAGTAACTTGTTCTATTTCATGGTTTTCAACGTTGACAGTTCTATGGTTAATATATTTATTCATCATTATTTTTGTTTTTTCTCTATTTATTTTTAATCCAATTACTCTGGAGGCTTCATTTAGCTGATTTAGCCTTTCTTCCAGATCTTCAAGATTATCTGCTATTAGGACAGTATCATCTGCAAATTTCAGATGATGCAGCCTTTCTCCATTTATGTTTATTCCTTTTGTTTCCCAATCAAGGCTTCTAAAGACTTCCTCTAGTGCAGCTGTAAATAATTTGGGAGATATGGTGTCGCCTTGCCAGATGCCTTTTTATATTGGGAACTTTTCACTTTTTATATAATTTAATTTCAAAAGTTGCATTATTGTAAATATGTTTTAGTGCAAAACACATTAATCTGTTCCAAATACACAAGGCAAGAGCACAGCTGTAGAATGCATGTTTTACTGTTTCCAATTGGTAACAGAATGTCACAGATTGGATGGATCTCCGATTTTAAAGTACCTCCATTTGATGATATTGACTGGAAGGTGACCATATGAAATTCTCCAATCAAGATCTCTCTTGTTAGGATATCCTTGGAACTTCAGTGGAAGTTTGCAGTGAAAGAGATTAAAGATTTCTTTATACCAAATTTTACTTTTTTTAATGGAAAGAATATCAATGCCAGAGTGTAGTATTCAGGAACAATCTCAGCTTTTTTGGACCTTTATAATCATTTATTCCAAATATGGGAAGATGAAAACCCAGGTAGTGCAGGAGGTCTGCACGTGAGTGATTGGTCTGTAATATTTTATGGATTTTTGATGCTGTATTGCTTAAATATTTTAAAACTGGAAGTCCAAATCTTTATGCTTCTTTGATAGTTGAAGAAATTCCTTTTTAACTTCTTGGTATGAGCTGGACCAAAAAAATTGCACAGGCTTACTATATAATTGCTTTTCTTCAGCTTCTGTAATGTTAATGTCTGTAATATTTTTTATGTACAACTGAGCAGGGAAGATTATGGTTTTAAGTACTATGGCTTTAGAAGAAAAAAAAAAAAATGGCTCAATTTTCCAGTCTTCTAAGGTTTCAATGTTATTGTATATAACTTCTTGAATTGACAATATTGACAATATTTGGTAAGTGGAGAAGGAAATTCCAAATATAGTAAAGAGGTCTCCCTTTGGGGTTATTCCAAAAGGAATGCCTCCAAGATCCCACTTCCCAAAAATCTGAATTATGCTGCCCACTACATCATAGGCATATGCTAATATCTTATTTTCCATGCGTTTACTAGTCAAGCATTGGCAATACATATTTTTAACTCTACATATCTCACTTTTCCACTCCTGGTGTGTCTTATTTTGTCTAATGTGGAGTTTTCAATACATCAGTCTCCAGCTACTATGATGTAGTGGGCACAATATAAATATGGCTGCAATTCCTGATAGAATTTTTGTCTGTTCCATTGGATGGAGCATGAATATTTTTAAACTTTATTACACATCCACTGTATTTCCAGTCTATTATCAAGATTCTCCCTTCTGCATCATTTTGGATATTACAGAATGACTCAAGGAAGTGGAGCAAAAATAACAACCCTACTCCAGCTCTGTTAAATCTTTGAAAGCTCTAATAAGAAAGAAGTAGATATCTATCTGTTAAAGTGTTTATATCTGCAGAAGTATGTTTCTTGGAGAAACAAAACCTGATATTATGATGTTTCTATATAGCTTCTTGTTTAACTTGCCTGTGGAATACTCGTACATTTAATGTGGTAATGCAGAAAGGAGATGATATGATTAGTGAAGTCTCATTGGTAAGTCTTTAACTTCTAGATTTTGGATGAACCTGATGAGGTCTTTAATCTGTGAAAGAGCAGTTGTGTAGCCTGCCTCATGTAAATTGTTTTCCAGTTTTTTTTTTTCCATTATTATTATTCGTGACACCTCCAAGGAGTCCAAAGACTCATCGCAGGAGGACACCTATTGTATAACTCTGTCTCCACCACTACACCGAACCTCTACCATCCAATCAACAACATCAGTGCCATCTACTGCACACCACCACCACTAGCATTTTTTGTCTGTAAATTGCGTGTGTTCTGAAGGGCCAATTTGTCTGTATGCAGGATGAAAAACCAGAGTTTCCAGGAGAAAAAACTCTGCTACCTCCATATGAGATCGGCTAGCTCACCTTCGATTGAAAAAGTCCATATAAAGATTCCTCCCATCATGACGAGAATCGAAATTAGGCCTTTTCCAATCGAAGGGTGCAACGTACCGTCGTTTTTCTAATTGTGCTACGGAGGCGCTTAAATAACACTGCCATGATCAGGATTCAAACCTGGGTTATTGCGGCGACAATGCAATGTCCTAACCACTAGACTATATTTTATTTATTCTCGTAGACAGGCTTATACGTTGGTTATGCATTTCTAAATCACTTAGGGAACTGAACAACGTAGATCCGAATATAAATTAAATTGTGCTTTAATAATTATTAAAGTATAATTTAATTTATATTCGGATCTACGTTGTTCAATTCCCTAAGTGATTTAGAAATATATTTTATTTACAATTATTATTTTAATTTCTTACCTTGTTCTTGATGTGGAAGCTAGATCTTTTCTTTTCATGCAGATGACAATTGTACTGAGGAAACTTTGAATCAGTAAACTTTATTATTTTTTCCTTTAATTGCATCTCTTTCTCTTTATTAACATGAGATGGTTCTTCATAATGTTTAAACTCTTCTGAGGCCGAGTAATCTTCATTTGATGACCTGCAGCCTTTTCCATTTTTTTTTTATTTCTTCTTCTTTTAGATTTAGTTCCTTTTTTTTAAACACTTTTATTTATTTTTGTTTATCCTCAATTTTTTTTTATTAATTCATCTTTTCTTTTTGATGGTCTTGTCTGCATATTAAGTTCTTTCCATTATCTTACTTGCTTTTCTGTTTCTTCTCCAGTTTCTCCTTGTATAAGTTTAGTTTGTTTGCATTTCTTCTTGTATCTGTTCAGTTGTTATACTAGGTTCATTATTGGTAATTTCAGCTAATGTTTATCATCCGTATTTGACTGGAAAGTGGCTCCTGCAATTCTGGAATTTTGGAGCTAATCTATGGCTGTTTCAAATTTCAAACCGTGGCATTTCTGGTACAGTTTGAGAAACTGATTAGCAGTATGTCTGATTTCCTACAGTTAAACATTTAGTTTTGGGTCAGTTTCTATACAAGTGATCCAAGGGGATAGTTCACCATAACTTATGTTGTACTGTTGTTGACAAAATTTAATACAGGTTTCTTCATATCCATTGTGAAAGTGACCTCACCAGAGAACCAGTTTGGGTCTTCACCTGATATACCTTTTCGTATGTTACTGATTTTACCCATTTCAAGTATTCTCTATATATTCCATTGAAAATCTCTCTATTTTTTTTTTTTTTTTTTCAGAGATTCCTCTGGAAATCTCATCTGAAGGTAGCACAGGAATTACTGGTACTATCTTCAAATGTAACAAAAATAACATAGGGTTGTTATTTTTGCCCCACCTCCTTGAGTCATTCTGTAATATCCAAAGTGATGCAGAAAGGAGAATCTTGATAATAGACTGGAAATACAGTGGATGTGTAATAAAGTTTAGCAATATTCATGCTCCATCCAGTGGAACAGACTATTTCAGCTATTTATATGCAATTTTTAGTGAAAATAGCAAATTAAATATGGAAATAGACAACTGAATAAATTTATACAGAATGAGAGAGAAATTAGTCAAAACACTAAATTGACTATATACAAGGTAGTGTTGAAACCAGGTTTACATTGGATCTGGAACTACTTAGAAATAAAACACTTGATGGTCAGAGACTGGTGATCATAGAAGTGAGAATCTGAAAAAAATTATGGGAGTGAACAGATGGATTTCTCTCTCCCATACAGCATTAAAGAATAAATCTTACTAGACTTAACTATCTCTTTTAAAACCTTAGTCACCTGGCTTGTTTCTTCACATCCTGGAATTTTAGTTTTAAGTTTGCACCCTTGGAGGAATTGGTACCATTATCTCAGAGTGTGTGTGGGGGGGGGGGGGGGACTGAAACCTCTGTGTTTGATTGAGAGAAAAAAACCTTTATTGTAAGACTGAAAATTAAGTAATCCCATGATATAGAAACAATCCTACACCACTTGCAAATGCTATATCTAGCTTTTATAAAATGGCAGTTGTGATATAGCAAAAAGTAATCCTGTAATGGAAATATTAACTGCACTACCAGCAATCTTAATATATACTTTAAAAAGTTAGTGGAAGGCAAATCACCACTAGCATAGGGTGACCAGATTTTCAAAACTAAAAAAAAAATGGGACATTTTAAATTTTCAGCAATTAAAAAAAAGGGACAAAAACGGGACACTTCTTGTATGCTCTACATAAAAAAATGGAATAACATATAATTATAATTCCAGTATATAGGACTGAAGTGTGCATTATAATTATGGAGTATCGGCATTAGCATTATCTTATATTTTTATGAAGACATTATTTCTTCCAAAAATGTTGGTTCTTTCAAGATGCACTCATAAAAGTCAATACATGAAATGTCAAACTGCATCTTGATCACAATTATTGCTTTCACAGTCTTTGTGTTGAAGCGGTTCTTTTCATCATACCACAAAGAACTCATGAGAGAAAAAAATTCTCTCGACAGCTGTGTTTGTTCCTGGGATTGCCATAACAAATACAACAACTGTTGGTATCTTTTTATAGTGGATGTTTTTTTTTGGAGCACCTTAAACATGTCACACCACTTTTTGTCCACTTCATCATTTGTGTTCTTCCATCTTGGAGTTCACAACATTATTTATCTGGCTGACTTCATCAAATAATTCATCTTTATCAATAATATTGAATATTTTGCTGTCAACATCACTGATTGCTTTTAGGCTGCTTGCAACTTCAGCTCAAGTTAGTGGAGTTTGCAACTTAATCCAGTTTTTATTTATTCGTATGGTGTTTCCTCCCTTTTTCTCCCCCTTCCCTTCTGGGGGGAGTTGAGCCCCCTCATGGAGGGGTTAAGTATTTATGACTGTAGATCTGTGTGTGTTCACGGGGCCGGTTTGCCTGGTTGCAGGATGAAAAACCCCCGATAAACTGATGGAAAAAACCCTGCTGTCCATGCTCAAGACCAGCCAACTTGACTATGGCTAAGGAATATCCTAAAGCTCCTCACATCACTGACGGGGAATCAAACCTAGGATACTCCTTCCCCAGGCATGGTTGCAAAGCACATAGCCACTAGGCTAACCATGCAGACACTTAATCCAGTGAAATGCTTTCAGTGGCTGAAAATAAGTATTTGCTTAAATATTCAAGGAAAGTATCATAAAAATAAATTTGTAGTGTCTAAAAATTCTTTTAGGTCAAAGATGCCCTCATCTTTGAACTCTGAAATAATTGATGATATTTTAAATGTGTGAAAGTTCTCAGCTTTCCTATTTGTAATTTTCTGTCTGAGCAATTCCAATTCTTCTACCACTTCAGTTGCCCAAATATTTTCCCTTTCTATTTTCGTTATTGTTGAGAATATTTTCAGCTGGCTTTGCATGAAATGAAGCTAAAGTATTGATTATTGGTTACTGAAAAATGATTTCAACAATGTAGAGGATTTATCTTGTGGTAAAAAGTAAGATCTGAGTCCATCATACATGTCAATAATCCTATTCACAGCTTGTAGTAATGATAACCATCTTGTTTGTACATTACCTAGAACACGCTTGTATTCAATTTCTGTAAATGCGCAAAAATTCTTCAATTTCTCTACTCTCATGGTGTAAATATGGAAATACTGAAATATTTTTATTTACAGTTGTTTCGATATCAATAGGCAAAATATCGGCACTTGTCTTTATGCCATTATGAACAACACGAGCAGCACAGCCAATAGCATGAATGTTCATTTTTAACCCTTTGTTGAGTCTTAAAAATACATTGTTGGAACCATTTCGTTTGTATCCACCAAAGTTGGTGTTACAGTTATCTGCAGAAAATGCAATAGTTTTCTCAGTCAGTTGCTGTTTCTGCAAAATATCCAGTATATGATTTGTAAGCAGTTCTGTTGTTTCTCCTGTTATGTTCTGAAAATCTATCACTTTAACCTGAATACACTAACTTTATTTGGGATAACAAGGACTTCTAATCTCTGTGGTTTGATCTGTCTACCATAACTGACACATATTTGGCTTGTTTCAATTCAATTGCTTGCATTGCGTAAAGTTCCAGAACATTCACTAAAATTGATTGGCACTTTGTTCACCCACATAGAAAAATTCTTTTCAAATAAATTTCACGGGGTGCTTAAGGGTCAAAGCTGTATAACTGAGAGTAGACCTCCACATAGCCTTTAATGGAATGTGGAGAACCGACCAGGGCTTCTGACCAAATGTCCAATCCTCACCTTCTCGTGGTGCACCCTGTTGGGTACCTACTTGGATACTGAATGGATGAGGATGGGCTGGCAATTTGGGATTTAGCCGACCAAATTGTATTCTTATTGGTTAAACCAAAATATAGAATGATGGTACAACATGACAAAATTTCCTGCCGGCTGAGGCGTCGCCTGGTTAAACAAGGCCCCCGTTGTTTTCGCCAGGGAACCAGGGCGAACAGCGAAAAGTCAGCTACTGGAACAAATCTGAAAATAAACCCCAACTCAACATCACCAGAGTTAAAGATCGGTACTATCAACGTAAGAAGCCTGAATGGCAAAGAAATTGAGCTAGCTGAGGAATTAGATAAGTACCAGATCGACATAATAGGGGTGACTGAAACAAAAAAGACCAAAACTGGTGAGATCTTTCTGAGCAATAAATACAAAATGTTATATTCAGGCAATGACAATCAAGGAAAAGGAGTAGCCATAGTATTCAACACAAAATACGAGGCTAATCTTCTTGAATGGCAGGCAGTCTCAAGTATAGTAATGTGGGCAAATATGAGAATGGGGAACTGGACAATGAGACTTATTTGTGCCTATGGTCCCACAGAAGGTTCTACTAAGGTAGAAGTGGAGGAATTTTTTGAGGCTTTAGAAAAAGCAACTGACACAATGAAAAATGAAAAGTTGGTCCTTGTTGGGGATCTAAATAGCAGAGTAGGAAATGATTGTGAGACATACAAAAATATTTTGGGAAAATTTGGAGAAAAGAGCAAAGCTAATAATAATGGCAAATATCTGTTGGATTTCTGCTCAGGACATGGACTGGTCATTACTAACACCATGTTCCAACATAAAAATGTGCATAAATTCACATGGAGAGAAGAGGCTAGGAATAAGAAAAGTCTCATTGACTATGTTATTGTTGATAGTGATGTTTTCTCCCTGGCGCAGGACACCAGAGTACAGAGGATTTGAAATTGGAAGTGATCACTATTTAGTCTTGAGCAGGATAAAATTGAATTTCATATTGAAAAGAATAACATGTAAGAAAGTTTTAAAGCGAATAAAAGTTGAGCAGCTCTCAGTTGTGAACTGTAGACTAAAATACACAAAGATTATTGAAGAAAAAATGAGAGTTTGAGAACAGGAATCAAACCTTGGAGATTCAGTGGCAAACTCTGAAGAAAACATTGATTGATTCTGCCAGAGAGGCATGTGGTGAGGTTGTCTGTAAGGATAAAAAATCAGAACTCCCTCGTGGACACAGGAAGTTAAAGAGGCAGTGAAGGAAAAGAAGAAAGCATACCAAAAGTTCCTGGCAAATAAGTCAGCTTGTGCTCTTAGAGAATATAGAGACAAATGCAAGAATACTAAACACTGTGTAAAACTAGCTAAACAAAAGTCATGGGAGGACTTTGGCAAGAATATAGAAAATAAATATCAAGAAGGTGGCAAAATATTCTGGAGGTTGTTCAAGAAGTTTAGGAATGGAGAAAAGAGTGCTGTAAAAGGAATTAGAGATGATAAAGGTGACATGAAAACGGGAGAAAAAGATATCCTTGAAGTATGGAGTAATTACTTCGAAAAATTGCTAAATGAAACAAGCAGCAATAGCACAGTGGTAAAAAAACACTCAACAGGCATACAGTCAGGAATATATATCCATACCGAAGTAGAAAAAGCCATCAAAGGCTTGAAATGTGGAAAGGCAGCAGGAGTAGATGATATTTTTTGACTAGAAATGCTTAAGTATGGTGGTATAAAAGTCTTACAGTGACTTCACTACATAGTTCAGGTGTGGACAGAGGGACGAATTCCAGATGATTGGAGTAGAGCTCTCATAGTACCCATATATAAAAAGGGAAATAAAACTGAGTGCAAGAATTACAGAGGTATTTCCCTACTTAGTGTTCCTGGTAAGATTTATGCTAGTATACTTGAGAAATGGTTGAGAAGAATTGTGGAAGAAAAGCTTGGTGAAGAACAAGCTGGATTCAGGCCAAATAGAGGCTGTCAGGATCAGATCTTCACTTTACGACAAATAGTTGAGAAAGCAAGGGAATATAACAAAGATCTGTATTTAAGTTTTGTCGATCTGGAAAAGGCATATGACAAGGTACCAAGAGAGAACCTATTCAATACGCTGCAGTTATATGGTGTGAATGGGGCATTATATCAAGCAATACTTAGTCTTTATTTGAGTTGTAAGTCAGCAGTTAGAATTGAAGGAAGTACAGGAAGATGGTTTAATGTTAAATCTGGTGTGAGACAAGGATGTACATTATCCCCTCTGTTATTCATTATCTATATGGATCACATTATGAAGGAAAGTGGTATTAAACATGATATCAAAATTGGAGATGTTAATGTCAGCTCTTTGCTTTATGCGGATGATGTTATACTTCTAAATAAATCTGCTACAAGTCTGCAAGATTCTCTGAGTAAATTGAATAGCTGTTGTAATAGATATGGTATGAAGGTCAGCAATAAAAAGACAAAGACAATGAAAATAGGCAGAATCATTGAAAATGTCAACTGTGTTGTGAATGGAGAACCTGTGGAACAAGTAAAACATTTCAGCTATTTAGGCACGATTTTTACTGAAGATGGTAAATTAAATATAGAAATAGACAACAGAATCAGCAAAGCTGGTATGGTGGGAAGTCAATTGAATAAATTCATATGGAATAAGAGAGAAATTAGTGAGAACACTAAATTAGCTGTATACCAGACAGTGTTCAAACTGATTTTAACTTATGGATCTGAGAGCTGGGTCAGAAGTAAAACACTTGACCAAAGACTAGAGACCACAGATATGAGAGTCCTGAGAAAGATTATAGGCGTGAACAGATGGCATCAATGGCAATATCATATTAAAAACGAGGATATTAGGAAAGAACTTGACATTGTCAGCATCCAGGAATGCGTTAGCAGAGCTAATCTCAGGTGGTATGGTCACTTAAATAGAATGGGCGAGGAAAGATTAGCAAAACAAGTGTTCTCTGCCAGGTTGGCAGCAAAACGACCCAGAGTAAGACCAAGATATAGGTGGATTGATACGGTACAAAGTGCTTTAGACGATAGAAATATAAGATCTGATAATCTTGGAGTCTTGACAAGTAACAGACTGATTTGGAGGAAAATTGTAGATAGGAAATTAATAATGATGTAATTTTTTTCATGTAGTATTATCATATCCTGTACACCCCTTGAGGGTACATGGCAGGAATTTGATGATGATGAATAAATTTCACACTATTTCAGAGGTGCAGTCCATTGACCTCAAAGAAAGGTTATGTTTCACTGCATGAAATGCAAACAAACCTTCTTTGAGCTGCAAGAAATTTACTTTTGTCATTTAATTTCCCTTTTGAATTTTTCGTGAAAAGTGATGTAACATCTTGACTTGAACTGCGAGCAGCAGCTGCTAAGTTATGTTTTTGATTTGTCATATGCTGTTTTATATCAGAATGGCCTCCATGTTCAAGTGAAAAAACCGAATGACACACAGATACATTGCAACTTGTTTGTTGTTTCATCGGCTTTCAAGAAGGAATATCTTCATATTAAATGGATAAGAATCCTATATTGTTATATAGTTAGTAAGTGAAACTCAAGATCGATAACTACGATCTATGAGTTTCAATGCCGAAAAACTATCGGCGAAGGCAATTCGAAGCAAAGTTGGAGCAAGCTCCCTCACTATTCTTGATATTCTATATTGTTATATAGCCAGTTATATAGCCTTTTGGCTTTATTTTAATTAAGGAATATCTTCTTTTAAATCCCAAGAGAAACTACACTTCCTTTTCGGCATGATAAAATCTGGATGAAATATCACTACTCACAACATACACTCACTTTAACTTTCACAATTACTAACAGACTGGCATACGAAGTACATACCATTGTTTTGTGCTTTGTATGCCAGTCTGCATCTGGCCGGTAACCTTGTTACCGGCCAGATGCAGCAGTGCTGCCACTGGTTGCAGCATTTTCGTCCTATCGCAAAGAGAGAGTGCATCCGTAATGGTTGATGCATGCATGTTTTCGATCTCAAGCTATCACATGTCACCAGCAAAGACATTATCCTTTCCATATTCAAACATACAAGAATGAAGTCATGCCACGAATTCAAAAAAGGAACAAAACAATACTAAAGTTAATAATGGGATGCTAATTGTTCCTTTTCAAGGTTTTGTTGGGACAATGGGACCAGAGTCTAAAAAAGGGACAGCTGGTTACCCTACACTAGCACTTGTGGATGTGCATGAAGTAATTTCGTGAGTGGGCTACTTGTAAATAGAGGCTAATGACTTCTTGGAATCTTTAACTTATAATATATCCAAATGGAAAAACTTTCAATAACTAGCTCTAATTTGTAATATTTTAGTAATAAGCTGTGACATTTTGACTACTTATATATGGGAAATATATCTTCTGCATTACTTCAACCCTGGTATCACTTCTGAATCTGGCTCCCACTAATGAGACCTCAATAAAAGTTGAAACTGGTCTGAGTGGCATTTACCCATAATGCACAGCATTATACACATCTGTAAGGATATGTGCCTTGCATTATGGTATACCAAGGCAATTGATGTGAAGCCATTATCCTCTATATACAAGTAGCCCAGTTGTGAAGTTAATTCACGTGCAAACTTTGTTTACAGTTGAATTAAGGATGAAACCAAGAATATAAATTCTTGGCATATTTAACTTATTACCTTTTGTTTTCTAATCCTAAATTTAAGCCCTCCTTATCTCTATTAACTGGAGGCAATGTCGAAAGTTTATTTTTCAATTGTTTAGACTATAATAAATTTAGTTTAATCCTTTATCTATCCCACTGAAGAGACCTCAATAAAGGTCGAAACTAGTCTGGGTAGTGGCCCTTCCCTTAATGCATAACATTATACATATCTGCAAGGAGATGTGTTTTGCATTATGGGAGATACTGAGATAGGAATGATGTTAGCTTGGTCCACCTTTGCTACGAGTTGCCCAGTGTTGTACTACCTTAACCCCAGTCCTGAAGATATTTTCAGGTGCAAACTTTGTTTTCTCACACTTGGATAAAGGATTAAACTAAATTTATTATGGAGGCAATGTCATTACCGTGATTATGAACAAATCCTCTGATTTCACATGAATCTAGCAATCAAACCTTGAATCCCTTCCAAGGCATTCTAGCTTGGATTCAATAGCTGCATACAGCAGTTGATAGCTGTATAACATAAGGGCTTTTTCAACCTAGTGTTTTTCTTCTCCACACTAGTTTTGAGCACAAACAGGACAGAAATTTTTCCTCCTGTACAGCAGACAGACTGATATGAAAACATATACTGTAATACAGAAAAATCACATGATGCAGGTGAACTTTTACTTTCAAACTTAAATTTGTATTTATGAACATTGCAGAGGCTAATGAAGTATGATCCCTAGTTCGTGTAATGAGCACAAAACTGTGTATATGAACATTTTACAATGCTTGAAGCTTACCAGTATTTTACAATGTGCAACAGAAATGTTTAGTTTAGTAATTACTTCATCTTTCTATACTGAATATTCTTCAGTTGCTGAACATGTTATACACATTAATAGTGTACATAAATTTCAAGGGTAATAAAGCAGAATGGTCTATGTACATATACTGTTCTATTGTATATTACCCTTGAAACATGGAAAAAAATAGTGACATAGTAATTGAAAGTGCTAAAAATGGTAAAAAATTAGATTGGTTTCAGTTGACTCTAAACTGGACATGATTAAGCAATCTGAAAACGTCAAATTACTTGCTTCAGCTGGTCATGTTTATGATGCCAGTCATTTTAACAGCTGCAGCAGTTTTAAAAGACGAACAAAAAAAAGGGGGGGGGGATGATTATAATCACAGTGCAAACTATTCAGTCCATAGTAATTTGTAAAAAAAAAAAAAAAAAAAAAAAAAAAAAAAAAGTGTCATCATGGAAATGGAATACTGTTTAGCAATTTGGATTCAGAAAAACAAATAAGGTTTGTTTTTCAGCGTAGAAAAACAAAATAACGTTTTTTTTTTGTTTTTCTACGCTGCAAAGATATTAGAGTTGTTGGCCAGATACAAACGTGTGAAGAAATGGGGGGGGGTGAAAATATTTAATTATTTTCAAGTTATGCTTTTTTTTTTCCAATAAAGACATGTGAAGCTTTAGTTTCCATGTTATTAGTGTTTGGCTATTTTTCATATTTATTAATATGAAAAATAACTGCCAGTCATCTAGTAAGTTATTATGTACCGTATACTTTTATGAAGGAATCACAAATGGATATAGTGTTTAATTGATTTGAATAAATTTTCAAATCATTCATTTTTACTATATTTGTATTATTTGTACTAAGATCATTTATTTTGGAAACTCATTAAAAATTTAACAGTATATCTTATGAAGAAAAAAATAATAATTGAAGCAGGCTTAGTCAAGCGGTTACTTCTTGAACTTTTGTTATTCAGTAATAACAAAAATATATTAGTACTGCTGACACCATCCTGCCTCACTTTTTGTGGCCTGGTTGGCCGAGTGGTTAGTGTATCTGCTCTCCAGCCAAAAGGCTGCGAGTTTGAATCCTGCCGTGGGCACGGATGTTTGTGATTGTGAAAATACTAGTAGTGGCGGTAGATGGCATTGATGTAGATGATGGAGGTAGTTGTGGTTGGTGGAGACTAGGTGCCATCCCTCGAAGAGTCTTTGGACTCCCTGGAGGTATTACTCAATAATAATAATAATAATAATAATAATAATAAATTGAACTTACAAATACATTTCCAAAACACGTTATGTTTTTAAGTTGGGATTCACCTGTGTGTGTTCTAAAAATTGCTGTATAATTAATAGCTTATTGTGTACAAGTGAAGAATTCTAGTCCTTAAAAATTATTTCCTGTCATCTGTTATTTATAGAAATGATTTTCTTTAAAATAAAGGGAATGATTTAATGATTTATCTTTGTTTTTGAATTTTATTCAAAAAATTTATTTCTAGCCTGATGATGATGGTACAAGGAGACTCACAGATTTACCGACAGAACTGATACGCGAAATACTCCTTCGACTGAGTGATTATCGTGATTTAGTAAATTCTGGTCAAGCATATGATGTCATGCAGTCACTTATAGATGAACAGCATATCTGGAGACAACTGTGCAAATTTCATTTTACGCGGCAGCAGTTACGTAGTGCATTAGAAATTTCCAAATTCAAATTGATTAGAAGCAACAAAGTTGATTGGCAGCAAGCTTTTCATCAACTACGCAAGTATGTTTCTACTTTTCTCAGCATATTAACTGTAAAATATAATGTAGTGTAAATGCACTTCATATTTATTTGAAAAGAGAAAGGTGATTTAGGAATTAGGTTATCAGCTACATCAGGTGCATACAACAGATTAATTATTTGTCTACTGGTTTGTTAATTCTTGCCTTAATACCCAGTTTTCACTTAATAGCATCACTACCCATTGGAAACTATATATACTTAAATGAATTTTCTAGTATAAAATAATGCTTTCTTTCATAAAATAACAACACTACTGATCAAATTGTATTTATCATTATCACACTGGCATCTATATGGAACCCCAACCATTGTGGGAGGTCAACACTCTATTCAGATTATTTCTTATACCTCTCCTTGAACAAAGCACCACCCATGTCACTCTTGCAACTCACCCCGCTTGTTTACCACTCTCCAAGTGAAACTTTTTATCCATTCTAATCACCTATGGATTACTCTTACTCATTTTCCAGGGATGATCCCTCATTCTTCGCTTTCCTATGTGCTTTGTTAAAAAATTTCTTTTGCTTCAATCCTATAAAACCCTTTTAGTAACATAGTAATATTTCTATCATATATGATCTTTTCCATATATCAGCCAATTTGATAACCTTCCCCCCTTTCCTGAGTTTATCCTTATAAAGCATTCAACACAACTCGCCATTTTGATTACTTACCTCAAGATCCTTCATTACTTCATACGAAGGAACCCAATCAATCCCAGTCTGTGCACAATCCAGATGTGGCCATATCAAAGCCTTGTCGTTTGGGTTAACAACTTCTGTATCTCTGCTTGCTAGTGTTTTCTTCAATAACAAGTAATCCTATGGACTACTCTCTTTTAATGTTACATGGTAATCAGCATTCACTTCAGACAAATTATGGACAAAATTAAAGTAATTATTTCTAACACGGTTGTAATAACCGTGTTAGAAATAATTACTTTAATTTTCTGATGTTTTGACTTTCATATTAAGGTCATCATTTGGAGTACACACACACACACACACACACACATATATAGGGTGCTTCAGGGTCAAAGCTGTATAACTGAGAGGAGACCTCCATATAGCCTTTAAAGGAATGCAGAGAACCGACAAGGACTTCTGACCTAATGTCCAATCCTCACCTTGTCGTGGTGCACCCTCTTAGGTATCTATCTACCTAAGAGGGTTCACTCAGTATCTACCTGGATGCTGAGTGAACGTGGATGGACTGGCAGTTTGGGATTTAGTTGACCAAATTGTATTCCTGTTGACTTAAACCAAAATGTAAAATGATGGTACAACATAACAGAATTTCATGCTGACTGGGGTGTTGTCCAGTTAAACAACTACCCTGTTCTTTTTGCCAGGGAACCAGGATGAACATCAAAAAGTCAGCTACTGGAACATGTCCTAAAACACACCCCAACTCAACATCACCAGAGTTTAAGATCAGTACTATCAACATAAGAAGCATGAATGGCAAAAAAATGGAGCTAGCTGAGGAATTGGATAAGTACTGAAACAAAAAAGACAAAAATATTTCTGAGCAATAAATACAAAATGTTATATTTAAGCAATGACAATCAAGAAAAAGGAGTAGCTATAAGTACTCAACACAAATACTAGGCTAATCTTCTTGAATGGCAGGCAATATCAAGTAGATTGATGTGGGAAAATTTCAGAATGGGGAACTGGACAATGAAACTTATTTGTGCCTATGGTCCTACAGAAGGTTCTAAGGTAGAAGTGGAGGAAGTTTTTGAGGCTTTAGTGAAAGCAACTGACACAATGAAAAATTAAAAGTTGATCCTTGTTGGAGATCTAAATAGCAGAGTAGGAAATGGGTGTCAGACATACAAAAATATTTTGGGGAAATTTGGAGAAAAGAGCAAAGCTAATAATAATGACAAATGCCTGTTGGATTTCTGCTCTAGACATGGACTGGTTATTACTAACACAATGTTACAACATAAAAATGTACACAAATTCACATGGAGAGAAGAGGCAAGGAATACGAAAAGTCTCATTGACTACGTTATTGGTTGATAGTGATGTTTTCTCCTTGGTGCAGGACACTAGAGTGTACAGAGGATTTGAAATTGGAAGTGATCACCATTTAGTCTTGAGTAGAATAAAATTGAATTTCATATTGGAAAGAAGAACATGTGAGAAACTTTTTTTAAAGCGAATAAAAGTTGAGCAGCTCTCAGTTGTGAACTGTAGACTAAAATACACAAACATTATACAAGAAAAACTGGAAGAGTTTGAGAACAGGAACCAAACCTTGGAGATTCAGTGCCAAGCCTTGAAGAAAACAGTGATTGATTCAGTCTGAGAGGCATATGATGAGGTTGCCTGCAAGGATAGAAGAATCAGAACTCCATGTTGAACACAGGAAGTTAAAGAGGCAGTGAAGGAAAAGAAGAAAGCATATCAAAAGTTCCTGGCAAATAAATCAGCTTGTGCTCTTAGAGAATACAGATACAAATGTAAGAAAGCTAGACACTGTGTAAAGCTAGCTAAACGAAAGTCATGGGAAGACTTTGGTAAGAACATAGAAAATAAATATTATCAAGAAGGTGGGAAAATATTCTGGAGGTTGTTGAAGAAGCTTAGGAATGGAGGAAAGAGTGCTGTAAAAGGAATTAGAGATGATAAAGGTGACATGAAAACTGGAGAAAAAGTAATCCTTGATGTATGAAGTAATTACTTCAAAAAATTGCTAAATGAAATAATCAATGACACACAGTGATTAAAAAAAAGAAAAAAAAAACACTGACCAGGCATGCAATCAGGAATACATATCAGAAAAAGCTATCAAAAGCCTGAAATGTGGAAAGGCAGCTGGAGTAGCTGATATTTGACTAGAAATGCTCATGCATGGAGATGCAAAAGTCTTACAGTAGTTGCACTGCATAGTTCAGAAGGCCTGGACAGAGGGATGAATTCCAGATGATTGGAGTAGAGCTCTCATTGTATCCATATTCAAAAATGGAAATAAAACTGAATGTGAGATTTACAGAGATATTTCTCTATTTAGTGTTCCTGGTAAGATTTATGCAAGTATAATTGATAAATTGTTGAGAAGGATTGTGGAAGGGAAGCTTGGTGAAGAACAAGCTGGATTCAGCCCAAATAGAGCCTGTCAGGATCAGATCCTCACTTTACGACAAATTGTCGAGAAAGCATGGGAATATAACAAAGATCTGTATTTAAGTTTTGTCAATTTGGAAAAGGCATATGACAAGGTACCAAGAGAGAAGCTATTCAATACACTACAGTTATATGGTGTCAGTGGGGCATTATATCAAGCAATACATAGTCTTTGAGTTGTAAGTCAGCAGTTAGAATTGAAGGAAGTATAGGAAGATGGTTTAATGTTAAATCTGGTGTCAGACAAGAATGTACATTATCCCCTCTGTTATTCATTATTTATGTGGATCACATTACGAAGGAAAGTGGTATTAAACCTGTTATTAAAATTGGAGATGTTAATCTCAGCTCTTTACTTTATGTAGATGATGTTATATTTCTAAATAAATCTAGTACAAGTCTGCAAGTCTCTCTGACTAAATTGAATAACTGTTGTAATAGAGTTGATATGAAGCTCAGCAATAACAAGACAGAGACAATGAAAATAGGCAGAAGCATTGAAAATATCAACTGCATAGAACAATTTTAAACAGAATGAGTGAGGAAAGATTAGCAAAACAAGTGTTCTCTGCCAGGTTGGCAGGAAAACGACCCAGAACAAGACCAAGATATAGGTGGATTGATACAGTACAAAGTGCCTTAGACGATAGAAATATAAGATCTGATAATGTTGGAGTCTTGACAAGTAATAGACTGATTTGGAGGAAAATTGTAGATAGGAAGTTAGTAATGATGTTAATCTTTCATGTAGTACTATCATATCCTGTACACCCCTTGAGGGTACATGTCAGGAATTTGATGATGATAGAACAAGTAAAATGTTTCAACTATGTTGGCACAATTTTTAGTGAATATGGTAAATTAAATATGGAAATAGACAACAGAATCAACAAAACTGGTATGGTAGGAAGTCAACTGAATAAATTTATATGGAATAAGAGAGAAATTAGTCAAAACACTAAATTTACCTGTATAAAAGACAGTGCTCGAACCAATCTTAACTTATGGATCTGAGAGCTAGGGTAGAAATAAAACTCTTCCCCAAAGACTAGAGACTACAGATATGAGAGTCCTGAGAAAGATTAGGGGCATAAATAGATGGCATCAATGGATAGCAGTATAATATTAAAAATGAGGATATTAGGAAAGAACTTGGCATTGTTGTCATCCTGGAATGTGTTAGCAGAGCTAAACTCAGTGATATGGTCACTTAAACAGAATGGAAGAGGAAAGATTAGCAAACCAAGTGTTCTTTGCCAGGTTAGCAGTAAAGAGACCCAGAGGAAGACTAAGATATAGCTGGATTGATACAGTAAAAAGTGCCTTAGAAGATAGAAATATATGATCTGATAATTTTGGAGTCTTGACAGGTAACAGATTTGAGGAAAATTGTAGGTAGGAAGTTAGTGATTATATAAATTTTTCATGTAGTACTATCATATCCTGTACACCACTTGAGAGTACATGTCAGGAATTCGATGATGATGATGACACACACACACACACAAGCTATATTTCATTTCAAACAGTATGCCTGCGGTTATTCTACTGCTTTGACCTCTACTGAAAAAAAAAATAAATTAAAATAAAATAAAATAACATCAAAGCTATATTCTGTTTATAATATCATCAGAGAAAAATTTCATAATGATAGCCTTATTACAGCAAAAGTGGTGTCTTAATTTAAATGAGAGTTATTATATAATTAACTCTTAGATGGAAAGGTTATGTGTGTGTAGAAGATGTACCTTCCACATTCTTGGGATTTTAAAACCATCATTATTGTTAAGATTGGGGTGGTTGATAAGAATTTCAAAGGTCTCCTTAAATTTACATTCATACCAATTTTTGTGCAATATAAACAGTAGGTGTGTTTCCAGTCAATTCTATGTAGAGTTTTCATTCATTGCATGATCAGAAAGGTCGAATATACTATAGTTATGAAATTTATTGTGCCGTTTATGTTTCTTTTTTCGGAAAAGAATTGTGCATCCTGTTTGACCCTTAGAGGGCAAATTACAGGTGCAATGAATACGGTATTCTCCAGGGTGGGCCAGCAGAGGAAGTTGATTCTTGGAGTTGAGTAAGTTCTTTAATTTTGCAGGAGGTTTCAAAATGGCATTAAGGTTGTATTTCTGTAGTATTCTGTTTCTTTTATCTGATATCCTTTTAATGTATGGAATTGTTATAGTTTTATTGTAATCTAATTTTTTTTTTTTTTTTTTAAGTGAGATCTTGTTAAGAATTTTGTTGATAGTATTTTAACTGTAGCCATTTTTCAGAAGGTATTGCTGATAATCTTTAATTCAACTTTAAGTTCATTAGATCAAATCTTCAAATCCATGTTTCTTAGTGTGTTAATAGTTTTCGTATTGGGCAGTGGTAGGAGTTTGTTTGTGTGTGTGAGTTTCCGGTAAACAGTGAAGGAAAGACTGCCAGAAGGAAGACATGTAACAAGTATATCTGGAATAGGAAGTGCGTTCTTACTGCAATCTCAGTTGTGAATTCTTTGTTTAGGTGTCTGAGGAAAGTCTAATGTCTGGCGGCCATGGGACCAGATAGCACAAACATAGTCAACATATCTAAGCCAGACTTTGGGTTTTTAAAGCAGAGGAAAGTAGAGAACGTTGCTGAAAAGCCTCCATATAAAAGTTAGCAACTGAGAGATAACGGTGAACTCATGTCTGTGCCTTCTTTTTGTAGGTAGAAAGTGTTTTGCCACAAAAAATAGCCACAGCATGTGCAAAGAATGCTGTGATATCATGAGGGAATTTGTTCTGTAAAAGAAGAATTGTGTCATTGATTGGGACATTTGTGAAGAGGACAGAGACATCAAAACTGACTAATAAATCACATTTTTCCAGTGTGATGTCTTTAATTTTGTTTACAAAGTGTTATGTGTTTTTAATCTAGGAGGGGGAATGACTTACCAACTCTCAAAGAGTTGGTAAGTCATTTACCAACTGGTAAGTCACTAGTTTGTTGGCTAGATAATTGGGGCTGTCTATGCCTTTGAATATTGGCTGGAGTGGTACATTCTGTTTGTAATGTAATGGGTGAACCATAATATTCACTGTATTTCTGTATTAACTGTATCTTTGGGCAAAGAAGTGACTGATTTAAGTAATTTTTCCATTTTCTTTTTTATCCGATTAGTTGGGTTATAGTTAACATTGCATGAATGGGCAACAATGTTAACTGTTATTAACATTTGACCACCATGGAGTCAGACTCATCGTGGAAGGTACACACTATTGCACACAATGCTCGTCCAACTGCACTTTAAACTGATTCAATGTGTCTACACTCAACTCACTCAGACAATGTATTCCACTTGCCAACCACACTCCATGCAAAGAACTTACTCCTCTGCTCACACCCTCCTTATACAGTTTCCAGCAGTGGCCTCTTGTTCTATCTCCCTTCTTCCATTCTATGAAAAATCTCTTCCATGTCGACTTGATAACAACCCCTGATTGTAAGATGCTACGCAACTTACTATCTCTCAATCTGTCCTCGTACTCCACAAAATCCAAAGACCACTGACCAACTTTGAATCTTCTCTGGACCCTTTCCAACATATTCTCGTCACCACAAAAATCTGGTGACCAAATCTGTGCACGATAATCCATATGAGGTCTGATCAAGGCCTTATCCAATGGCATCATAACCTCTCTATTTCTGCATGTCAGGGTTCTCCGCATCATTGCCATTATCCAATGTGACATCTTCACAACTTGTGCAATGTGGCCCCTGAATTTAAGTTCTTGTCCACAATCACTCCTAGATCTCTCATCTCCTCTACTTCTGTTAAAGTTTCCCCACCAAGTGTATACTTTGCATCCCATCATTGCTTACCAAATCTGAAACCCTACACTTTGCAACATTGAACTGAGAGTTCCACTAACCTGCCCATTCATGCAATCTATTCAAGTCCTCTTGTAAAGCCATAACATCTGCTTGACTCTGCATTGCTCTCCCCAGTTTTGCACCATCTGCAAACAGCTGCATATCACTAGTTAAACCCATCCCGATATCATTAGCATACAAATTGAACAACAATGGACCCCTGCGGCACACCACTAGTGACCTTTCTCTTTCGGGATACTGCACCCCCATTTACAACCAGACTTTCTACAACTTTCTGATACCTATCCAAGAGCCAGTCACCGATCCAACTCAGAAGTCTGTTATCCAATTCCATCTGTTTCAATTTATTTAAGAGCTTGTCATATGACAGTCTCTCAAAAACCTTTACAAAATCTAAATACACCACTATATGTGTATCTCCCCTGTCCAAGATACTTGTCACCTTGTTATAGTACATTAGTTAGTGAAACATGATCTCTCCTTAACAAACCTATTCTGATAACCACAAAGAATACTGCTGTTATCAACCTATTTCTGTATCATACTTCTTACCAATCACTCTAGTACCTTCACCACAACTCCCGATATAAAGACTGGCCTTTAATTTGAAGCTACAGCCTTATCACCACCTTTATGTGGTGGAAAAATTTTACTCTTCTTCCATTCCCTTGGAACCTGTGCTGTTGTATGACTTATTACTGTTTACTACTGCCAGTTCCCTGGAACAATCCCTTAAAATGCATGGTGATATGTCAAAGTTATTTCCTCAAATACCTCCTGCTCACTCAGAATTAAGCCATTTCCCTCCTCTGTCCTCTACACTTAATTTCCTTCATGATTCCACCCTGATCAGGATGAAACACCCTTAGAAATTGATCAGTTGTTGTCTGAGACTAATTGATTCATTTTTTCCAAATATGTTGTTCGGTTTAAAATAACGGTAGCACTGCCTTTATCAGCTCTTACAATTATGATGCTCAGATTTGATTTTAACAATTTCACAGCTGCCAATTCAGATTTAGTTAGGTTGCTAGTTATTGTTTTCGTATTATTTAAATTTAAAACGTTCAAGGTTTCCAAACTATTTTATCAGCTATGGTGGTTGGGAGAAATCTTAAGCTTCTTTCAATATGGTATATAAAGTCTAATTTGTTGATAGCTGTACATTAAAACCTGAAGTCTGGCTTAGATACATTGATGTTTTACTATCTGGTTCCATGGCTGCCAGACATTAGACACTTTCCTCAAACACCTAAACAAACAAGCTGCATATTACAAACACATGCAATTCACAATTGAGATTGCAAATCAGAACACACTTCCTTTTCTTATCACGTCTTCCTTCTGACAGTCTTTCCTTTACTGTTTACCAGAAGCCTACACGCACTGGCCAGTATGTACAGAGAAATTCTTACCAACACCCAACACAAAAACTAGATATAATAAATTTAGTTTAATCCTTTATCCAAGTGTGAGCAAACAAAGTTTGCGCCTGAAGTATCTTCAGGACTGTTGTAAGGTGGTACTACACCAGGGCAACTCTTTGCAATGGTGGAGCAAGCTACCAACACTCCTGTCTCAGTATCTCCTATAATGCTTGTGTAAAGGATTAAACTAAATTTATTATACTCTAGCCAAGTGAAAAATAAACTTTCAACAAAAACTAGATATCATTCTTCTTTCTTTCTTTCTCTTCCATTGGGTCACTCATGGCTGGTAGGTGATATTCTTTGTTAGCCTCCTCCAATTATCTCGGTCTCTTGTTCTTAATGTCAGTTGAGAAAGGGAGGAATTTGTCCATTTTTTGATGTTATCAGTCCATTTTAATCTAGGTCAGCCCCTAACCCTTGATCCCAGAACGATTCCTTCTAGTGCTTGCTTTGGAATGCCATTTCATCTGTCTTCTTCTTCTAATGACTGTCAGAATATTTTCCCTTTTTCTCCCGTCTATCGAATCAATCCATTTTCGGACATTTTCATTGGTTTCATGAGCTGATTAGGGAATTCTCAAAAGTCTTCTGCAAGTTTTCATTTCAAAAGACAGGCATCTCCTCTCATCTTCCCTCAATAAGGTCCAGGCCTCACAACCATGCAAGACAATAGAATTCACCAAGGTGTCAATTAGTCTTAGTCTGGTTGTGATTGCTATTCTGTTATCTCCCCACAATGGTTTTAACTTCTGTAGGGCCACGGTGGCCTTAGCATTTCAGTATTTAATGTCGGTTTTTTGAGTGGCCATCTTGACTCAACGTGCTTCCTAGATAAGTGAACTTGTTTACATTTTCAGTTTGTTTATTGCCAATTTGTATCTTTAAAAGTTCAATGTCTGATTTTGAGGTTATCATTGTTTATGGATAATGTGTAATCCATATTTTTTTAATGTTCTGAAAACGCGGCTGGTTATCTCTTGTAATTCTTCTTCACTTTCTGCCAGAAGATCGATATCATCTGCAAAACGTAAATTATTTATTCTTAGTCCACCAACTACAATTCCAGTGTCATATTCATGAAGATTTTCAGCTATGACATATTCCAGAAAACAATTAAAAAGAAAAGGGGACAAGATGCATCCCTGTCTTACCCATCTTTCTTCCCGGAATGCTTCACTGCTGTAATTTTTAATTTCAGTTCTCATATCAGATGAGGAATAAAGAGATCTAATAATCCTAATGATTTTGTTGTCAATACCATAATGTTCTAAAATTTTCCATAATGCCTCATGCCATATTGAGTCAAAAGCTTTTTGAAGGTCTAAAAAGTTGTGACAGATTATTTTGCCAGATTACGTTCTATGTATTTTTCACCTAGTATGTGTATTATAAAAATACAGTCAATTGTACTTCTGGAAACCTGCTTGTTCATCTGATAGTCTGGTTTCTATTTTCTTTTCGATTCTTGACAATAGCAAAATCCTGTTAAAAATACAGGATTTTGCTTGAGTGACTAATAAGGCTTACGTTCTATAGTTGCTACATTTATTGCTGTTCCCTTTTAGGAATAGGTACAAGGATAGAATTCTGCCAATCAGAAGGCCAAGTCTCTGTGTTTCATACATTCTGGAATAAATTTAGCAAGGTGTCTATGATGATATCACCTCCTTCGCATATCAGTTCCATTGTAACACCATCAATTCCCGGTGATTTTCCTATTTTTGAGGAGCTAACCGTTGCAATGACTTCTTTTAATATCGGGTAATCTCCTTCCTCTGAACCTCCTGGCAAAATTCCATCCAAAATATCGTCAGTTAGTTGAGGATCCTTTGGAAAAAGCTTGGTTGTGTAACATTTCCATCTATCAACTATTTTCTGGTTATCCGTGATAGGAGTTCCATCTTCATCTTCTATGCTCCAATTAATTGCAGTAAACGTTTTTTTAACTTATTGATAATTTGAAAAGTACTTTTAGGATTATTTTTATTTAAGTCCTCTTCTATATTTTTCCATTCATCTAGTGTCCATAAGTTTCTAGCATGTTTGATTGCTTTTTTAGTAATCTTAGTAATATTTTTATACTGTTCTCTATTATCACCACTATTAATATGAGATTTCAAATTTCTTCTTTCGTTGCATAGGCCCAAAATATTTTTGGTTATCCATGGTTTATTGACTTTCCTTTTGTAACTAGGAATTTCTCCAAGTGTCATTAACACACTAAAAAACAGGGCTTTGAAGGGATTTGTCTAATGAACAAGCACTTAAAAATGAATTAAAAGTTACCAATACCCTCACTTAAAAGCAAAAATAACCTGGATTACAATAAAACTGTAACCATTCTATGTATTAAAGGGATATCAGATAAACAGAATACTACAGAAATACAACCTTAATGTCAACTTTTAGATCTCCTGGAGTATACCGTATTCGTTGCACTTGTAATTTGCCCTCTATGGGTCAAACAGGATGCACAATTCCTTTCTGAAAAAAGGAACATAAACAGTACACTGAAGTTAATAACTGTGATAAACTGGCCTTTCTGATCATGCCCTGAATACTCTATATAGAATTGACTTAAAGGCACCTGTTGTTTACATCAGACCAAAATGTGGTATGAATGTAAATTTAAGGAGGCCTGTGAAATTCTTATCAGCCACCCTAATCTTAACAATAATGATGGTCTAAAATCCCAAGAATATGGAAGGCACATATTCTACATTATCGGTTCCCAACCAGTGGTACGCTTACCCCCTGGGGTACGTGCTGGCCATTCAGGGGTACACAAAAAATAATCGGTAATGGCGGAAAAATATGCAAAACGTTAGTTATGGAACAATAAATGTTAAGTTTGAATCACCACTAATGGAGACACTTAAAAACTAGCTCACATTAGTGAGCTAGTTTATAAGTGTTATAAGTGATGTTTAAGTGATTTTTGAACATCACTTTTTTAATATAGGTGATTTTTAAGTGTTATAAGTGATGTATGAACTTGACAGTTCATACATCACTTTTGTCACCCATCCTCCTTTCCAGAACAATCGTTCATTACTAAGAAATGACCTTTGTGATAACGAACCTTCCACTGACTTCCATTTGCGACATTTCTAAAACTTCTCCAAAAATATAAATACATCCGTAGCCAGACTGTTTGATCAGTTCAGTTATTGACTGACTGAGTATAAGTAAGTGTGTTGTCTTAATTGTGATTCTTTTCATGTAGTTTTTTTATTTAATATTTAATATGGTTTCAGTTATTATTATCAGTGATTTTTTAAGCTTGTCAGTTATGGATCAGTGGTTGAAAACAGGAACAGTTAAAAAAACCAAAACTTGATGTGGATTATAACTCGTTTCCAAGTACTTCTCAACACGTGTCCGCAGCTACGAGTACCACCCACACTGGGAGATAGTAAAAAGGCTCATGCCTCAGGTACTACACAGAAGAAAAGGAAATACTTGTTGAAATTTTTTCTGCTTGGACTAAATTATATATTTAGTTTAATCCTTTATCCAAGTGTAAGCAAACTTTGTTTGCACCTAAACTATCTTCATAACTGGGACAACTTGTGGCAAAGGTGGACTGAATCCTCATCACTTTCCTTAGTATCCCATAATGCAAAGCACATCTCCTTGCAACATGTATAATGCTATGCATTATGGGAAGGGTCACTACCCAGACTGGTTTCAACCTTTATTTAGGTCTCTTCAGTGGGAGCCAGACCTAGAGGTGATACCAAGGTTGAAGCAATGCAGAAGTCATATTTCCATATGCCAGTTGCCAAAAGGTGTCACACTTTGTTATTAAATTACTCTGGATTAGAGAAAGATGTCGGAAGTCTTTTTCCACTTGGTTAGACTATAAATTATATATTTAGTTTAATCCTTTATCCAATTGTAAGCAAACAAAGTTTGCTTGTAAGCAAACAAAGTTTGCTCCTGAAGTATCTTCAGGACTGGGGCAACTCATGGCAAAGGTGGACTGAGTTCTCATCACATCACAATAAAGGTTGAAACTGGTTTGGGTAGTGATCCTTCCCATAATGCATGGCACTATACATGTCAAAAGGAGATGTGCTTTGCATTACGGGATACTAAAGAAAGTGATGAGAACTCAGTCCACCTTTGCCACGTGTTGCCCCAGTCCTGAAGATACTTCAGTGCAAACTTTGCTTGCTTGCACTTGGATAAAGGATTAAACTAAATATATAATTTAAAAGGAAATACTGTGAAGAGTATATTACATATGTGTTTTCATTTGTAGTGGATGATGACTGTCTTAACCCTTTGTGTGTTGTGCATGGGGAAGTATTATCCAACGGTTGCATGAAACCTTCTCTACTTATGTAACATTTAGAAACTAAACATCCTATGTATAAAAACAAAGAAGTATGTTATTTTCAGCACTTAGAAAAGCGTCCAAATGTGACTTCATGCATGACGTCAGGAAAGAAAGACAACAAGAATGCAGTTGAGGCTTCCTACCATATTGCTTATTGCATAGCTAAATGTGGTAAAAACCACACCATAACTGAAGATTTAATTTCTCCTTGTATTAAGGATGCTGTTTTTTGTATGTTTGGGGAAGAACATGTCCGCAAAATTAATACTGTCTCTTTTTCAAACAAAACAATGTCTCAAAGAATTCAGGATATGTCTGACGATGTTGAAGCTGCAGTAGTAGATAGAATTTAAAAAAAAGTAAATTCTTTTCCATCCAGGTCGATAAAAGTGTAGATCATAGGTTCCCAAAGTGGGCAGTACCGCCCCCCCCAGTGGGCATTGAAGCCTTCTAGGGGGATTATAGTGCGATCAGAAGCATTTGGGGGCGGTCTAGCGGTCGGTTGCTCCTTATAGAAGAAATAGTGCAGAAATTTTTAATTACATTTCCATCTTCTTATTTGGCTGAGCGTGGGTTTAGTGCTGTAGTGAATTTACTAAGAAAAGGAACTGATTGCATATAACTGAACGTGGTGATTTATGACTGTTTTAAACAAAAGTTGAACCCGATATTAACAAACTTTTATAACTGGTTTTTGGTTTACGGAATTAACAACGCATATAAAGTATATTAATTAAAGGTAACTTTAATGAATAACTTCTATATTTCGGCAACGTCACATTGCCATCTTCAGGAACATAAAGATACGGTATGTGCACTCAGGAACTAACACAAAGCAAATGAGGAAGAAAGCAAGAAACTAATATTGTTCCTAAAGTCCTATTGGTGCCCTCTTGCGGGCTAATTTGGTAGTCTTGGCAGTTGGGCTGAAGTTCTCATAATGTAAGTCTCCCAAATTTGGGGCAGTTTCATGCACCGAAATTTCTTGAGGTTAGGAACGTTTTTTAGAGCTGCTGAAGATTCTTTGAATAATCTTTCGTATTTAAACTTGCTGCGATGAATTATTTTTGTTTTCTTCCAACGAATTTTATGGTGGGTATCTAAGGCATGCTCTGTCAGCCCAGAGCGGCTGTACTGGTGAAACAGGATGTAGTCTTGGTGTTCTGAAATCCTGATATTTGTTGTTCTGCCTGTTTGGCCAAAGTAGGACAATTTGCAGCTGCAAGGGACCTGGTATACACCAGGTAGGTCTAGGGGAAGTGGTTGGTCTTTGGTAGAGCGGATAAGGGATGCCAACTTTTTATATGGTCTGTAACAGGAAGTAAGGTCATCTTTTTTGAGGATATTGGTTATTTTCTCAGAGGTGCCCTTGATATAGGGGATGGTGATAGACTTGGTGTAATCTTTATTGTGGAGGGGGGGAGGGGAGGTTGTGGTTTACAGGTTTTAGTATTTTGGGGATTTTTTGGGGGTTATAGCCATTGGCTAAGAAAGTGTTGAGGATGTGGTTTAGTTCAATAGTCAGGGCCTTGTCATCTGAGCAGATTAATTTTGCCCTGTTATGTAGTGTTTTTATCACCCCATATTGTTGTGAGGGGGGGGGGGGGGAATTGCTGGTGAATGTATCTGCCAGTGTGGGTGGGTTTTCTGTAAACAGAGAAAACCAAAGATCCATCAAGCTGGCGGGTGATTAAAGTGTCTAGGAAGGGGAGGGTGTTGTTTTCCTCTTTTTTTAAGGTGAACTGGACTCTGGGGTGTTGGTTGTTTAAGTGTGTTAGGAAGGAATGGAGTGTGTCTGAGCCATGTGGCCAAATAGCAAACACATCATCCACATAACGAAGCCAAATATTGGTTTTTATGGGGCGGAGTTTAAGGCTTTCTCTTCAAATGTCTCCGTAAAGAAATTGGCCAAGGGTGGAAAAATCGGTGAACCCATGGCTGTCCCCTCTATCTGTTTGTAGAACTTTCCTTGCCAAACGAAATAGCCTGAGTTCATTGTGAACTGAAATAGGGCTGAGATATCGGGAGGAAACTTGGCTTGGATGAGCTCTAGGGTTTCTTTGAGTGGGACATTAGTGAATAGGGAGGAGACGTCAAAACTGACCATTATGTCAGTGTGTTGAAGTGTGAGGTTTTCTATACTGGCTTTAAAGTGGGCTGAGTTTTTTATGTGTGATGGTGTGTTGCCAGTGTAGTGTGTGAGCATTTTGGCTCAATGTTTGGCTAATTTATATGTGGGGGAATCAATGCCATCCACTATGGGACGCAATGGCACATTTTGTTTATGTATTTTTGGGAGTCCATATAATCGGGGGGGGGGGGGTCTAGAGTTATAAGGTTTTAGTTTGTTGGTGACTTCCACAGGCCAAGAAGTGACCTTCTTAAGGAGTCTGTGGAGAGTTCTAATCTGAGAGCTAGTCGGATTATATTCATTGGGGAGGTAAGTCATACGGTCTAGTTCTAAAGCAGTTAGCTTACCTTTGTAGTCTTTTTGATTGAGCACCACAGTGGCATTTCCCTTATCCGCCTTGGTGATTACTATTTTTTTGTCGTTTTTCAATTCTTGTAGGGCTGCATATTCGTTTTTGGAAAAGAATTCGAAAAATACGAAGTCGGCTCCTGAAAAAATACGAAAACCTGACAAAGAATTCTACTTCCTTACCACAGCCACCACTCAACACTGTAGTCAACCTCTCATCGGCAGTTTTAAAGCCTGAAGCACTCACCGCACTTTCACGTGTCACAATTTCGCCCTAGCTCCAAAAAGAATACCTGCCGAAGAAATCATGATCCAGATAGAACATGGGATTCGCTACCTGCCTAACCATATCGCCAACAACGTTAGACTGGATGTAGTCGGTGTTCTCACTAAAGCCAAACCTCCAAAAACCAACTTATCCAAAAACGAATATGCAGCCCTACAAGAATTGAAAAACGACAAAAAAATAGTAATCACCAAGGCGGATAAGGGAAACACCACTGTGGTGCTCAATCAAAAAGACTACAAAGATAAGCTAACTGCTTTAGTACTAGACCGTACGACTTACCTCCCCATTGAATATAATCCGACCAGCTCTCAGATTAGAACTCTCCACAGACTCCTTAAGGTCACTTCTTGGCCTGTGGAAGTCACCAACAAACTAAAACCTTATAATTCTAGACCCCCCCCCCCCCCGATTATATGGACTCCCAAAAATACATAAACAAAATGTGCCATTGCATCCCATAGTATATGGCATTGATTCCTGCACATATAAATTAGTCAAACATTTAGCCAAAACACTCGCACACTACACTGGCAACACACCATCACACATAAAAAACTCAGCCCACTTTAAAGCCAGTATAGAAAACCTCACACTCCAACACACTGACATAATGGTCAGTTTTGACGTCTCCTCCCTATTCACTAATGTCCCACTCAAAGAAACCCTAGAGCTCATCCAAGCCAAGTTTCCTCCTGATATCTCAGCCCTATTTCAGTTCACAATGAACTCAGGCTATTTCGTTTGGCAAGGAAAGTTCTACAAACAGATAGAGAGGACAGCCATGGGTTCACCGCTTTCCCCACTCTTGGCCAATTGCTCTTCAAATGTCCAATTTCTTGGACATTTGAAGAGAAAGCCTTAAACTCCGCCCCACAAAAACGCACTATTTGGCTTCGTTATGTGGATGATGTCTTTGCTATTTGGCCACATGGCTTAGACACACTCCACTCCTTCCTAACACACTTAAACAACCAACATCCCAGAGTCCAGTTCACCTTAGAAAAAGAGGAAAACAACACCCTCCCCTTCCTAGACACTTTAATCATCCGCCAGCTTGATGGATCTTTGGTTTTCTCTGTTCACAGAAAACCCACCCATACTGGCAGATACATTCACCAGCAGTCCGACCATCCCCCCTCACAACAATTTGGGGTTATAAAAACACTATATAATAGGGCAAAATTAATCTGCTCAGATGACAAGACCCTAACTACTGAACTAAACCACATCCTCAACACTTTCTTAGCCAATGGCTATAACCCCAAAAAAATCCAAAAAATACTAAAACCAGTAAACCACAACCCCCCTCCACAATAAAGATTACACCAAGTCTATCACCATCCCCTACATCCAGGGCACCTCTGAGAAAATAACCAATATCCTCAAAAAATATGACCTTACTTCCTGTTACAGACCATATAAAAAGTTGGCATCCCTTATCCGCTCTACCAAAGACCAACCACTTCCCCTAGACCTACCTGGTGTATACCAGGTCCCTTGCAGCTGCAAATTGTTCTACTTTGGCCAAACATGCAGCACAACAAATATCAGGATTTCAGAACACCAAGACTACATCCGGTTTCACCAGTACAGCTGCTCTGGGCTGGCAGACCATGCCTTAGATACCCACCATAAAATTCGTTGGAAGAAAACAAAAATAATTCATCGCAGCAAGTTTAAATACGAAAGATTATTCAAAGAATCTTCAGCAGCTCTAAAAAAACGTTCCTAACCTCAACAAATTTGGGTGCATGAAACTACCCCAAATTTGGGAGACTTACATTATGAGAACTTCAGCCCAACTGCCAAGACTACCAAATTAGCCTGCAAGAGGACACCATTAGGACTTTAGGAACAATATTAGTTTCTTGCTTTCTTCCTCATTTGCTTTGTGTTAGTGCCTGCGTGCACATAACATATCTTTATGTTCCTGAAGATGGCAATGTGACGTTGCCGAAATATAGAAGTTATTCATTAAAGTTACCTTTAATTAATATATATGCGTTGTTAATTCCGTAAACTAATTACCAGTTATGTCTGACCAACGTATAAGCCTTGCTACTAGAAATGTAACAAACTTTTAAAAATGCACCAGGCTCATCCTTCACATTAATTTGTTATTTTTTCTTTGTATTTTTACTTTGTAAGTTCGAAATAAACCATCTAATACATTTGATGGTGTTTTAATTATTACAATAAGATTCTTACAATAAGAATGTAATGCAATATCTTAATATGTATTCCGAATTTTTATATTTAAACCGTTGTATGAAACTTCACATTAATTTGTTAATTTTGCTTTGTATTTTTACTTTATAAGTTAGAAATAAACAATTTTGTAATAAATTTAATGGTGTTTTAATTATTACAATAAGATTCTTACTAATGCAATGCACATTAGTATATTTAAACACATTTTCATATTTAAACCATTGTATGAAACTGTGCATAATGTTATTCGAGCATACATTTTACAATCTTTACATATTGGCTACGTTTCACCAAAATTGGTATAGCAATAACTGTGTTCAAGATGAAGCACATATTGGCCACTTCTTTTTAAAAATTTAACGGCATAAGCAGTAATGTATCATTAGTTGCTATTTACGTCAAAAATATCAAACGGCTTGAGCGCGGAAAACTGTTATGGGGGGGGGCGTTACAAAATTTATGTCTTCCAAAGTGGGTGGTGGCCCGAAAAAGTTTGTGAACCTATGGTGTAGATGGTGCTGATTTATTTCTTTGCTCGTCATCACGAGGTACTTGACAGAAAATGAAATTGAGGAAAACCTGTTGCTTTTGTTACCCATTGACATAGCATACCACAGGCGAAGATATTTTTAATGTAATCGATGGTTATTTCATTGAAAAGAACATTAGTTGGTCGAATTGTTGTGGTGTATGCACTGATGGAGTCAAGTCTATGTCAGGTTGTTTTATAGGCCTACGTGGCAAGTTAAAGAAGTCACTCCCCATGTACCATGGAGTCACTGCTGCATTTGTATATAAACTCTTGCCAAGTCTCTTCTTAGTGAACTGAAAGACGTTCTTGATGAGGCTGTAAAAGTTGTAAATTTTATTAAGTCACAACCTTAAAGTGCTGTGTGAAGAAATGAACAGCCTTCACAGCACATTACTTTTGCATACGGAGGTAAGGTGGCTATCTGTGGGAAAGTACTTACACGGCTGTTTGAACTTAGACATGAAGTCCAGGTTGTTTTTTGAAGACCATTGTTTCTGTCTTGCTCCAAAGTTTCATGACAGTGATTGGCTTCAAAGTCTTGCATATTTATCAGAATTTTTTTAGAAAACAAATTCAACTTGCAACTTTAAAATAGCTCAATCACTATATTCAAAATAACAGACAAAATTGAGTTAATGATTAAAAAAAACTGGACTTTTTGAAAGCGTGTATTGAAAGAGTTCAGCCTGACGTTTTTGAAAATCTGCACTTCTTATCTAAGAATGACTTGCACCTATCCCAAAATGTGGAAGAGAATATTTTAAGTCACTTGGAAGGTCTCAAAGTGTACTTTTAATAAGTACTTCCCTCAATGTGGAAAAGAAAACAATTGGATTGCAGATCCCTTCAATGAAGAATTCTTCAAAGGAGCTAAACTATCAGTCAGTGAAAAAGAGCAGTTAATCGAACTTTCATCCGATTCGTCTTTAAATTCTGATTTTAAAAGAAAGTATCTTATTACCTTCTGGGTAGATGTCAGTGAGGAATACAAACAGCTCAGTCATATAGCTTAATATAGCACTCAAATACCTCTTGCCATTTACTAATACTGAACTAGTGGAGAGAGCTTTTTCTTTTTACACCTTCATAAAAAATAAGTACTGCAACAAGCTTAATGGAAGTCTGGATTTATTACTGATTTCATCTTTTGAGCCTGATTTCAAGAAACTAAGTGCATCAAAGCAAGCTCATTGATCTCACCAACAATGTTTCAGTTAGCTAGTGATCTGTATATACCAATTATTACAGACTTTTCAGATAACACAAATAAACATTATTAATAATAATAAATCAAAAGTTTGTTAAATTACTTGATCGTCATTATCAATATTTAACATGAAGTTATACTTATTTCTGTGTTACAAATATTGTAAAATTAAATGTGGGGTTTGTACTTTCACTGTAGTAATTTTCCTTTCCCAACTCATTACCTTATTTCCACTATTTTACATTAAGATAGGCACTGAACAAAAGTGTCAGTATTTAAAAACAATTTATAGAAATGGATTTAAAAGGGGTACACAAGTGGAAAAAGGTTGGGAACCACTGTTCTACATACATAACCTTTCCATCTAAGAGTTGATTATAAATAGGATTGTATGTAATCCAGGATTCATAACTCTAATATATAGCAACTCTCATGTTAAATTAGGACACCACTTTTGTGTAATAAGGCTACCTATATGAAATTTTTCACTGATGACGTTATAAATAGAATATAGCTTTGATGTAGGTTTTATTTATTTTACTATCAGGCCAGTAGAATAACCATTGATTAAATCATTGTCTCTTTGACATACTGTTTGAAATGTAATATAGCTTGTGTGTATATTCCAAATGAGACCTTAATATAGCACACTAAGGGCTTCTGGTGTGATTGAGGTCAGCAGAACAAAATATACAGTTGGGTGCTGCTATAGACCAGGCGATAGAATAGATGATGGAGATAGTATGCATAGGCAAATAGACTCAATGAGTGGAGGACAGGTAATTATAATGGGGGATTTCAACTATGGTAACATTGATTGGAGGGAGAAGAGGACAAATGGGAGGAAGGAAATTAATTTTATGCAGTTACTAAGGGATAACTACCTGAGGCAGCATGTAATGGAATATACTAGGGATTCGAGAGTGCTTGACCTAGTAATTGCATCTGAGAAATCGATATTATGAATATGACCATATTGCTACTAATTGGTGAGAGTGATCATAAGGTCTTGACCTGGGAAGTGGCTAAATGTGTGGAATTTTCAATTAAGACTGGGTACATGTGGAATTACCGGGCTGGTAAGTACGACAAGCTTAGGATATTGCTTGGATCAGTGCCTTTTTTAATCGATCGTCAGGGCTTCTTTATCTGCAAAATCCAGGTTTTGTAGTTGTTCTGTCAAATCCCACTGTATTTTTTCCCTTTTTTTAATGGCATTTCTCATAACCCAGTCTACTACAATAAGAAATATTGTATGTTGCTAACTCAATATGTTGTCTAATTCATCTTAATTTCAAACTTTTCTGAAAAAGTTCTCCATTGTGTACTCTTTGCATTTTATTACTATTATTACTGCACCCTTCATGGAGTTGGTAGACTCATTGTGGGAGGTTCATTCAACTGACAACATATTTATCATACTGAATCTTAAAATCCGTAACACTCCCTGTGTTGCAGTGTAAAGCACTGGTCAGTTCACACTTGGACTGTTGTGCTCAGATTTGGACACCTGGGTTTAAAAGGGGTACACATTCCAGAGGCCTATTTCAATGTGATATGAAATAGGCCTTTTGAATGCTGACTGTGGAGAGAAGTTATGAGTGAATGGAATACATTACTGGAATATGTTGTTTATCCAGGGAATGTTAACGATTTTAAGATTCAGTATGATAAATATGTTGTCAGTTGAATGAACCTCTCACAATTTAGAGTCTACAAATCGTACACAGTGGAGAACTTTTTCAGAAAAGTTTGAAATTAAAATGAGTTAGACAACATATTGAGTTAGCAACATACAATATTTCTTATTGTAGTACACTGGGAATGAAATGCCATTTTAAAAAAACGGCAAAAAATACAGTGGAATTTAATAGAAGCTACATAACCTGGATTTTATAGATAAAGAAGCCCTGACTATTGGATTAAGAATAAATAAAATGCAAACATGTTATGATAGGTTTCACGGTATAAAAGAACACAGATGGTTAAGAAAATAACTATTTATTAACTTAAAGGCTAATATTTCGCTGGTCTTATATCCAGCATCTTCAGAGCACACAACACAAAGTTTGTTACAAAGGCAAGACAACCACAATCCGGTGTAACAGTGGGGACAGTATAAGTGATTGCAGCGTGCAACACAAGACTAAAGTCCTAATATGGCGCCATCTAGGTTAAAAAAAAAAAAAAAAAAAAAAAAAAAGTTTTGAAATAGTAGTCCAAATGATAAAAAATAAATAAAAGTAATAAATATTCATTTGGTCTTAGGATGACTGTCTCCCAAATCTTTGGTAGATTTATACAGCCATACTTGTTTAGGTTTGGGGTATGTTTCAAGGCTTCTGTTGATTCCAGGAACAACCTCTCTGACTTGTAGAAGCTTCTGTGCATTACTTTTGTTTCTTTCCAATTGATCCTGTGTGCAGGGGTATCCAGAGCATGGTCTGCCAGACCCGACTTACCATAGCGCAAAATGTTTCGGATATATTTTTTGTGTTCACTGAGGCGGATGTCCACATTTCTTCCTGTCTGTCCGTAAGTAGGCTTGATGGCAAGAACAGGGCACTTCATAGACACCAGGATGTGATAAAGGAGTGCATTTGTCCTTGGGTGAACGGATGAGAGTTGCTAGTTTTATATAAGGTTTAAATACCGTGCGTAATTGGTGTTTGTTAAGCACCCTAGATATCTTTTCAGATGTGCCTTTAATGTATGGGATGGTGATTGTTTTGTTGTAGTCTTCTGTGGTAGATAGAGGGGATTTATGGGTAGCATTTATTATTATTATTACGGGCAACTCCAGGGAGTCATTAGACTCATCGAGGGAGGCCCCAAATCATTTTCATCACAACTATTCGACATTCATACAGTATCTATCATACCTCGCCTTAAACTCATTCACTGTCACAGCATCCACCACAGACTCAGGGAGCGCATTCCACTCATTCACTACTCTAAAAGTAAAGAACCCAGCTCTAACACCTTTACTAACCACACTTTTGCCCAGTTTCCATGGATGTCCCCTAGTCCTCCCACAACCAGCCCTGTTCTCAAAAATATCTTCTGAATTAATTTTATAGAAACCCTTCAGTAATTTGAATGTCTCAATCATATCTCCCCTCCTCCGCCTATCAACCAATTTTTGCAACCCACAAATCCTCAACCTGTTCTCATACGGTTCATTCCACAGACCTGCTATCATCTTGGTCACTCGCCTCTGGATCCTCTCCACCTCCTCCCCATCAAGAAGAAACCTAGGTGACCAAATCTGAGCACAGTAGTCGAGATGAGGTCTTATCAAGGCTCGATACAGAGGAACAATAACCTGCTTGTCTCTGCTTGTCAACGTATTCTTCAGCAACCAAGTGATTTGATGAGCTGATTTGGCCACTTTTGCAATGTGTCCCCTAAATTTCAATTCCTTATCCACCAACACTCCTAAATCTCGTGCCTCATCAATTTCCTGGAGCACGGTTCCACCAATGCAGTAAACTGCCTCCCATCTTTTCACCCCAAAATGCATAACCTTACATTTTGCCACATTAAATTGACATCCATTCTCCCTAGCCCAGACCTCCAATCTATCCAAATCATCCTGCAAAATTTTGACGTCATCTGCATTCACTATTGCCCTACCCAACTTCGCATCATCCGCAAACAAATGAACTGTTCCTCTCAGATCCTTTCCTATATCATTTATGAACAAATTAAACAGCAGTGGTCCAAGAACAGATCCTTGTGGTACACCACTAGTCACAGGCCGTCTAGTGGACTCTACTCCTGAGTAAACCACTCTCTGATATCTCTCCGTCAACCACCCTCCTATCCATCTCACCAACCCCATGTCCATTCCCATATGCTGCAATTTACTGATTAGAATTCCATGTGGTATCCTGTCAAAGGCCTTAGCAAGGTCCAGCAGAATCACTGTAAACCCATTACCCTTATCCAGTTCAGCTGTCACTGTGTTATAATACGTGAGCAAGTTACTGAGGCATGACCTACCCTTCACAAAACCATGCTGTCCCCGATACAGTATCCCATTTTCTTCTATCCAATCTTGTATTTTCCTCTTGACTATTTTCTCTAAGACCTTGATAATGATTCCCGTTATGCTGATTGGCCGGTAATTTTCAACAGCAGCCTTGGAACCACCTTTGTGCAGTGGAACTATTTTCCCCTCTTTCCACCCCCTTGGGACTGACCCAGTCCTGAGGCTCAAATTAAACATAATGGTCAAGGGCACTGACGATTCTTTGGCCGCTTCACGTACGACACGAGCTGGTATACCATCCAATCCCACAGATGTATTGACATTGAGGTTCTGTAATAGACTAGTTACCTCTACCTTATTCATCACAATTCCAGTATAAGCTGTTGGTTCCTCCATTTCCGCAAAGCCACCACCTGGATGATATACTCTTGCAAAGTGCTCGCTCAGTAATTCCACAACATCGACTGATTCAGTTACCTCCCTACCCTCAGCATTTTTTAAGATCATTCTACCATGAGCATTTTTCCTTTTACTTGCAACATATTGAAAAAGTTTTACGGGGATTATAATCATTGTTTAAGAAAGTTTGACGTAGGTGAGAAAGTTCAGCCGTGAGAGCACTGTCATTGGAACAGATTGCTCTAGCTCTATGGGTTAGTGTTTTTAAGATACCATATTGTTGAGAAGGGTGATGGTGTGATTGTTTGTGTAAGTATCTCCCTGTATGTGTGGGTTTTCTGTAAACAGAAAATGATAAGGAACCTTCTGGACGACGTGTGATCAGTGTGTCCAAGAAAGGCAGGTAGTCATTGGCTTCTAGTTCCATTGTAAAGTGGATTTTTGGATGCTGGCTATTTAGGTGCACTAAAAATGTATTCAGTGTGTCTGGGCCATGTGGCCAAATGGCAAACACATCGTCAACATAGCGTAGCCAGAGGCTAGGTTTGAGAGTGGCTGTGTTGATGGCTAATTTTTCCAGATGTTCTATGTAGAAGTTGGCTAAGGGGGGAGAAAGAGGTGAACCCATAGCTGTCCCATCTAACTGTTTGTATATTTTCCCTTTCCATGTAAAATAACCTGCCTGTACTGTGAATTTAAATAGCTGGGATATATTTGGGGGAAATTGTGAATTTAGTAAGTTAAGTGTTTCAATCAGTGGTACATTAGTGAATAATGAGGTGATATCAAAACTCACCATTAGGTCTGAACTATTTAAGGTGTGGTTTTCTAAAATACTTTTTAGGTGGGTAGAATTTTTAACTAAAGAGGGAGAATTGTGTGTGTGAGTGGTTAGTAATTTTGCTAAATGTTTGGCTAGTTTATATGTCGGACTGTTTATACTATCTACAATAGGACGTAAAGGTGTACCTTGTTTGTGTATTTTTGGAGCACCATATATTCTGGGTGCTTTAACGTGCATGGGTTTAAGTTTTTTGACGATTTCTTTAGGCCAGGAAGTGATTTTGTTCAGTAACTTGCACACCTTATTCTTTTGTGAGTTGGTGGGATCTCGATTTATGATTTGATATGTAGACCGGTCTTGGAGCAGTGCATGCATTTTGCTTTCGTATTCTGTTGTATCCATAACTACAGTGGCGTTTCCTTTGTCTGATTTGGTTATTGTAATGTGGTTATTATTGTGTAGTTCTTTTAGAGCTATTGTTTCTTTATGCGGGATATTATTTTTGGGAGGCTTAGAATGGATAAGGATATTGGCCACGTCTAACCTAATATTATTGGCTATGGCTGGAGGCAAGTCGTGAATCCCACGTTTAACGGAAGCCATTATTTTGGTTTTAGGCACATCTTTTGGAGTAATGGCAAAATTGTGTCCAAGACTTAATGCACTGGTGGCCTCTTTGGATAAGGTTGTTGATGATAGGTTCACAACGACGCCATCTTGATGAAAATGTGGCCGCTGTGTAACATTGCGTTGCTGGAGGATTTCAAATTTTTTCTGGTGTCGGCTTTTAACTTTAGCAAATTCTTTATTGGCTGTAGAGTCGGAGATTCTATCCAAAATCTCCCATAGCTGCAGATTCAAAATGTCAGATAATGTATCACGAAGTACACTGATCGAGGAATTTATTTTTGCAAGTTCTCGGCGAGTATAAAATAAAATGTATAAAAATTAGGGACAAGTTTCACTCGGCCAAAGCCCAACGTATTTATAAAAGAGCGAGTTTAGCACTATTACGGGAACAGGTATACGCTACTCGCTGGCCACATTTTCATCAAGATTTCGTCGTTGTGAACCTATCATCGACAACCTTATCCAAAGAGGCCACCAGTGTATTAAGTCTTGGACACAATTTTGCCATTACTCCAAAAGATGTGCCTAAAACTAAAATAATGGCTTCCGTTGAACGTGGGATTCACGACTTGCCTCCAGCCATAGCCAATAATATTAGGTTAGACGTGGCCAATATCCTTATCCATTCTAAGCCTCCCAAAAATAATATCCCGCATAAAGAAACAATAGCTCTAAAAGAACTACACAATAATAACCACATTACAATAATCAAATCAGACAAAGGAAACGCCACTGTAGTTATGGATACAACAGAATACGAAAGCAAAATGCATGCACTGCTCCAAGACCGGTCTACATATCAAATCATAAATCGAGATCCCACCAACTCACAAAAGAATAAGGTGTGCAAGTTACTGAACAAAATCACTTCCTGGCCTAAAGAAATCATCAAAAAACTTAAACCCATGCACGTTAAAGCACCCAGAATATATGGTGCTCCAAAAATACACAAACAAGGTACACCTTTACGTCCTATTGTAGATAGTATAAACAGTCCGACATATAAACTAGCCAAACATTTAGCAAAATTACTAACCACTCACACAAACAATTCTCCCTCTTTAGTTAAAAATTCTACCCACCTAAAAAGTATTTTAGAAAACCACACCTTAAATAGTTCAGACCTAATGGTGAGTTTTGATATCACCTCATTATTCACTAATGTACCACTGATTGAAACACTTAACTTACTAAATTCACAATTTCCCCCAGATATATCCCAGCTATTTAAATTCACAGTACAGGCAGGTTATTTTACATGGAAAGGGAAAATATACAAACAGTTAGATGGGACAGCTATGGGTTCACCTCTTTCTCCCCCCTTAGCCAACTTCTACATAGAACATCTGGAAAAATTAGCCATCAACACAGCCACTCTCAAACCTAGCCTCTGGCTACGCTATGTTGACGATGTGTTTGCCATTTGGCCACATGGCCCAGACACACTGAATACATTTTTGGTGCACCTAAATAGCCAGCATCCAAAAATCCACTTTACAATGGAACTAGAAACCAATGACTGCCTGCCTCTCTTGGACACACTGATCACACGTCGTCCAGAAGGTTCCTTATCATTTTCTGTTTACAGAAAACCCACACATACAGGGAGATACTTACACAAACAATCACACCATCACCCTTCTCAACAATATGGTATCTTAAAAACACTAACCCATAGAGCTAGAGCAATCTGTTCCAATGACAGTGCTCTCACGGCTGAACTTTCTCACCTACGTCAAACCTTCTTAAACAATGGTTATAATCCCCGTAAAATAGATAACATACTAAATGCTACCCATAAATCCCCTCTATCTACCACAGAAGACTACAACAAAACAATCACCATCCCATACATTAAAGGCACATCTTTTCAGATGTGCCTTTAATATCTAGGGTGCTTAACAAACACCAATTACGCACGGTATTTAAACCTTATATAAAACTAGCAACTCTCATCTGTTCACCCAAGGACAAATGCACTCCTTTATAACATCCTGGTGTCTATGAAGTGCCCTGTTCTTGCCATCAAGCCTACTTACGGACAGACAGGAAGAAATGTGGACATCCACCTCAGTGAACACAAAAAATATATCCGACACTTTCGCTATGGTAAGTCGGGTCTGGCAGACCATGCTCTGGATACCCCTGCACACAGGATCAATTGGAAAGAAACAAAAGTAATGCACAGAAGCTTCTACAAGTCAGAGAGGTTGTTCCTGGAATCAACAGAAGCCTTGAAACATACCCCAAACCTAAACAAGTATGGCTGTATAAATCGAACCAAAGATTTGGGAGACAGACATCCTAAGACCAAATGAATATTTATTACTTTTATTTATTTTTTATCATTTGGACTACTATTTCAAAACTTTTTTTTTTTTTTTAACCTAGATGGCGCCATATTAGGACTTTAGTCTTGTGTTGCACGCTGCAATCACTTATACTGTCCCCACCGTTACACCGGATTGTGGTTGTCTTGCCTTTGTAACAAACTTTGTGTTGTGTGCTCTGAAGATGCTGGATATAAGACCAGCGAAATATTAGCCTTTAAGTTAATAAATAGTTATTTTCTTAACCATCTGTGTTCTTTTATACCATGAAACCTATCATAACATGTCTGACGAACACATAAGCCTATCCACGCGTATAAAATGCAAACAAAAATAACGAAAAAGAAATAATAAAAAGACATATATTACTAGGTGGTCAGATATTAGAAACAGTGGAGAACTTTAATTACCTAGGATCAATAATAAATAAAAGTAGATAAAAAGAGGAAGATATAAAAGGAAAAGATAGAGCATAATTTTTAACATGTTAGTGAAAATATGGAGATCAAAGGAAATAGGTTTAAAAAACAAAATCGCATTATTTAATACAAATACTAAAAATCAGTTCTATTCTTTGTATCCGAAACATGAACAACAATAAAAGCAATTTGGGAAAAATTGCAAAAGCTTTGTAAATGTTTAAGGAGAATTGTACAAATAAAATATATATAAAAAATATGTAATAAAGAATTATGCAAAAAAATAAACTGACCAAAAACCAATAACGTATGACACCAGTCAGAGAAAATGGAGATGGATAAAGCATGTACTAAGTCTGAAAAAGAAAGTCAAACAAGCATTAGAATGGAATCTGCAAGGAAAGAGGAAGATAAGTATGAGCTGGCGGAGATGAGTAGAAGAAAAGCTCAGAAGGATTGGAAAGAACTGGACACAGATGAAGTGAGGTACAAAATAGCCAGGTATAGATCTGTGGTCGAGGCCTTATGTTCCCAACATTAATTAATAATAATGTTGAAGAGCATCCTGATAAGCAGAGCTAAGGTTTTTATCTGTTTCTTTAATACATATCTTATTATGCACAGATCTGGTTACCTGGATTTATTAGATAGTGGAGAGGATCCACAAGCGAATGGCCAAAATAGTAACTAGTCTATGGAATGCGAAGTGTATTAAAAGTATCTGTATTGCAAACTAACCTTTGCCGAATGTTACTAAATCCAAGACATGGGACGTGTTTTAAAACCACAAAAATCTTCATCACTTGATTCATCCATCTTCAAACATAATCGTTGGCCACAATTTAAGCCAACAGCGACATAAAGTAACGTTCTTTACATTCTTCCAGGCAAGATACAAAGTGGCATGTTTTAATGTGAACTGTTTCTGAAAATCTTGGACACTACCTTCAAAGTTCACACATCGACACATAAAAAGGGAGTGGTAGTTCATCTTTAAAACACAAATGTTTTCCACATTTAAGTCTTCAGCTGGTGGATGGGCATGGCAATTGTCCAACAAAAGAATCACTTTTCTGTCCGGTGGTAAACCCTTTTTCTCTTAAATGCTCCTTCACACCAGGCACAAATACACTATGAAACCATTCTTTGAATATGTCACAATCCATCCATGCATTCTTTTGTGCCTGATAATGGATAGGCAGATTTTTCACATTTTTAAAGCACCATGGATTGCAGTACTTGCCTACCACTGACAATCTTACTTTGTGCATACCTGCAGCATTTGTGCATACCACCACAGTTACATGGTCCTTGTTCTGCTTTAAGCCCTTTGGCAAGGCTTCACACAAGTCAGAGTTAATGTGGGAAGACGCTTCTATAACAATCCACTCTCATCAGCATTATATATTTGTTCCACAGTCATATTATTTTCGCCCACAATTTTCTGAAACTGCTCGATAAACTCGTTGTGGGATACTTTATTGGTATTCCTCTGGTCTTTCTTTAAACATCTGACACATCTAACTTATGGATTCCATGCCTATCTTTGAATTGGTTAAGCCACTCAACGGAAAATCCACACTCGCCTTGCATCTTTATTTTCCCATGCAATTCCTTTGCATTTTCTAGCAGCATCAGTCCAGAAATGTAAGCTCCCTCTGACCTTTTCAGGGCAAACCAATCGTATAACACATGATTTAATTCTTCACACTGGGATTGGTGTACAGTTTTTTGATTTTCTGCAGCTTTTTGCAGATTCTGTTTGCATCATGAATCCCTGGAGTTGACCACCTTGTTTCTTTATGTTGTACAAAGTTGAACTTCTAACTTTATATTTCTCCGTTAATTTTGTTCTGCTTCTCCAGCAATTCGAGTTTTCACTTGAGAGCAAGAACATTTCTCTTACTTCTCGTGGGAGTAGCCATAGCGACACTATGTGGGCTAGGAGTGTACATGTACGAATGCAGTTTGTTGGTGCAAGTTCTGGCCGTGCAATATACAAAATAACCAATGTGATCTCTCTTAATCCAATGAGCCGCTAGGAGTATTGTGTGAAACATATGTTCAGGAGTTGCATGCCCCATGCGATTCGGCTGCACATACTACATTGTTGCCAGAATGCAAGCCCAATGTATATTTTTCTCATCTTGTAGGCTTAAATTTCGGGTTTAAATTTAGACCTTCGAAAGTGCCGCTGTTTTGGTATTGATGCTTAATTGGGTGCTGGTTAAGAGAGATTTTACTGTACGTGGGACTGAATTTTAAGCTGATAGCTCCACTCGCCCATTCTGTTTAAGATCTTCCTGTAAGGCCACATCTGCTCTGTTCTTCATAGTTCTTACCATTCTTATAAACTTCATTTTATTTTTATGAACTTCTTCCATTACACAACCTTGTGATACCTGACAGCCAATCAGCTGGATATCTGACTTGCTAGTTTCTTATTTAGCCTCATCTATTTAAATTTAGTTATCAGCTTGTATGGTAATCTGTCAAACGCCTTTGAAAAATCCAAGTATAGAAGTGAATTCATCACATTACAGTACATTAACAAATTGCTAAAACATAGCAAATTGCTATGTTTCTTTTCTATGCTTCTATCAATTTGCTAGAAATTTCTTCCATTTCTAAAACTTAGAAATGGAAAAAAGTATTGTAAAAGGAATCAGAGATTCCTTTTACAATAACTATGCCATTTGCATCCCTGGCTAAACCAATGTTTTTCTTTGGGATTTCCTACCGAGTCTCCCAGGTTAATTTTTTACTCCAATAATATTTGTATTACTGGAAATAATAGAAAATGGGCAAGTGAGTGGAGCTACCATAAAAAGGTTAAATTATCATTCTGACTAAATCAATCCAGATCTTTGTCTTTCTCTGGGTCTCTTTCATGCCACTTTGGCATCAAACACCAATTTTTGATGCCAAAGTGGCATGTTTTGCTAACCTTTCCTCGCCCATTCTATTTAGGTGGTCATATACCACCTTAGATTAGCTTTGCTGACACATTCTTGAATGCTAACGATGTCAAGTTCCTTTCTAATATATCTTCATTTGTAATATGATTCTGTCACTGATGCTGTCAGTTTACTCTGCTAATTTTTCTCGGAACCCTCATATCTTTCGCCTCTCTTTGATTAAGTGCTTTATATTTCTATCTTAATTCATCAATAACTTAAAACTGGTTGGAATACTGTCTTATATACTGCTAGTTTGCTGTTTTGGCTAATTTCTCTTATTCCATAAAAATTTAATTTGCTATCTTCACTAAAAATTACGCCTAAATATCTGAAACATTTTACGTTTTTTAGGATCTGCATTCAAAATGCAGCTGAAGTTTTCTATATACCTACCTATTTTCATTGTTCTGGTGTTTTTATTGCTGATTTTCATTTCCAACTTGTTACAGCTGTTATTCAGTTTAGTTAGAGAATCTTTAGACTTGCACTAGATGTGCTTAGGAGTATCTGCATTAAAGCAAAAAGCTAAGTTTGACATGTCAAATTCTATTATCAAGCATAATGCCACTTTCTTTCATAATGTGATCCATATAGATAATGAATAAGAGTGGAAATAATGTGCATCCTTGTCTTAGCCCCCCCCCCCCCCCCGATCTTACATCAAACCATCTTTCTGTATTTCCTTTGATTCTAACTGCTGACTTGACAACTTAAATATAGACTAAGTTTTGCCCTGTATAATGTTCCATTTAATTATAGTGTTTTGAAAAGCTTTTCTCAGGCCACTTGTCATATGCCTTTTTCCAAATCTACAAAACTTAAGTACATCCTTGTCATATTCCCATGATTTGTTAACTATTTGTCATAGTGGAAATCTCTGATCTTGTACCTCTATTTGGCCTGAACCAACTTGTTTTTCTCCAAATTTGTCTTCCACAATCTTTCTCAACCTCTTTTCAAGTATGCTTGCATAAATCTTACCTGGAATACCTAGAGAAATTCCTCATTTTATTCCAGATAAAAGGGAATAAAGCTGAATGTAATTCTTACATTCAGCTTTATTCCCTTTTATCTGGAATTTGATCTTCTGACCAGGCCCTCTGAATTATGCGGTGTAGCCATTACAAAACTTTTATATCTCCATACTTAAGCATTTCTGGTCAGATATCATCTACTCCAGCACCCTTCCAGATTTCCAGTTTTTGATGGCTTTTTCTATCTCAAGTATTGATATGTACTCCTCTTTGCATTCCTCTTGAAAATTTTCTAGTATGGTTCTGTTAGTGCTTATTTTATTTAGTAGTCTTTCAAAGTAATTGCTTCAGATATTTATCCAGTTTTCATGTCATCTTTATCAGTTTTGATTCCTTTTATAATACTCTTTCCTCCATTACTGAGCTTTTTTCAATAACTTCCATTTCAGGACATTTTATTTTCTTATTTTCTGTATTCTTACAAAAGTCTTTTCATGACTTTTGTTTAGCTACTTTTGAAAATAGCTTAGCTCTTTTACATTTTTCTCAGCATTCTTGTGGGGCATCTGCTTATTTGTTAGGAACTTTTGGTATGCTTTCTTCTCTTTCAGGACTGCTTTTTTAACTTCTTATGTCCACCTGGAGTTCTTATTTTTCTATCCTTGCAGACAATTTCACCACACACCTCCTTAGCTGAATCAGTGTCTTCTGAGGTTGCCACTGAGGTTTGGTTTGTACTTTCAATCTGTTTCATTTTTTTTCCAATAACGTTTGTATAGTCGAGTCTAGAGTTTAGTCTTGTAAAAGCTGCTTAACTTTAATTATTTTTAAAACTTTCTTACACACTGTTCTTTTCAATGTGATATTCATTTTTATCCTGCTTAGCACTTCCAATTTCAAATCCTTAGTGTGTTCTTATATCCTGAACCAGCATGAAGATATCACTATTAACAATGATGTAGTAAATGAGGCTTTTCTTATTTCCAGGGCCGGTCCAAGAGTATCTGATGCCCCTAGGCAAAGAAAATTTAGGCACTCCTATACATTGTCTCTCTATATATATTTTGTCATACTCACACAAGCACACATACACCTACACAGGTATTACTTACAGAAATACTGCTCTATGGAGAACACTAACTATTTTGACCACAAACATTCTTCAGCCGCTGTAAGAATGTTAGATACATGAGTACCAAAACTATTAGCCATTAGACTCAACTGTCACCTACGAAAAAGCTTGACCGAACTAATCTGAAATCAGTAGAAGAATGCTGGAGTGGGGATGATGACAAGTAAAGGGAGCAAAGAGAAAGACCAATCAGAGGTCTTATTTCACGAATACTACCAATCAGAATCTCTGCCACTGCAATTCTATGAAAATTCCCACTGCATTCTTATACTGATTTAGAATAAACTGAACTGAATTAACAAGACGATTCTGTAAGAAAATTATGACATAATCCCCAACTTCTCAGACCTCAGAGAGCTTTCAAAAACAGGGCTTAACCTAAAAATCAACAGAATTAAGTCTATAGGGAATGAAGATAAGAAGTTAGAACAATTGGTTAGTCGCGACCACTGATTGTTAGTTTGAGGGATATCCCGGAACTTCCCTGCTCATCTTGAGACAGATGAGCAGGGAAGGAAAAATCTCTGCACTTGAGGTTAAGTATACAAAAAGCAGGGGAGTGGAAGAAACAGAAAAAAGGTGAAAATAATGTAAGATCATCAGCGAGCACCAGAAAGGCTTGACTGACTTCAGTTTTTTATTATTAATCAAGGTTTTACTAATTTTTTCCAAATGTTGTAATTTTTCGCTGAGCTATGTAGCAAAATCTGGCACCCCTAGGCTGTTGCCTAGGTTTGCCTACTAGCCCTACTTATTTCTTGTGTTTTCTCTCTATGTGAACTTGTTCACATCTTTATGTTGAAACATGGTGTTAGTAATGACTAGCACCATGTCCTGAGCAGAAGTCCAGCAAATGCTTACCATTATTATTAGCTTTGTACTTTTCTCCAAATTTTCTCAAACATGCCTGGTGGGATTAATTTCATACTCTCCTGTTCAGATTTTCGATAAGGACCACTTTTTTCCAATTTGTCAGCTGCTTGTTCTAATGATTTGAAAAATTCTTCTGCTTCTTTAGAAAAACCTCTTCTTGCTTCTGTGGGACCATAGGTACAAATTAGTTTCATTGTCCATTTCCCCATTTTTAAGTTTGCCCACATAACTACTTGAAATTTCCTTACAATCAGAAAGTTTATCTTCATGTTTCATGTTGAATGCTATTTGTACTCTTTCCTTTCCTTGATCATTATTGCTTTAATATAACATCCTATTCCTATTTAGGATTTTCTAATGAAAGATATTCATATGAATAAATGACACCTAATGGTACTCTTCAGCTTTCAGTATACAGAAAGAAAGCACAGAGTGTATCATCCATCTCAAAAATTGGACATCATCATTATCAAAAATCTTAATAAATTTTACATTCCATATGTTGCTCCACTGAAAGCAGAACCTTCATTGGAGCCACTGCCATCTCCAATGGCTACAACTTCAATATTATTGCCAAAGAAATTGATGATTTTTAGCCATTTCCCCATTCCTAATTCAGAGGAACTTTCTCGAGTCTGCATTTCTTATGAGGGGAAAGTCAGTAATAAATTGCAAACAAATGCGGAACAAATGAATTGCAAGTGAATAGTTTTTGATATGCATCGCAAGGTAGCAACACAGTCTAGGAGGATAATAGTATATGTGGTAGATACAATGTTTTGTAGCTCTTTTCACTCAACTTGAGGAGCGTACAACTATCAAACAGTATGCTGTTGTTTCTTGTGAACAAAAGAACTTCTTGCGAAGGTCATGCATAAAGAGATCCTATTTTCATATGCACCAGTTCATAACTAGGTCCAGAAATTGTTGCAGGAACATTTGACACTTCACAATGAAGACTGATCTGGTTGGCTTGAGATTGGGACAGAAGCCACTGTGAGATAGGTAGAATAGATTATATGAAACGAGAGGCAGGTAGTGATGGACAGAATAGCAAGTGGAATAGGTTGTTCTCATGTTCTAGCCTACAGCAATGCATAATTGTTAAGATTTTTCAGAAAGTGTGTACACAGTGAGTGCCTAGAGAACAGTCTTCAGCACAATATGAACCAAATGGGTATGTCCTTACAACATCTCTTCTGCTATGCAGATGAAAAAGACATGTTAAACAGGATTGTTACATGAAATGAAAGCATGCTTCAATGCAATCAGTGGGGAAAGCTTATGCCTGTAGTCTTTTTAGATTCCCAGGGAGTACTGCTGGCCCATTTTCAGAAGCATGACAAAATGTGAATACTACGTCATAACATGAAATTTTATTTAAGCTTCAGGATGCAATTCACCAAAAATATCCAGGCCTACTGGCAAGAAGAGTATTGCTTCTCCATGACAATATGAGAGATCATACAGCTACAAGAACCCTGAGGGGAGTTCAGGGGTTTCAGTGGAACTCCTTCAACATCTACCTTATAGCCCCAACCTTGCCCCAAGCAACTTTTCACCTGTTTGATCCACTTTAATAGCAAACATTTTACTGATGATCAGGACTTTGAAAAGGTGGTGTGAAGTTGGCTGAGACAACAGATAAAAGAATTTGTTACTTTGCCTTCAAATGTAAATGTTGAAGGGAATTGCTGTCCGGCCACAGATCCGAGACCTTCGGCTTACAATGTGCCAAGAAGAGTCAATTCATGTAAAAGGGAGAAAGGAATAAGGTGATGTACAAATTCGTTACCAACACGTAAAATCACTTGCTTTATATCATTATTATCATTATCATTATTACCGGCTACTCCAGGGAGTCCTTAGACTCATCGAGGGAGGCCCTAAACATCATGTTCACACAACTGTTCAACATTCTCACAGTATCTATCATACCTTGCCTTGAACTCGCTCACTGTCATAGCACCCACAACAGACTCTGGCAGCTTATTCCACTCATTTACCACTCTAAAAGTAAAGAACCCAGCTCTAACACCCCTGCTAACCACGCTCTTGCCCAGCTTCCATGGGTGTCCCCTAGTTCTCCCACCACCAGTCCTGATCTCAAAAATATCCTCTGAATTAATCCTATAGAATCCTTTTAGCAATTTGAATGTCTCAATCATATCTCCCCTTTTCTGCCTATCAACTAGTTTCTGCAACCCACAAATCTTCAACCTGTTCTCATATGGTTCATTCCATAGACCTGCTATCATCTTAGTCACTCGCCTCTGAATCCTCTCCACCTCCTCCCCATCAAGAAGGAACCGAGGTGACCAAATCTGGGCACAGTAGTCGAGATGAGGTCTTATCAGGGCTCGGTACAGAGGTACAATAACTTGCTTGTCTCTGCTCGTCAAGGTATTTTTCAACAACCAAGTGAGTTGATGAGCTGATTTAGCTACTTTTGCAATGTGCCCCCTAAACTTCATCTCCCTATCCACCAACACTCCCAAGTCCCTGGCCTCATCAATCTCTTGGAGTACAGTTCCACCAATGTGGTATACTGCTGCTAATCTTTTCACTCCGAAATGCATAACCTTACATTTTGTCACATTAAATTGACATCCATTCTCCTTGGTCCAGAACTCCAATCTATCTAAGTCATCTTGCAAGACTTTGACATCTTCTGCATTCACTATCGCCCTACCAAACTTTGCATCATCAGCGAACAAATGAACTGTCCCACTTAGACCCTTCCCTATATCGTTAATGAACAGATTAAACAGCAGTGGTCCAAGAATAGAACCCTGTGGCACACCACTAGTCACAGGCCGTCTTTTGGACTCTACTCCTGAATAAACTACTCTTTGATATCTCTCCATCAACCACCCAGCTATCCATCTCATCAACTCTATATCCATTCCCATATGTTGTAGTTTACGGATTAGAATTCCATGTGGTATCCTGTCAAACGCCTTTGCCAGGTCCAGCAGTATCACTGTAAACCCATTTCCCTTATCCAGTTCAGCCGTCACCTTGTTATAAAACTTGAGCAAGTTACTGAGGCATGATCTACCCTTCACAAAGCCATGCTGTCCTCTGTACAGTATCTCATTTTCATCAATCCATATTTCTGTATTTTTCCCTTGACTACTTTCTCCAAGACCTTGACAATGACTCCTGATATGCTGATCGGTCGGTAATTTGCAACCGTAGTCTTGGATCCTCCTTTATGCAGTGAAATTATTTTCCCCTCTTTCCATGCCTTTGGGACCAAGCCAGACCCGAGACTCAGATTAAACAACATGGTCAAGGGCACTGATAATTCCTTAGCCGCTTCATGCAAGACCCGTGCCGGTATACCATCCAGTCCCACAGATGTATTCACATTAAGGTTCTGTAATAGACTATTCACCTCCACTTCATTCATCACAATTCCTGTATAAACTAATGGTTCCTTCATTTTTTCAACATCACCACCTGGATGATATACTTTTGCAAAGTGCTCACTCAGTAACTCCACTATATCGACTGGTTCAGTGAACTCTTTACCATCGTCATTCCTTAAAATCATTTTGCCATGTACAGTTTTTTCCTTGCTTACAGCATATTGAAAGAACTGTTTGGGATTCTCTTTTGCTTGCATAGCTAGTTTCCTTTCATACATGAAATTTTATTTCATACATGAAATATGTAAGTTTCCAACTGTTGTACAAGCAAAATAGTTACCACTTTAAAAACTAGATATATATGGTATGACTAATTCTCATGGAAAGGCTTAGACATTGGTTATGCATTTTTTACTAAGTAATTTAAGGAAATTACAACGTCAACTAGGATATACATTAAAATAAATTTTAATATACTTCAGTATTTTGGCAACGTCACGTTGCCATTTTCAAGAAACTGAAGAACAAGACACGTGCACGCAGGCACAACAAACAGTAAATGAGGAAGAAGCAGGAAGCTATTATTTCTCCTAAAGTCCTGATGGTGCCCCCTAGCGGGCAATGTTGGTATTCTTGGGCGATTGGGCAGAAGGTCTTCTGGTGTAGGTTTCCCAAATTTGAGGCAGTCTCATGCAGCCAAATTTGTTGAGGTTTAGATTGATGAGACTACCACAAAATTGGGAAACCTACATCAGACCTTCAGCCCAATTATCCAAGAATACCAACATTGCCCACTAGGAGGGCACCATCAGGACTTTAGGAGAAATAATAGCTTCCTGCTTCTTCCTCATTTACTGTTTGTTGTGCCTGCGTGCATGTGTCTTGTTCTTGAGTTTCTTGAAAATGGCAACGTGACATTGCCGAAATATTCAAGTATATTAAAATTTATTTTAATATATATCCTAGTTGACGTTGTAATTTCCTTAAATTACTTAGTAAAAAATATGGTATGACTAGTAAAGACTTGACTTATCATGGAGCTGGATATAATCCTGATGTTGATCTAAGAATATTTCAGCAGACTGATCTGTTTTCCCATAAGAGATCACATGAGCAGTGAATTCTGTAAACTCCTGGATAGGGGAAGGGAGAGAAAGATAGTGAGCGTTTATTTGTTCTTAAGAGTTAAGAATAATTTTGTGTCTAAGGTTAACCTTTGTTCAAGTCTGGTGAGCTTCTCATGCACCTTTTTTTATAAGGGAAAGGCATAAATAAGTTTCTGATTATAAAAATAAATAAACAAGTGAAATGCAAACTTAGAAAAAGATTTCTCTACATAATGTGCGACCACAGATGTGAGACCCCTCAACACTTATGTGCATGTCAGAAGAAGGCGAATCCATTCCAATAATAGGGTAATCAATGCATTTTGTAGGATGAGTGTTTATTAGTATACATCAGAAAATTAGCTTTTCTGATGTATAATAAGATTCATTGAAATAAGACTAAGGTTTTATGCAGGACAAATTTTTTATCAGAAAGATGATGTAAAGAAAGCTGAAGTGCCCACATTCATCATCCCAACCATGAAGAAAAAATACTCTAAACTTCCCAAAACTCTGAAAGTTGATCTTACTCAATACTTCTTATGATTGTTAAATAATTTATTCATTGATAATTTCATTGTTTTTTTCCTGAATCCTAATAGCTACAAATTTAGCTCTCCTTTTTCAATAAATATATCATGTACTATAAATTTCAATTGTTGGTCTATTATATTTTGTCTCTGTTTGCATTGAGAATGATCTTGAAACTGGACTGAAAAGTTGTTCTTAATAAATATTTATTACCAATGTAAGTGAATTCCATATTTTATTAAAAGTAATATATGCTGAAGTTGCTCTTTAGCATATATTACTTTTGTTTTTGCCATAATATTTCTTGGTTTATAAAACATCACATATAAAAATGTGAATTAGACCAATACTATGGACAAGTAATGTTTTTTGTAACTAGTAAAACTGTATTTCTGCAGTCCTGGTAATGATTGTTTTTCATGTAGTACTGTCATATCCTGTACTTCCCCTCTCAGGGTGCATATCAGGAATTTGATTAGGATAATAGCAACTTCTTCCTTGCCATAAAAAGAAATAAATAATAAAATAAAATATATTGCAATACATTTCTATTCTTCTGATAGGAGATTGTTTTAAATTTTTTCCAATCTTTAAATGCCCCTTCTAATCCTAGTCAGCAATGCAAGGAGTACAGTATCTGATTGAAATCAGATGTGCAAGTGTTTCATTTACTTTATAATAATAAAAAAAAAATTGTTCATTACCTGTTGATGAGGGAAAGGCATATTCTGCTATTTTTTGGATTTTACAAAGTCATTTGACAGGGTACCATGTGATTAGCTGATATTTAAGTTGCAGCACATGGGTTTAGATATCAGGTTAGTGAACTGGATTCAAGATTGACTATCTGATAGGTATTGGACAGTTGTGCATAGGGTAGGGGGGGCATTATCAAGGAGACAGAAGGTTACAAGTAAGGTCCCACAGGACTCAGTACTGGGACCTGTATATTGTTTAATCTTTATATCAATGACATTGTCAGTGGATTGCAGGGAGTTTTCAGTTGTTTGCAGATGTGAAGCTTGGAAGGGTTATTAGTAATAATGCAGATGTGATAGCCTTTCAAGAGGATTTGAATAAACTGGAACAGAGGGACAAATGAATAGGAGTCAGTTTAATGTGTCAAAATGTAAAGTCTTGAAGTTTAGGATACATCAATGGGAGGCTACATATTCTGTTGGAAGAACTGTACTGGAAGAAGTAGTGGAGGCAAGGGATATGGGAGGTAATGATTGATAGAAACCTGAAATTTAGGGAACATATTGCAAAGGTGGTGAAGGTAACTCGAGAGGATTGCTGCAATATTGAGAAGGACACTAACCTGCAGAGATAAGAGCTGTTATTCCATTGTATAAAGCCCTGATTAGACCATGCTTGGACAATGATCAAACCATCATTATTCTCAAATTTGGACCCCAGGATTTGAAGGGGATAAATTAACTGTGGAAAGGATGGTATCAGTACTGTACAATGTTAGTTATGAAGACAGGCTGATGGAATGTGAACTGCAGAGTATGGAAGATAGAAGGAGGGGTGATGTGGAGACTTATAAACTGTTGAGAGGCGATTACATGTTGACACTAACACTGGGGAGTTCTTTTGTTTGGTGGAATAGAGGAAAGGAGTAAGAACAAGGAGCCATCCCTGGAAATTACAAAAGGAAACTGTGAGCAAGAGAGTGAAAAGTGGTTTCTTTGCATGGAGGGTAGTTGAACTGTGGAATGCATTGCCTGATAGTGGTGAGAGTACAAATGGTCAGTGAGTAGTATGATAGATTTTGTGTGTTTTAGGATGGGCCTCCCACGATGAGTCTTTTGACTCAATGGAGGCCTGAATCGAATTAATAATAATAAAATTATATTTAAATATCAAATTTGATAAAAACTAGCAAATCAGATATTGAATTTATACAAGTAAACAATTATGTAACCTTGTCATATTACTTACTAGGAAAGAAACTTAGATTTAAATCTCATTTATGATGAAAGGTTTTTTTTTGTTACAATAGAAACATGCCAGGAAGCTTACATGTTTATAGATAGGAAATTTATTGCTGCAATCCCAGTCATTGATTAACTAAAAATAACAGGTTACAAGATTATTTGTAAACATGTGACAATTTGGCAGTTTGAGGCCAAACTGCAAATGATGTAATGTTTATGCTAAGAAACGAGAAAATGATTTTTCCCCATCCCATTAAAGAACATGCTTCCAAAAACTGGCAACTCTCATTCAGATTTGCTTTTACTGTGTTTGTGCCAGGAGAGACTGGAGATGAATGTTGGTCTAAGCAGATAGATCTGATCTTGTATTTAATACATTAAGACAGAAATTTGAATCAGATTTTGAAGTGCAGTTTCGCATTAGACTTCATAAATTTATCTCAAACCTTTTATTAAAATGATATCTACTTATGAAAGTTTAGATATGGTATGACTTATAAAGTTGCACTTTATAGGCTTATAAAGTTCATTCACTTATCATAAACAGAAATGGGGAAAAAAAAATTCATCTTTGTATTTTGCAGAAAATTTGGATTAAGGGAGGAATATGCTGATTGCTTGTTTTTGTGTCGGCACTGTCGATGCCTATTTTGGAAGGTAAGATATTAAAAGATATTAATTTGTAATTATATGAATTTAAACTTGTTTACTTTACGTACAGCACTAGCAACTTGCCAGGTGATGATGCTGTTGCATCATTTGTTGGATATAAAGTGTTATACATTAGCTGAACATTGTATATCTGCACTACAAATATCTTGATAAGAGATCTAAATTTATTTTACTTTCCTTGTAGAAGTTCTGGAACATATCTGTTTAAATGAGACTAACAAAAATCTAGGCAAGAACGTAATTCAGAACAAATTAATATAGTACCTCCATGGAGCCAAAGACTCCTTGTGGGAGGTCCCACCTGTTGCGTGCGTGCACACACACACACACACACACACAAAAGCCTGTTGAACTGTTCTCTAAACAGTTCAACAGGTTTTGTGAAAGGCTCTGCTCTTTCGACACTCACCAAACACTCGAGCATTGCATTCCACTTGCTTGAAAAAAACCCTATTCTTCACTACTCTGATTATATTCCTCTCTATACATCTTCCAGCAAACTGCCTCTTATTCTATGTGTGCGTGTCTTGCCATCCTACAAAAAAATCTCTTATACATTAATCTGGTAACAACTCCTTACCAACTTCTATCTGAATCATACCTTCTCCCTTATATTCCTGAGGTATGATGCCACCTTAATTGATCTTTTCTAAACCTTTTCACCTCACTTGAAAACTACTTGATCAGATCTGTGCACAGATATCCATATGTAGCCTGATCAAGGTTTTATGCAGTGATTTCACTGATCTTATTTACAAGAGGTCGAAAGATCTATAAGATTCTTAGTGGCATGTCTGGAATGCAGTGTCTAGAAGTGAGGACTTAGAAGTTTATGGACTTTTTGAAGAATTGCAGGTCATAGCTGTTTGGAAATATTTCTTGCAGTTGGCTGTTCCAGAGGACAGGTTAGATAGAATAAAAGAGGAAGAAGTAAAGCAGTTTTGGTATGTTCGCAATTGCACAGTGAATGGGTGCTGTGCAGCTGCTGCTCTTATATTAATAGGTGCAACAAAAAGTGGAGGACTGATATTATCAGTTCATTGGAGCAATGACCATTGGAGTACCTGTAAATAGACACAACTGAAACACTGCATCTGTGAGATAGAGATTGAAGGGAATCTGTAAGAGATGAATCACCTCTGAGCTGAATTGCTCTCATCTGGACAAGTGTCAAGAATTTTTAGAAAAGTTTTAGGTGCTCTACCCCAAACATGTATGTCATGTGAACAGTATTCTAAGCATGGATGGATTTCGAATTTGTATATAGTTAAGAGTTGGCTGAGTGTAAAATAGCATCTTGAATGAAAGAGAATGTCTAGTTTTTTGGATGCTGAGGAAGCTATTGTTGAGATATGTTTGTTTCAGGAGAGGCTGGAGGTAAATGTTGGTCCAGGCAGAGAGATCTGATCTTGTCTAGTGATTTGTGTATTACTGAGAGTAAGGAATATGAGCTTTCTTTTCTGAGAAAAGAGGAAAGACTGGATTTTGGTATTGAATGTGACCAGATTGTTCTCACCCCCATTGAAAGATAGTACAGGGTGTTTGGGATAAATTTGACAGTTTCGTAAGGAAAAAGAAAATCTTCTTTGTATCTATTAAATTTAATGAATTGACAAAAAAACATTACAGGCAGAGTTAATTACAATACTATCAACAAGATTTACTCAAAATAACCACCATTAGCATCGATCACAGCTTCAATTCTGCTTCGGAACCTCGAACAAGCTGATGCTACAGTCTCCCTGGGAAGGGCCGCAAAAACTGTTTTAATTTTATCCATTAACTGGGCTTTTGTATTACTGGAAGTGCGATTGGTGTCTTTTTCAACTGCGCCCCATACAAAATAATCCATGGGGTTAAGGTCTGGGGAGTTTGGAGGCCAAACATTTGGACTGGTGAAGTCGTAGAAATTTTCAGACAACCATTTTTGACTTTTCCCAGAGGTGTGGCAAGGGGCCGAATCCTGCTGCCATACATACGGCCTACCATTGGCTACCCTTGTTATCCAGGGCTTGACTACAGTTAGCAACTCCACGAACAAAGCCCGAATTCCAATGCCAGGGTTCTTCAACACCTGTTCCTGCAGATTTGCGAGGAATTCTGCTGTACGAACGCAATCAGATCGTCTGCTAGGGATCTTTCTTCTTGCTACATCCTCGTAGTCACCATTGCAAGTCTCTAGTTCATGCCTGATTGTTTTTACTGTATTCAGGGAGCATTGGGCAGCAGTCGTAATATCCTTATTTTGATGGCGGGCACGAATCATCATGATACAAGTTATTCTCTTCCATGATTCAGGTGGGTTCCAGCTATCCATCCTTTCTGACATCTTGTATATGAATGAAGAAGGGTCCAAACTTTTAAATGAAGAGAAGTGTGTGTTAATACATGTAACTTACGGAAAAATATAATTAATTATAAATATGTCAAATTTATCCCGAACACCCTGTATATAGATCAGTGTTTAAGGCACTTCTTAGAGTCCCATGGACTGTAAAAAAAAACTAATTTTGAAATATTAGAGATGATTGGAGAAGATAGGAATCTGTTGAAAACCATTAAGAAAAGGAAAATCATCTACCTTGGTCACATACTAAGGCATGAATCCCTACAAAAAAAAAACACTTCTAGAAGGAATGATACAAGGAAAAAGAAGAAGAGGAAGACAAAGAACAGATTGGATGGGAAATATTAAGCACTGGACCTTTCTGTCCTATGACGAATGCAAAAGAGAAGCACAAAACCGTACATGGTGGAAGCTCATGGTAGTCAACCTCCTGGAAGGAGATGACATCTGACAAGACAAGTTTAAGGCACTAGTTGTAGATGATCTTGATGCTTCGATATCTACATTGCATGGTTTGTCAAATGAATAGGATGAATGGAGAGCACTGTTGTCTACAAAGCTGTAGACAGAATTAGTGGTGATTGAGAGTAGGCTGTTTATGTACATGAGAAAAGAGGGTAGGTGATGAAACAGACCCATAAGGTACTTCTGCATTGGTGGTGTTGCTCCAAGAGAGGAAGCAAGCAGGCCTCTATGCCAGATATGATCACAAGCTCTGGAAATGTCAAGAGTGACAGCACAAGTTTTGCTGAACCTTCCCATTGCACATGTCCAGTGGTGTGTGATGTAAGCTAAAAATAATTCCTAATATCATGAGCATTGACTAAAGAGCCACTTCATGCCAGGTCATTGAGAAACCAGTCTCAAAAAGATATTTTATTTTTGTAGCAATTAGCAATATTGATTGCACTTGGTAAAATTCTGTTTATTTTTCATAGATGCATGATTTTAAAACTTTTTGGGGTTGATGCAGACATTTCTTTAACTAAATTTTGAAGCTTGTGGCGAACAACAACAAAATGGCAGTATGGATGGAGAAAAACACTATATGAATCACAAAACAGAAGTGAAGTGAACAAAACTAAAGTAAAGGAAGGTATGCAGATGATGAAATGAAAGCAAGTGACACTATGGAAGAGAAGTATGAATGAATAAACGAAAGAAATGAATGATAGACCAAGAGGGAGTAACACTGCAGGAGCGACAGGTAGTGTGATTGATAGGATGCAAGATTTGAAGAATGAGTTGATCAGAATGAGAAATGAGATGAAGAATATATGCAATGAGATTAGAAGTTTGGTGGATAGAAATGAGATTTCAAAAGGATAGTATGGAGGAAAGACTCTAGACTTTCATAATGATCATTATGAAAGTCTAGAGAGCTGCAATATATGGAAATTCCATTATTAGAAGTGTGGTAAATAAGGTCCATCAGGTCTGTTTTCCAGACGGGAGGAGAAGCAGGAATGATGCCTTCGATATGTGAGATGTAAATGAGCAAGTGAGATGGTGGTGGTGGTGGTTATAGGAATAAATGATTTGGTTGCATATAAAGAGATTGCAAAGATGGATATCAGGAAGTTATTGAGAAGAATGAAAGGTTAGTTTGCTAGGAAAGATGGTCAGTGTGTTGTCATGGTATGATAGTGACTGGTTGAGACATACGAGGGTGGTCTGAAAGGTTCTCGGCCTCGACCATAGATGGCACATCCATGTGAAATGCAAGTCATTCTATCAAGTAATTTGTTTTATACAGCTGTCTGAAGCAAAAGTGTTCTCTGCATCCCTTGAAATGGATAAAATTGAGTATCATGCTGTTATACAATTCTTTGTAAAAGAAGGTTTAATGCCAAAAGAAATTCAAAGTTCATAGAAGTTTATGGATACTCTTCTCCTTCATTTTCAACAGTTAACAAAGGGGCTGCCAAGTTTAAACATGGCCGTACCAGCCTCGAAGATGATCCACGTGAAGAACGTCCAAAAAGTGTAACAACACCAGAAAGCATGGATCAAGTGCACGATATGGTATTGGATGACCGGCGAGTCAAAGTGCGTGAAATTGCTGAGACTATAGGCATTTCAAAAGAATGTGTAGGATATATTTTGCATGAAGAATTGCAAATGAAAAAGCTTTGCACAAGATGGGTGCCATGCTTGCTTACAGCAGATCAAAAACACACTCGCAAGAAAATCTCTAAACAATGCTTGGACCATTTTAACAAGAATAAAACTGATTTTGTGTGGCAATTTATTACTTTGGATGAGACTTGGATTCACCATTACACAACAGAATCCAAACAGCAGTCAAAACAGTGGACAGAAGCCAGTTGTTCAGCGCAAAGAAGACAAAACCGGTTCCATCAGCAGGAAAGGTCGTGGCATCGGTGTTTTGGGATGCTAAAGGCATTTTGTTTATTAATTATCTTGAAAAGGGTAAAACAATAATGGGGGAATATTATCTGATCTTTTCTCACGAATTTTTTCGTCAGAAAAGACCCAGTTTGCAGAAGAAAAAAATCGTCTTTCATCAGGACAATGCACCTGCCCACAAAGGTGTTTTGGCAATAGGAAAATTAAGGGATCTGCATTATGAATTGTTGAAACATCCACCGTATTCCCCAGATTTGGCTCCCTCTGACTTTTTTCTCTTTCCAAAACTAAAAATCTTCCTCGCTGGTCAGTGTTTTTCTTTGAATCAAGAGGTGATTGCAGCTGTAGAGGGGGTATTTTGCAGATCTTACTGAGAACCACTACAGGGACGGGATAATGTTTAAGTATTATCCTGTTTAAGCGTCTTCGTAGCGCAATTGGAAGAACGACAGTATGTTGCGCCCTTCGATTGGAATAGGCCTAAATTTGATTCTCGTCACGACGGGAGGAATCTTTATCTGGATGATTTCAATCGAAGGTGAGTTAGCCGATCTCATACGGAGGTAGCAGGGTTTTTTCTCCCAGAAACTCGGGGTTTTTCATCCCGCATACTGACAAATCGGCCCTTCAGAACACATGCAATTTACAGACAAAAAAGTACTAGTTCTGGTGGTGGAGGTGGGTGGTAGAGGGTGTTGATGGAGATGATTCATAGTAGAGGTTCGGTGTAGTGGTTGAGACAGTTGTAGGTGTCCTCCCGCGATGAGTCTTTGGACTCCTTGGAGGTGTCAGGAATAACAATAATAATAATTATCCGAATTTGTAATTTTGAAATTATAAATTCATTTTTTATTATTAGGCCGAGAACTTTTCAGACCACCCTTGTAGAGTAGCAATCACAAGTGTATTGGTAGAGCTGTGTGAGAAGGTAGTGGAGTTTTGTAAGTGTATGATTAATTTCAGGGTAAGATGGATTTGTACAAAAGTGACAGTTTGCATTTAAATAGATTTAGTGCGAGTCAACTGGAGTGAATGTTGCTAGAAGAAAGAATGAATGACATGAACAAGAGATCAAGAGGAAGTAAGAAATGAAGTGAAAGACCAGGAGAGAGGAGCTGGCTAGAATGAAGTGGTTGTAAATGGGAATAGTAGTGTGAGAGATAAGAGGACATGACTGCAAGATGATTAGGGAAACAGAGAGAGGAGTCAGGGAGATAATAGTGAATGTGTATATGATAATGGTTAGCATGAGCATGGCTTGGGATGTAAGAGGATAGTTGAATGTGAGAAGATATGTACAGTAAGTGGTGGTAATGGCAATAGGGAATGGTCAAGTGTGGAGAAATCATAAGTGGCATGGGTAGGACTGGCTATAGACCTAAAAGTGAATTACTGTTTCTTTACAAATGCCAGGTGCATCAAAAATAAGGGAAATGAAATGGTTTCACTGAGTTTATTTACCTAGAAATTGTTAGAATAAGTGAAACAAAGTTTGATCAATATAATATCACGATGGGGAGTAGAAATGGAAGGTATGATGTTTTCTGAGAAGTTCAAAAGGTTGGGGCGTGGGGGGGGGGTACTGCCAATGATACCAGGGGAATTATGTACCAAGTGAAGATGCAAGACAGAAATAGTGGCAGTGGTTTTCAAAGATTGACAGGATGAGATATTTAGTGATATATTGCTATAGGACAGGGAGGGTGATGATGAAGAAACATATAAACAACTTGGGTTAGTGAACAAGGGAAGAGTGATCGTTATGGGTGATTTCAATTATGATAATATTGATTGGAATGAAGAGATAGCTTTTGAGAATAAGGAAAATAAATTTCTTGTTCTTGAAAAACAGCTGTCTTAGGCAGTATATAAAGGAGAACATGCAAGGATCAAGAGTTTAGATCTAATCATTTCATTGGAAGATGTGAATGGGAGTGTGGTCTCAAATGTCCCTCCATTTGGTGAGAGTAACCATGAAGTGATTGTGATTGCATGACTGGCTACCAGTCATATGAAGACTTCTGTGAGGAAAAGATATATGTGAAATTACAAGGGAGATTATGAGAAACTTAGGAGACAGCTTGGAGCTATAGCATAGAATGAGGGATTAAAAACGCTCACTAAAAAGTATTTAACAGTGTGAGAATGTATATGTTCCATATTTCACCATTCCCTTTATCACAGAATTCCTTATATGGCTGGTCACTCATCTGAAGGGAGATTAGATGCCCAGTTTATAACATCCTCTGATGAGATAATCAAATCAAATCTAAGATCCTTGTATATTCTCTTATGTACTGCTTAAGGGAGTTATCTCTCAAAAACTCCATTTATTTTCTCTTCAGTGCCATTTCTTCATTCCAATCCATTACCATAATTGAAATTGCCCATAATGCTCATCCTTTTCTTATTTGCGAAGCTCATTGCCTATACATTTCATTCTCACTGCTATCCACATTGCCAGTTCTATAGAAACATCCAACTAAATACTTCTTTCTCTGCATTTCTACCACATGGCTACTACTATTTTCCCCTTGCATCTACCTTAGATTGGCATAACTCCTCTGCTGTCATCAGCAGCACTCCCTCGTCCTTTCTACCCTATCTTCATGAAAAACACCATACTCCTCCATCAGAACATCATCCTCATCCAGTTACATTCACTTATTCTGATAACTTTTGGGCAAATGAACTTTATCAGTGTGCCAGTTTCATTCTCATTTATAAATTTTGCATTTATAAAAAGTTCCACTGATGTCACTTCTCATTTGTGATTTCTTCTCCTCGTTCCAGCAAAAGACGGACACCAAAACTATAAGGGTTGTTTTTCTATCCTTGTCCTATGTTTCATTTTCTTATTGACATTAAGAAGCAGAATTAAATGAATTGGCATAACCATGAGAGAGAGATGCAATTGAGGAACAGGGTGTTAAGAGGTGTAATCTATGGGGACTCAATGATCTGTGGTGTTCAAGATAGGATGCGTGAAGAGTGTTTGCCTGGAGGAACAATAGAAAGTGTGGCTATGGCAATTAAGAGGGGTGAAAGGGTGGATGACATGATTGTGATGGTAGGAACAAATGACTTGAGTGGTAATGTAAATTGGGCAGCAAGAGAGATATGAGATTCTTTCTTGAGGTTGTATGAAAGAAGATGATACAGAGAGGAAAGATAGTGTGCATGTTGCCTAGGTATGATAGTGACGAGCTGAACAGAAGAGCAGTAATATTGAATAACATAATAGCTAGAATGTGTCAGAAGAGAGGATTGGAATATGTGGATGCTTGTAGGGCATTTGAGGACAGAAAGGAATTGTATGCGAGAGATTGCTTGCATTTGAATGAGGAAGGATGTAGGCATCTGAAGAAATTGCTGTTCTGAACAAGTCGGTGTGCCAATGCAGGGAAACTAGAATGCCCAGGGTGGATAGTAGCAGGGGTAGCCTCTTGTGGGAATGGGTACTTGGGAGAAAGGGGATGACATCAGGTAATGCTGAGCCCAGTGGAGTCTAGAAGGGTTATAGAAACAGTGGCATTTTTATGCTTTATACTAATGCCAGGAGTATCCGGAATAAAGGAGAGGAATTAGTGGCACTGATAGCATCAGCCATGCCAAAGATTATTGGGATCACTGAGACGTGATTGACAGAAGAGGATATAATAACAGGAATAGAAGTACCAGGGTACAGCATTTTTCAGCAGGATAGAAAGGGAAAGCGTGGTGGTAGTGGTGGAGTACTGCTTATGATAAGTGATGACTTATATCCTCTAAGAGTGGAGGCTTTGAAAGGCAGTGACATTAAAGATTTTGAAAGCATATGATGTGAGGTAGAGGTGGACAAGATAGGATATTTAGTGGGGTGGTGCTACAAACCAAGGAGCACAGAGGGTGGGGACCAGGAGATGTTTAGACAGTTGAGCTTGGCAAGTGCAAGAAGAATGATTGTTATGGGAGATTTTAACTACAGCAGCATAAATTGGGGAGAGGAAGATACATGTAGCAATAAGGGAATGGAATTTTTAGAATTCTTGAAGAACAAATGTCTTAGCCAACATGTAATAGAGGGAACAAGAGATTCAAGAGTTTTGGATTTGGTCATAGCATCAGAAGAGTTGATAATAACTGAAATGACATCTCTCCCACCAGTTGGAGAAAGTGACCATGTGGTTTTGACTTGGAAGATGAATAGACATGCAGGAGTATCAAAGAGACAGGAATGTATGTGGAATTATAAGGCAGGTGATTATAATAGTCTTAGACGTCAACTTGGGGAAGTTTCATGGAGAGAGAGAGATGGGATATCATTAGTGTTTGGGAAATTGTGAAGAAATATTTGTTAGATGCAATAGTAAGCTGTATTCCACAAGTGAAGAAGAAGACACAATTTGGAGTAAAAGTGGATGACAAACAATATTAAACAGGAACTGCATGCGAAAAAGAGGCTATGGAAGAGATATAAGGAGACAGGTTGAAGAGCAGATGCATGAAGAATATAAGACACAGGCCAGGAGAGTGACTAGTATGGTAAGGAAAGCAAAACTGGAATATGAAAAGAGATTGGCCTTAAGATCCAAAGAAAATCCTAGGGAATTTTTTAGCTATATGGCCAGTAGGAGGAGAAATGATTGTGGAAGAATGACATTGTGGGATAAAAATGGGAATAGAGTGACTGATGCAGTGGACATAATGGAATTGTTCAATGAACATTTTATTGGAGTATTTCATCGTGGAGGAGTAAATTTTAATACTAGAGGGATAGGACAGGTTCGAGGTTTAGAGGTACAGGAGGAGAGTGTGTTTCAAATACTGAGTACTCTGGATGTCATTAAAGCTGTGGGACTGGATGGTGTTTCACCACGAGTTTTGAGAGCATGTGCTAGGGAACTGACAGCTCCTTTGACCTGGCTTTTCAATGAAAGTCCGGCTATGGGAAAGGTGCCCAGGGAATGGAAGGAAAGCAAGATAGTGCTATTGCATAAGGGCGGAAGCAGACTGGAAGTGTCTAATTATAGGCAGGTTTGTGTGTCATCAGTAGTTGTTAAGATCTTGGAGAAATTAGTTAGGGACCGTATACAGCATTGGGAAGATGAGGGTAATGTTATTTGTGAGAGTCAACATGGATTTCTGAAGGGGTGCTCTTGTTTTAGTAATATGCTAGCCTTTTATAATAAAGTTACAAGAGCAGGTAGATGAGGGAAATTCATATACTGCCATTTTCTTGGATTTAGCGAAGACATTTGACAGGGTGCCACATTATAAGCTGATCTTTAAGTTGTGGCACATGGGTTTGGATGTCAGGTTGGTCAACTGGATTCAGGATTGGCTCTCTGATAGGTATCAGAGTTTTATATGGTGGGGCAGTTTCAACGAGGCAGAGGATTACAAGTAGGGTTCCACAGGGCTCAGTACTGGGACCTATATTGTTTAACCTTTATAACAATGACATTGTCAGTGGATTGCAGAGGGGATATTCAGTTGTTTGCAGATGATGTGAAGCTGGTAGGGGTTATTAGTAATAAGTGCAGATCTGGTAGCCCTGCAAGAGGATTTGAATAAGCTACACAGAAGAGCAAATGAATGAGGGTGTCAGTTTAATGCAGCAAAATGTAAGGTCTTGAGGTTTGGGACACATCAATGGGATGGTGTGTACTCTATTGGAGGAGTATATTGCATGGGAATATTCATTTGTTTGCAGATGATGTGAAGCTGGGAAGGGTTATTAGTAATAGTGCAGATGTGTAGCCCTACAAGAGAATTTGAATAAGCTAGACAGATGGGCAAATGAATGGGAGTGTCAGTTTAATGCAGCAAAATGTAAGGTCTTGAGATTTGGGACACATTGATGGGATGCTGGGTACTCTATTGGAGGAGCTATACTGGAGGGAGTAGGGGAGACAAGAGATCTAGGGTTGATGATTGATAGAAACCTGAAATTCAGGGGACATATTGCAAAGGTGGTGAAGGTAACACAGTGGATTACTGCAATAATGAGAAGGATGCTGACTTGCAGAGATAAGTTATCATTTCTGTTATATAAGACCCTGATCAGACCACACTTAGACTATTGTTCTCAGATTTGGTCCCCAGGATTTCAAGGGGATAAATTAACTGTGGAAAGGGTACAAAGGCAGATAACAAAGATGGTTTCAGGACTGTACAATGTTTGTTATGACGATCGGCTGAGGGAATATGGTCTTCAGAGTTTGGTGGATAGAAGAAGAAGAGGTGATATGATTGAGACTTTTAAACTGTTGAGAGGTGGTTACAGGGTTGACACTGGGAAGGTCTTTCGCTTGGTTGAACAAATCGCTTGGAAGGAGTAATGGCATATCCTTTCGTAACTTCCATCCCTGGAAGTTACGAAAGGAAACTGTGAGCAAGAGGGTGAGGAGTGGTTTCTTTGCATGGAGGGTGGTTGAACCATGGAATGCATTTCCTGATAGAGTGGTGAGAGAGCAAGAACGGTCAATGAGAAGTGGTATTTTAATTTTATGAAGTGGTATGATAGACTTTGTGTTTCCTAGGAGGGACCTCCCACAATGATTCTTGATAGAATTTGTTTTTCTTAGGAAGGACCTCTCGTGATGAGTCTTTTGACTCCATGGAGGTCTGAATAATAATAAAGATATTTTCATGCAATACTTTAACCTCAAATTATGAATGATCATATTAAAATTACTTACACAAAGTATTGTTTTATATTATGAGATTGATATGTCTAATTTTTTTTTTTTTTTGTAATATATATATAGTCCTTCGGGCATCCCTGTGTAGACTTCAGCACAACTGATGATGAAATGGATACAGACAACAAAGAAAATGACAATGAAATCAGTGTGAATGTAGTTCCCTTGTATATACCGATACCTCCTCAAGCGTTTTTAAAATTCTTTTCCTTGTGATAATTAGCATTTGAAGGCTTCCCCGCATATATGGTCATCATCACAGAAATAATGAATTTACTCTGCCTTGTGTTCCTGAGTCATTAGCAGAGTAATGAGCCTGCAGGTTGGGCTCATCTTTGAAGTGCTTACCCTGGATTATTTACTCATTATGTGTATAGTAAGAGAAATTAATTAGCAAATGTAACAAAATCAGTATCCTGAAATGGTAATGATTTAGAAAACAATTCATTCTGGACTTTTTTTTATTATTTTATTTTTATAATTGCTTTTATTTTAATTGAGGTGATAATATTTGTGTGTGACAAGAAATATATAAATGTGTGTGCATGAATGATTTTTTTTTTTTTTACACTTTTTATGTTTAAAACACTTGTGGATCTTGTAAAATGTATAAATTTTTTATCAAGCATACAGAGGTTATTTTTTTTAGCAACAAAAATAGTTGTTGTTAAGCTACTAAATGAAGTTTTTAATAAAATCAATTTTAAAACTGTACAAAAAGATATTCAGTTTTTGTTTGAAATGCTGTAAATGTTTCTATAGACAAGTAATAGAATGTAAATCAAATGTCATTATACCAAGGCAGAATCTTTTGTTTATAGCTTACAGAACAATTATTTTAAACTGATAATTTATACATAATGCCTTAAATGAAATTAGTAGTATTGAAATAATGAAAATTATTGTTTTAGCAGCTTAAAATTTTAAAACATTTCTCTACATTCTGCATATTTACTTAACTGCAGTTTTCATTTAACTGTGTTTACATGAAAATATACATGTTTGAACTGTGTGTTTATTAAGTGTTAAATATCATTAGTATTAAAAGAATAAGAATATTTCAGTGTTGTTTAAAAATAGTGTATGCATATAAAAAAAAGAAGCCAATTATATTTTACACTAATAATATAGCATGAGAGCCAAAAAATGTGAATTCTTTAAGTTATGCACAAAATATGTTACCTGATAATGCTCACTATTCAGAATTGACTTCTAAGATACTGTTTTGTGTCATTTTTGCCCCAAAACTGAAGATACAGGGAAGAAAAAAAAAATCCAAATTAGAGGGTTAAAACTTATCGTTTCATAGAACAAAAACTGAAAGTTTGAAAAATGATTTCTAATGAAGAGAAAAATCCTTTTACACTTGTTTATTTTATTCTTATATCACATACATTATAAACAAGATGTTTTTTTTTGATAATATTTACATTCTTTGGCATTCCCTTTAGGATGCAAACCATGGTATTTAATAAATTAAATATTTTTCTTTTAAACCGGTGTACTTCATTTCACCTTTTAATTTAATGTATTTGTGCTGTCATATTCAAAAGAATAGCATTTATACCTGTGATATAATGTACATATATATATTTATGGCAGCTTTAGCATTTATTAGAAGCTTTTGATTATTTTAGTCATTGATGCATGAATTCATGCTCAGTCTAATTGTTTTTTAATTAGTTTTTTTGTAAAAAAAAAAAAAAAATAGAATCATTATTTTACAATATTCAGTAGATATATAGATGTAGACTTGCATTCAGCTGGTCTGGAAACAACCAAAAATATTATATACACAAAATATTTTATTTCTTCCAAGTACCTGATGTTATTCCATCATTACATTTTTCTGTTATTTAATTTGTTACTTTCAGTCTCTGCCAGACTTGCTGGGATCCTGAATTCTTGATATTCATTTATTTCAGTTAGTTTTCTGACCAGCAACCATCTCTTGTAGAGAATTAACAATGGACCTAAATCTTGTACATCTATTCACTTACTATTTATTAATGTAGAATAATTACAATATGAATAAGATCTTGAATCATACAAATCGGTGTCTATATAAAGTAAATGACTACTCCAATTTAGCACTTGCACTCATGAATGCATAATTACAGATATTAAAAATGAATCTTAAACTGCTCCGGGATATTTATATAACTAATTTATGCTATTTACAACCAAGTAAAAGTCAAACCAGATTTTTTTTGGAGGGGTGGGTAATTTTTCTTGCTTGGTTGTAAATGAAGGATAATTTCATCTAGATTGAATGGAAAAACTTACACAAAGTGCATTTTGATTCTACAAATGAAAATTAATACAAATTTGAGTGACTGAATAGGCATTCATTTTGGTTAATCACATTAGTCTTTTAAGTTTGAGATATATTAACCATCCTATTTACTGTAATATAAAACAAATACAAAGTGCCCATTGAAAAAGAAATAATATTCAGATGTCATTTAAATAGCATATATATATATAATATACAAAGCATCAACTGGGCTGATACATTACATCCAATATAGACAGATAGGTGGTTAAGTAAGAAAATTAATGTAACTGTCGAGCATCTGTTTTTAAACAAATATATTCTTGATTGTTATACTGTTAATAAAAACTTCCTTTGTCAGCTAATATGCTTTTGTTCTGTGGATTAAGAACATTTTAACTAGCATTAGAAATTAATGAACTTGATAGTACTACATTCTTACTAGAAGTTTAATAGAGACATGCACATTAGACATAATTTTAAAATAACTGCTTCACAATTGTTAGAGAAAAACAAAATCTATTATTCATGTATATTTTGCTATATATCACGAGCTTCTTTCAAGGAGAGAGAGTAGAAGAACTGGTAACATTTCAACTCTGAATCAAAAATGAGTTATACAGCATGCATATATCGTGTCTCAGTTGCAGCTGTACAGTAGGAGGAAACACTACTAGAGTTCAGAGACATGGAAATAGATGTATAATTAATTAATTTAAAACAATTAACAGTAATCACTTCCCAAAACTAACTTAGAGAAAGGCTGTCTGATTAAGATGAGGACACCGGTGGCATAGGGCTCAACGTGATTCAAAAAATAGACAATCAGATTTGAATCTCCTGTAGTGTAGCATCTTGGTATGGTTCCAGTAAACTGTCTGGTGTTGATAGCATGAGAGGCAAGACCTGAACCTTTAGATTCGAAAAATCTTATGCAATCTTTGCTACTTTGGACAGATTGGCCATTCTACAACTCTTAGAATCAAAGAACATCAAGATTATATAATATGTTTGGAATCTGAAGGTTCAGGCCATGCTTTTTATGTCATTGACACTAGACATAAAGTTCACTGGAACTGTACCAAGATGCTAAATTACGGTAGTTTCAAAATTGGTCATCATTTTTTGAATCATATGAAGCTGTATGCCTATCTCTAAGTTTTGGGAAGTGATTGCTGTTAATTGTTTACTTTTTTAATTAATGAACTATACATCTATTCCTGTCTCTGAACTCTAATAGTGTTTCCTCCTACTGAGACACATGACATCATGTATGCTGTATGATTTGTTCTTGTATTCAGAATTAGAATGTTGTTACTAGTTCTTCTGACTTCTCCCTGAAGGAAGCTCATGACATATTGAGCAAAATATATAGGAGTAATAAATTATATTTAGTTTTTTCTTACATGTGCAAAGCCATTATTTAAAAATTATATTACTGTATTCTGAAAAACAATATACCTATGCAAAGGAGAGATGAGCTCATTTCCAACTTGCTAGACTCACTGCCAGATAACTTTAAGATTTCCATTTACTTTGAAATCTGTCACTACCAAAATACATTTAGTGCCTCTTCTACCAGTTTGACATAAGGTGTTACAGGGGCCAAAAAAAAAAAAAAAGTTACAGATAACCTATTAATACAATTTGTGGCCTTGGCTGCTTTATTTTATCTGTATCCTACTAAAGCGTGGATTAGTTATACTTGCGAATTGTGTAGCTAATATTTGGTAGCTAGTTAGTCTTTAGAATGAAAAACTGATTACATAAATATTTTAAGAAAATCTTATCTTACTTGCAAATTCTTAATGCTGAATCATGAAAATAATTACTTTTGGTTAATTCTCTTGATTTGTGCATTGTCTTAATTTCCTTTGTGTGTGTGTGTGTGTGTGTGCGTGCGTGCGTGTGCGCACACGTGTATTTTTTTACCCCTCCCTATTACTGGATCTGGTTTATAAGTCATTCATAGATAAATTTATAAAAACAGAAGTTGCAGTATTCAAAATTTTTCTATAAATCTGTTGGAATAAAAAAGCACGTATCAAATGTGTACAGTATATTTTATGAACAAAAATTTATTTTTCAGCTTTATATAATATCTTCCAGTGCTCTTAAAAATATGATATAGCTTACAGCTATATATTTTTTGTTTAACCAAAAGATTTCTTGGAGTTTTTTCTGTGTGTGTCTGTGTATATCCATTTGTGTTTGTCCATTTACACACAAGTAAAAAAATGTTTTCTTGCTTCAGTGCAGATGATAGTAAACATTAGTATGTATATATCAGTGCTTTTTTTTTTTTTGCATATTCATGTACAGTTGTGGTTTTGTTTATTTCTGGTATATTTCCCTTTGTTGATTATAACAACAACAACAACAAAAAAGTATAACAGAAGTTATACTAGTGATAGGTGAGTTTTATGTATCTTTTAATATGATTCCCATTATTGAATTACAGGTTATTTGATATTTAATTTGCATTTAGTGACCATTCATTCACCTTTTACTCTTCATGTAATTCCACTTCTCTGTAGATCAGCATTTCAGTATGTTCAATAAATGTGTTTTTTTAATGCAGTTTTCTCATTTTTGTTGCTTTATTAGAGTAATTTAATAAATTGTATAATTATTTTAGTAAACAAAAGCATTCAAAATTTAATAAGTGACATTGTACTATAAATAAAAATGCAACATTGTAATCCATCAGTTATCTGACCACAACAGAGAATCAGTTTGTTAGTGTGATAATTGAAGGATCATATAACTGAAAGTAAAGTTACATAGTGCTATACCTGAAGTCAGTTAACACAGTGATCCATTCAAAGAGCCAATTAATTTGAAAGTTTTGTCATTTAATGGCTAGATAATTGAGTTTATTATATTTGCTTGATTGAAAAATATTACAAAGTATACTGTTTCAGTAACAGTAATGGAAAATATCAGTATTTTCTAATGAAGCAAATATTATTACCCCAAGACCTCATCGAGTCAAAGACTCATCTGGAATAAATTGTTTACATTTTTGCTAGTGTTTCTGAAAGTGATAACAGCTTCCTCTATATATTCTGATATCTTAATTTATCATCAAGAACTCAGTGATTATAGA